>NW_025335268.1:27321435-27573948 GCF_004798865.1 Varanus komodoensis | reverse complement strand
GGAGAGGGAGAGGGAGAGGGAGAGGGAGAGGAGAGGAGAGGTGCTTGCTAGCTGGATGAATTTCAGTTATTGCGGCCTGATGATGTGGACAAGGTGCTTGGACGAGTACGTCCCACCACTTGCCTATTGGACCCTTGCCCGTCTTGGTTAATAAATAACGCCAAGCACGGGATTGGGATCTGGATCTTGGAAGTGGTTAACGCTTCTCTGAGGGAGGGTCGGGTACCTGCCTCTTTAAAGGAGGCGGTAGTCCGACCGGTCCTGAAGAAAGCGTCACTGGATCCAGAGATGGCCACTAATTATAGACCAGTGGCCAACATCCTGTTTTTGGGCAAGGTGTTGGAGCAGGTGGTGGCGGGACAACTCCAAGCACTCTTGGATGAAACTGATTATCTGGACCCATTGCAGTCCGGCTTCAGACTCGGTACTGAATCTGCCTTGGTCGCCCAGTATGATGACCTGTGCAGGGAGAAGGACAGGGGGAGTGCGTCCCTGTTGGTTCTTCTGGACCTCTCAGCGGCTTTCGATACCATCGACCATGGTATCCTTCTGGATAGGCTAGTGGGAGTAGGGGTCGGAGGCACTGCTCTGCAGTGGTTCCGCTCTTATCTCAATGACCGTTTCCAGAAGGTGGTGCTGGGGGACTGTGGCTCTGCACCATGGCAGCTATGCCATGGAGTACCGCAGGGGTCCGTTTTGTCCCCTTTGCTGTTTAACATCTATATGAAACCGCTGGGAGAGGTCATCAGGAGGTGTGGGCTGCGGAATCATCAGTATGCTGATGATACCCAGCTCTACCTCTCATTTTCCACCAATCCAGGTGAGGCAGTGGCTGTGCTGAACCAGTGCCTGGCTGAGGTAATGGGCAGGATGAGGGCCAATAAACTGAAGCTCAATCCAGACAAGACGGAGGTCCTGTTGGTCGGCGGATCAAGCTTCGATGAGGGTGAATTGAACCTAGTTCTGAATGGGGTTGCACTCCCTCTTAGGGACAAGGTCCGCAGCCTGGGAGTGCTCCTCGACCCAGAGCTTTCACTGGAAGCTCAGGTGACAGCGGTGGTGAGGAGCGCTTTCTTTCAGCTTCAGCTGATCCATCAGCTGCGCCCCTACCTGGAGTACGACTGCCTGGTGACAGTGACACATGCGTTGGTGACTTCCCGACTTGACTTCTGCAATGCGCTCTACATGGGGCTACCCTTGAAGATGGTCCGGATACTTCAATTGGTTCAGAATAGAGCTGCTAGGCTGTTGATGGGGACTGGGCATTATGCTCACATGACTCCAGTCCTCCGTCAGCTTCACTGGCTTCCCATTGAAGTCCGGGCCCAATTCAAGGTGTTGGTGATCACTTATAAAGCCCTAAACGGCTTGGGTCCTGGCTACCTGAAGGAGCGCTTACGTCCATATATGCCCGCCCGCCCCCTGAGATCAGCGGGAGAGGCCCTTCTCTGGGAACCCTCCGTGAAGGAAATTAGGAGGATAGGTACTCGGAGGAGGGCTTTCTCTGCAGTGGTGCCCAATCTATGGAATGCACTCCCCAGAGAAGTCCGGCTGGCGCCGTTGTTATTTGTTTTTCGGCGCCAGGCGAAGACCTTTTTATTCAAGCGTCATTTTAATTGTTACTGTTATTTTATTTTAAAGGGTTTTTTTGGCCAGGGCGGCTTATTTTATACAGTTATGTGTATTTTATATTGTTATTTATGTATTTTAATTAATTTATTTGTAAGCTGCCCCGAGGCTTCGGCGAATGGGGCGGCCTAGAAATTTTCTAAATAAATAAATAAATAAATAAATAAATGAATAAATAAAAGGTTATGCTTGGAACTGCTTTCTTCAGGGACCTGGTGCAGGATTCACTGCAGTGTTGCCTCCCTTATGCTAGTTTTACATTTGTAAATAAAACAATTGCAAAAGCACTGTGCATTTTTACTGCTCTCTTATTCAGTGGAAGTCAATTCCTGAAATGTCCCACCAATCCATATTAATGAATGGTGTGTGCAGTTTCCTGGAGACTAGACCGTACAGTTGCATAATGCACATATCTGCAAGCAACTCCAGCACCCCGTTGGGACTTGTGAAGCCAGCGCTCATTGAGAGGTGTGGGGAAGAACAGCTGATCTTGAGTTAAGGGGGAGGGCTTGGAACCCCTATTGGGAGTCGAAGCACCACTCAAACAGATGGGATGGGTGAAAAGTGGCAGCTGGTTTCCAGAAGCTGGCATGGATATGAGACATGGGCATTAATATTTCACCCCGAATGCTCCAAATGGCTAAGGCAGACAGTGGGTTTTCCCTTCCTTATTTGAGGAGCATCTAACTGGAGAGGACAGGGTCTTTCTCCGGGGTGCAAATTACAATTAATCCCAAGGGCCTAACACGCATCCAAAACTCAGTCCTAAGGACAGGCACTGAGGCATGAATCCTCCCAACCTCAACAAGACCTGCTCCCTCAGAAGCGTGTTTAGTGGAGTGCAAACTTATGTATTGCCAGAAATGAACTGCATCAGCGAAAGAGAGGTCAAATGTTATAATTCTCATAACATTTGCATAGGCACCTTCATACTATTTAGAAATAACATTCTGAACATAGCAAATTCAGAAATAGCATTTTAAATAGAAACCCAGTGCATCGCACCACTCTGTGAGAGACAATGGCCACCTGCTGCTGGCCAGGGCTGCCTCTTGATGGGCAGTTTCAAGGTCTCCGCTTTCCCTTTTTGTGGCTTCTTGACTAGACACTTCTTCCAATGAAGACTTCTTCAAACAGAGGACTGTCCTCTGCTAGCCCTTCAAAAAATAGGGCACCTGGCCACCCTCTTTACTTGTTCCAGAATAAGTCCTTTGGGACTTAGCAGAAATTCCTTCCAAGTAAGTAAACATAGAATCAGGCTGCACATAACTGTTAGGTAAATAGAAACTGTGGCCGTGCCATCATTAAGGTTAGTTCCGTGTGTTTCCACTTGTCTTGTATTTACTACCCTGATTATTAGTGGCCATTGGTTATAAAGCTGGCAGGAGGGTTACTCTTACTCATTTGATTGCCTGTTCAAAGGCTGGCCTAGCAGCATTTTCAACATTTTGTTCATTTTTAATGCCCTAATTACCTGTTTTTCTTGCTGGTCCTTGAATAGAATGTTTTCCTGGAAACTACTTGAAATTTTCCCAGAAATCTGATCTCCAAATTCTTTAGCTTACCTCTAGAGTGAATTGTACTGTCTCTTTGTTTCCAGTTCCTTTGAACTTGTGTGTTTGTATTCATGACACAAATGGAGGCATTTTCTGTGTGCCTTTAATCCCTTCTCATTAGAGACATTTGGAAAAAAAAATATTAGTGAACATTTCTTAGACCAAGGAGGGAAGAACAAAGAGAATGAAGCTTTAGGATAATTATTTCATATTTAGCACACTTTCAGATGACATGGTGCTGGTGCCAACCATCAACTTATTTCAGCTTTCCCAGCATAATCAGCCTGAGTGATTGGTAGCTCTTGGGCAGCTGCTTATTGTTTTCTACAATGGCTATCCAAAAACTATGGGGAACTTAGCAGGGGCTGTCAGTTAACATGAACTGCAAACAACCATAATGACCCTCATATTTATCATTGGTGAATTTACTGTAAAGCAGAGATGACCTACTTCAATGTTCTTGGCAGGTGCTCTGCTCCCCATAGAGTAGTCCGGGCATTGGAGGTGTGTTTTGCTACACCACTGAAAGTTGTCATGGTTGCTCGGTGTGTATAACTTGTTTCAGCACCTGCCAGGAAGGTATTCACTAATATGGAGAACATGCACTAAGGCATATTTGCAAAGCCCAAAGAAAGCCATAGCTGAGTAAGTGAAACAGGTCTGGAGGGCACCAGGTTGGGGAAGGCTGGTATAGCACACTAAAAAGCTAATATATTGTCTATTTTTCATTACAAGTTGAGCAAAACTGTTAACATAACCTAGGCAAAAATCAGTAAAGCTGCAAGGGGTACAGGCAGATTTGTTTCTGGCGCAAGTTTGGTCTGCTAAACTATTAACTTGAATTCCATGCTCTCAACCAAAAAAGAGCAGGCCTGTTGCAAGATGTTTCTGTGTGTATGTGAGGATGGCTTCCACCTAAATCCAGGAGGGGCGGTGGTCAGCAGTCTGAGGTGAGCGAGGAGTTGTGGGACAAGCCCAGTAATCAGAAGAATATCCAAGGATACAGCAGAGCTCAGGAAAACTTTCTTGCTCAAGCAAACTTAACTGGAGCAGAAAGTACTCTTACGCTCTTCCCTATCCAGGAAGATACAGTGGCCAGCCTGAACTGAAGTGATGTATCTGATTCTTGCTATGCTCTGAAAAACCCAGAATTCATCGTCCTATTGCAATGAAACCCAAGGTGTTAAAACGCTCTAATACCTTCTCTCTCTCTCAGCAAATTGTCTTTATCTGGATAAAAATCACCACCAATTAGTATCATGCTCAAGGACGTTTGTGCAGACAGTGGTCAGGCTTCTATGACACAACACATCACACTGTGTAGAAACGTGCATAGTGCGGGTGGCTCGCCCCAGGCCTAGTGCTGCGCTTGACAGATGGCACATCAGTTGAGCACAGTGGGGGTCCTGAGTCACTTCTTTCCCCCTCGGTCATCTCACTGGTCTCTCTGGGGACCCTGTGGGATCACTGAGGGGAGCTGAGTGGGGCCCAAGTGGCACCTGGGGGCAGCTGTCCAGCAGGGGCACACTGCCGATCCTGGCAGAGGACTGACTGGAAACGCCCCTGGATCGGGACTGGCAGTGGTGGGGGGGGGGGGGGGGGGGCAGCTGCCTTCCGTGCAGCCTTCTCTTGAGGAGATGGTGTTGTGCTGCAGGGAGGATAGAAACAGCCCCTTCTTGCAAAGTGGGCTTTTGCTTTGCAAGGAGCTGACTGCTCCCAACCTGCCCGCTCCCAACCTGCCCAATAGGATGGGTCCTTCCAAGCTGGTGGAGGAGGGAATTATTCACCTGCAGCCTCAACTAAGAACTGGATTTCGGCCAGCAGCCACTCACCCTGACCGGTACCTATCCCAGGGTCCCCTGGTTTTTATCGTTCCTTGTCCTATTTGCACAAATGGGACAATCTGGGGGATACACCATAAGCAGCACACCTTTTGGCATCAAGGATACCACTGATTTCTTTTAAAGGGGGACCCCAAGTAGCCCCTCCAAGGTAACACTGGGGGTCCTTGGAGGGGCACCTTGTGCATGCCCCCACTGAGATTGTGAAAGAGGGCTTAACTGTGACGCTTGCTGCACAATCTCGCCATGAGCCTCAAGGCAGGCTCACAGGCATGCCAGGGAGAGGGCTTAGTAAGGCCATGCTTTAAACAGACTGCTTTGAGCCATCACTGAGAGCTATTCCAAAAGTTCAAAGTGCACGCGTCAAGATCAAGCCTTGTGCTGCTTTTTACAGTCAGGCAGAATAAGATGTGCCTCTCCTGTATGTAGCCCTGCTCAGTAAACACAGTATTTGGCCCAGATGGGTTATTGCTTTGATTAATGAGATGCGTTTCTGCAAAATGCAGGTTTGGAAAGGGTTATTGCCAGGGTTGGCTCCAGGTTCTTCATGGTCCTTAGGTAAGCCAACCTGCTATTGATGCTTATCCTTGATCTCATTGCTCGCCGGGTAGGCTGAGAACCAGGAAGCAAGTCCGGCCCCTGCTGTCCAGGCTGGAGTGGAAAGCAGGCAAACAGGCAGGTTGCAATGGGGAAATGGAGGAAACTCCAGGCTCTTACCCACCTTCTGGGGTGTGGGCAGGTGCTCAACCCTATCCTTGATGCCAGCTTTGTGTATAATTCATATCTCTCTACCCACGCGGCCCAGGGAGGTAAGCTGGGAATCTACAACTGACTGGGGCTGTGTACGCATCTGCGTTCTGTTCTCAGCTTTTTAGTAGATCAGGAATTCTGAGTCAAAAATGCAATAACAGCTCCTTAAAGGGGGCAGGGTGGAGAGAAACATTGCTGTATTTGCAGAAGTGCTACTCAAATGAAGTGGACAGCAAAGGCAGCAAGTAAATTATGACTGAGTAATTGGACCCACAGAGATTTCAGGGGCTAACATGTCTCCCCCTATTTCATGTAAAGTAACCAAGAAATGAAAAGTGCACTAGACCCTTGAGCACTGATTTCAGCATTCTGTAAATCACCTTGAATTTCTCCCAGATCCTTAAGAACATAAAGGTATTATGTTGTTATCTCCTTTGCTGCTGCTTCCATCTCCTACGTCCATGCACTGGGAGGGGGGTCTCTTCTGTTTAATTCTGTATGGCCTTCCTTCTTCAAACACTTTGCCAAATACTGTGTTTACTGGGCAGAACTACATACAGGGCAGGATTCACTGGCATCTCATTTGGTCTGACTGTGAAAGAGAAGCGCAAGGCACATTCTGGACTTGTGCACTTCCGACTTTTGAAACATCTCTCAGTGATGGCCCAAAACACTGTATTTAAAGCAAGGCCTTTCGAAGTTGCCTCTCACGAAGAGCGTGCACTGGACACTTTAAGCCCTGGCCTTAGTAAGCCATGCACTTTAAGCCATGCCTTCTGCCCCAGGGACCACACATGGTAAGAAGTTCTAGGGGTGCGGCACTTGCTTGGGTTTGGTTTCCTTTGGAAGGAGGTCACTTCTTCCTGCTTTGGAAAGGAAGGGCATATTGGTTGCCATTTTGGAATATTTACATTCATTCACAAATACACAGGTTGAGTGTACATGGAGCATGTATGGCTTAAACATCCTTAGAGACAAAGTTCACTGCTCCATGCACCAGGTCTCCAGGGGGAAGGCTGGCAGTGGCACTGTAAGAGGTTCATGGCACCCAAAGCCACTTGTGCCTTTATTCTTCTCTCTCTCTCCCCTCCCCACCCATCAAACTGCAGATTGTCCTTTGTTTCCTTCATGGACCACTACCACATCACCTCAGCTACACAGTGCTTTAGGGTAGGGATGGGGTCCTGAGGAAGCATGCCAACTGGCCAGAATCATGCTGATCTGCCAGAGGAATCAAGGCTCTGACTCTTTGTTGGCCTAGCCCCTTCTCTGTGTGGTCCATTTACCTGGAATCATGCTACCTGAGAGGTGGCTGCCCGGTCTCCTTGCATACCTCCAGGGGCGGAGATCCCACCATCTCCCTAGGCAGTTGGTTTCATTGTCTGGCTTCTCCGACCATTCAGAAGGTTTTTCTGTTTTTCATCTGCCTTCCTGTTATTTAAATCCTTCAATCACTTTTGTTGCCCTTTTCTAAGTTCACTTACCTCAATCCTTTTTAAGTTATGCTGCTTGGAACAAGACACAGTATTTAAGGTAAGGCCTAACCAGAGTAGAGTGGAGCTATTACTTTTAGAAATTATAGAACATATTGATGCAACCTCTTATTCTTATTTTGTCCAATAGCTGAACCTAAATTTGCATTTGTCTTTTTGGCAGACGCATCCCACTTCTGACTCATGCTCAACTTGTGATCAGGTACATCTCAAAGATTTTTTTCACGTGTACTACTGTCAAACCTGGAGAGGATCTTCACTAGAGTCCCTTCCATTTATCAGGCAGCGCTGCTGCAGTATTTAAGTAAATCAGATTTACTCCTGTTGGGACACATGCTAATTTCCAGTTTCCACTGTGTTGAAAACGTGATCATTAACATTGAAATCCCAGGACCCAATTAAATCAGTCCCAAGTTTTGATCTTTTAACTATGGATGGGGCTGTGTGCCATTCACCTTTTCTCGCGACAAATTATCCTGCTGACCCCGTTCTCTCAGCGCAGGCCCCTTTGCTATGGAGGAAAAGAAATAGACACTGGCAGAGTGGCTATGAGCTCTGGCTTTCCATATGGCACCAAACTTTGGTATAGGAGCCGAGGATCCACTTCATAATTGTTTAAAAATATTTATACATTGTCTTCCATTTTAAAAATCACAAAGCAGCTTACAGCAGCTTATAAAACAATACATCGGTGCAATCACAACACCTGAACACTGTTTAGCAAGGCTGAAAACCCCTGGATGCCTTATGGTGAATCATACCATCAGCTCCAAAAGGTCTATGAACCCACATTTTGTCCACTGGCCTGCACTGACGTGGAAACAGTCGAATAGACACA
Source organism: Varanus komodoensis (assembly GCF_004798865.1). Taxonomy (NCBI): domain Eukaryota; kingdom Metazoa; phylum Chordata; class Lepidosauria; order Squamata; family Varanidae; genus Varanus; species Varanus komodoensis. The sequence continues at coordinate 27,565,841 of NW_025335268.1, read as the reverse complement.
GGACATACTTCCTGGCTTCAGCATAGCATTTGACTAGGTGCTCTGTGATATTCAGATTAGAGAACTAGCTTGGTGTGTCCTGCATGGCTTCACTGCTTGGTCAATCCACAGCCTGCCAGAGAACCATATTCAGAGTATGCTCCTCAATAGCTTCTCATCAGACTGGATGCATGTTCCATCAGAAACAAGTCACTTTGTCTGCAGAGATGCTTGCTCTGGGGCGTCAGCCCAGCAGAAGGGCTGCTCTTGTTTTTGCATCTCACACAGACAATTATGGGTGAAGGAGGAGAGATAGGGAAGAGAGTCTGTGTAGGGAAATGGCCCCTTAAGGAAAAGTTCTTTTTGTTTCCTCCATTAAGCTATGCAGAAATGTGAAGGAGCAAAGAAGTGGGCTTTTTTTAAGGAGGGAGAAGAGAGGGAGGCTGTGGTGCTTCTTGCTGCTCTTCTCCCACCTCTAATGGGGTGAAGCCACTGGGATCAGTCCTCCAGTCTCCCTACACCTAAGAAGCAGCTCCTGAAAACAAGAGTATAGAAATCTAATATAGCAAATGAAATGAAGATCTGTTGTATGGTACACATTTCAGTTTCTCTTCATGGTAAGCAAGATGGAGGACCCATTTGCCATGACCAGGTAAAGGAAGAAAAGGCACCTCCTTCTGCATCTGCATCCAGACCTTCAGTCACCATGGTATTTCTTCTATTTCTGCACAGCCATGTACTCACCGAAGCATGCAACACAGAATGCCATGTGTGGATTGCAACCAAATAAAAACCATGTTAAAATCTGAAATCATTTTGTAATATTTCCTACCTTTTTACATATAAAGACAAGTAAACAACTTAACAGTTTTCTGCTTCTCTTGCCCACTATTCTGCATATGCCCAGTTAAATCAGATGGATGGATAGTTTCTACTTGTTTAAAACATCAGCCACATGAACAATTTCTCCTTCACCCAGCACATTACACAGCAGGCCTGGATGAACCGTCTCTGAACTTTGGGGGAGTTTGTTCTTCTGCTGAAAAGCTACAACATCCTTTAACACAGCAGTTAATTCTTCTAGAGAGAGTGGAGTCTGGAATAACATCTAGCTTAGAAACTAGTACAAGACCATAATCCAAAAAGTCAGATACTTCCTATAGCTTCCCATTTATTTCAATGGAAAACAAGCATCAAAAGGTATTGGTAGTTTGACTAGAATTCACCAGTAGATGCTTTCCTACCCCAGAACTAATAAGGAAAAGGTATTTTTTATGAAATAACATCTGGGGAGGGAATGGTTAACTTCTCCCCTATTAATAAAAAGTACCTTACATTATTTTTATGATGTGTTTACCATCACATCTTGGCCCTTATCCGCTGTACATAAAATGTCACATCTGTCAAATGAATGGTAATTAGGCTGGAAGCTGGTTTTATTTTTAAAAGCTTCTTGTATTGTCTATAACTGCAAGAATTCAACAGGTACCACTCTGAGTCCCACTGTATCTCCATGTGGAGGAACACTGTGCTGGCTGAATTCATCCATGTACAGCCAGCCATCAAAGGCACAAGAGCCCCGTGAAAAAGAGGCATTGCTGTTCAGCTACTCTCTTCAAGTTGCTCATTGCTACCTGTTCACATCTGGCAAGGAGACCCAGGCCACAATTTATATATCTACATTCTCAGATCTGCTGCAACATGGATCTAAAAGTGATCTACAAATGAAGAAGAATCTTTTTAGGAAAGAGATAGAAAAGGAAGTGTCAGGGGCTTGGGCACTGTGCTGGGGGGAAAATGTTTCATTGATATAAAGCTATCAGGAAACTGAAAGCTCATTCTACTGCTGCCATGCCTTCATTTCCCTTGCTGTTACTATGGTTTCTTTGCATTCAAAAAGAGAGGCAAGAAGGAAGGGCCATTTCCTACCCTTTGCAGTTATACAAGCTTTTCAACAATGCTTCCATTGTGGCATATAAGAATATAGCCAAATTCAAAGACTATTGCATCTGAGACCCAAATTGCCCAGGAGCTTTTGTGCAGAATAGATTTGCAGTCTTATTTTCCTAGATATGATTATGAATATGACAAAACTCATATTTCATGCATTTTATGTGCATGCACACACACAAAATCTTCCTAGGCCATATTATTAGGAATCGAGTCAAAACCCAGGCAATTCAGGCCGTTACACTGGCTCCATGAAGATTCATATCCAGGCGGTCACTGGCCAGAACTGTCACACATCCTCCTGACCAAGGTTCTGCTTTTAATGACAGTCTGGCAAACAGCCATTCAAGAGAGAGAGAGAGAGAGCTCCTGGAACAGAGAGAGAACTTAAGGAAAGTCACCCCTGTTGGATTTCTGTTAAAAGCAGAAAGGCCTCTATGCAGCTGTTAGAAGCAAAGTGTTGGTCAACATCAAGATGTCTTTTAAAACTGAATCTTTGAAAATAGTTATGGACTTTGAATTTGTCTGTTTTTTGGAAGCCATTTGGTACTGGAGTTTGAGAATGCAATTCTGTATTCAGCTGGTAGTAAGTCCCATAGAATTAAAAATTTTAGCGGCCTCCCAACTTTGTCTGGGAGACTATGCGATTAATCAGAGCAAAGCACCAGCTCTGAGATCCTGGGAACTATAAAGATCAAGCCTCTGCCCCCTTGCAGTCAGTGCGCAGTCTTCCCCATTGTGGCTCAAGGTATTGCATTTCTATTGATGCTACAGTAAATTAAAGCGTGAAAATATAGTGGAAGTTGGTGCCCTCATTTGGAAATGATGTATCTGGCGATGAGTATATGGCCACCCAAAAACTTGGGATTAGTATAAGGACTGGACTGGCAGCCTTCCATCTGTGCATCCCCTTTCGGTAGTCCACCTGAGACAATTATTGTTTTTGTTACCTGCTGTCAAGTCATCCCCAACTTAGGATGACTCTATGTATGAAAGCTCTCCAAGAGGTCCTCTCGAGGACAGCCTTGTCCAGCTCTTGTAAATTCAGGTTGGTGGCTTCATTTATGGAGTCGATCCATCTTATATTTGGTCTTCCTTCGCTGCTTCTGCCTTCTACTTTCCCTAGCATGATGATCTTTTCCAGGCTGTTTTGTCTTCTCATGATGCGCCCAAAGTATGTCATTCTTGTTCCTAGGGAAAGTTCTGGCTTGATTTGATTTAGGACCCACTTGTTTGTCTTTCCTTTGGTCCAGGTCCAGCCTGGAAAGACTTCTGTTGCCTGGGTAACAGTCAGGTCTGAATTGCACATGTTGCCTGCTAGGCCCTTGTGCGATGGCTTGCTTATTTTCTCCCAATTCCCTATCAATTTCCCTGCATCCTAGATGGCAGCCCCCTGTGAAGCACTGTGTAGTCTCACACTTTGGCCTGCACTTGACTTGGCCTCTAGACTGATATTCTTTGGGATTTGGATGTGCGATGGTGCCCCAAGCAACTGAACTCCCAACCCTGCCAAAACTCGTACTGTATTTCTTCCATGCTTGGCTGTCAGAAACTGAAGCTTAATTCCTGCCAACCATTGCAAATTATTGTTTTGATTCTAATTTTTCAGAGCTAGCTCTCTTCATTTTTCCTTTTTTCTGTAAAAAGAAAGAAAAGATGTTCTGGCCCTTGTGGAATTCTTAGAGATTTATCAACTGAGAGCCATTGCTGTTTCCATAGCGATGGCTTCCATTTCACAGAAACCTGTTTTCAAATTAAATTTCCATGTGAAAACAATGGCAGAAACTGCAGGGAAGATACCAACTTTGTAATATCTCAAGGCTGGTATGCCTACTGTTCTTTTCTGAGAGTTTGAAGATAAACAAAAGCTTTTCTCCATTGTTGAAAAAGAGCACTATCATTAATATTTTCTTTCTTCAACATTCATAATTACAGTAACAGACCAAAATAGCCCCCTGCAAACAAACAAATATGCCCTTAATTTCAGCCCCACCAATTCATCTTCTAAAGTTCAGTTGTTACTTAATAAAGTGAGGGTCATATGGGGTAAGATGATTTCTGAGATATGACCCAGGATGTCCTTCCTCCGTTCTGTTCTGTGAAATATTGTCAGAGAAAAGGAATGAAAATGAAAAATGAACAGAGACAGTTAATCCCTTCATCGAGCAATCAATATTGGACTTAAAATGACAAAAGAGCTTAGAAGTAATTCAAAATTCAATTTCTGTCCATTCCTTTGAAGTCATGACATAACTCGCATTCCCAGCTCCATATGGTCACAGACAGACTTCCCTTCTAATACTGTTGCTGTTTGTTTTGTTCAGTTATTAAATGTCCAAGCTGCCTGCCAGGTTACAACATCTGAGATTGTTTAGTTTAAAGAAAAGGTATGTGAGGTAAGACATTCAAATAGGTGTACAAAATCGTGAATGGTGTGGGGAACCTGAATGGGGAGACATTTTTCTCCCTTTCTCTCAATACAATTATTATTACATTGCACTGATATGCTTTCTTTTGTCCTCTTGTTAGGGAATCAAGGCAACTTACGCACTCAAATTTTTATCCTCCCAACAACAACCCTGTGAGGTAGGTAGGTTGGGCTGAGAGTGAGTGACTGGCCCAAAGTCACCCAGTGAGCTTCATGGCTGAGTGGGGACCGGCTCCTGGATCTCCTGGGTCCTCAGTCCAGCACTCTCAGCCCCACACCACACCAGCATCTGGGTCACCCCATGGAGACAACTAGTGGAAAATTCAGGTGAGATAAAAGGATGTACTTCCTCAGATACTGCAGAGTTAAACTGTTGAATTTATAGAAAGGCACAGCAATGGGCACCAATTTGCTTGGCTTTAAAAGAGGATTAAACAAACTCATGGAGGATTTGCTTATCAATGGCTATGATTCCTGATGGCTATATGCAACTTACAGTACCAGAGGCAGTATACCTATGTATACCAGTCACTGGGGTACAGGAGTGCTATTGTACTCATAGAAACATAGGGAAAAAGCGAGTGAGAAGGTCAGGCCATCTAGTCTGACCCCTGGCTCCAGCTTATGTCCCACATGTCAGTTTTTCACAGGTAACTGTTTGCCTACTATATGAGCAGAAGGCTGGACTAGCTAGATCTTTGTCTGATCCAGCATGGCTCTTATGTTCTTTGCCTCCAGGGTCAGTTTTTAAAGTTTATTTTTAAGGCAGACTTTCAGAATAGGAGCAAAATGTGAAGATATACCCTTGCTTTGGTTATGTATGTCCACAGCCGGGACATGGGTGGCCGGAGACAAGGCAAGATAAGAGCAACAGAGGCACGATGTCCAGGCAACAGAACTTAAGACAGAGTCCAAAAAGCAGAGCTTAATGGAAAGTCCAAATCTTAGTCATGGTACAGACCGAGGGCAGGGACCACAAGAATGAGGGCAGGACAAGGACATGATAAGGAACAAGCCAAGGGTTGAGAACCTGGAGGACAAACAGAGGTGCAGGTACCTTGGACAGGATGGCTGGGCAGGACACACAGCAAGGCAGAATGCATGAGGCAAGAGGAACCAGAAGCAGCAAGGGCCAGGCAAGATGCAGGTGCAGCAGCAAGCAGAGGAACCTGCACTGCTGGGGCTGCATGGCAAGGCAGGAGACATGGCAAGACTCAGGATGCACAGCAGGAGCCAGGAGCCGGAAAGGTCAGGCAGGATGCAGGGACAGCAGCAAGCAGGAGGACTTGTGTTGCTGAGGCAGCATGGAAAGGCAGGAGACACAGCAAGAGGCAGGAGCATGAGAGGTCAGGCAGGATGCAGACACAGTGGCAAACCGGAGGCCCTTGTGCTGCATGGCAGCATATCAAAGCAGGAGATGGGGCAGATGCAGGGACCCAGACCGGTCAGGCAAGGTGCAGGCACTGCAGCTACAAAAAGGCCAGTTCTGGATGGAAGGGCTTACTCTTCTACGGCTTTTGCAGCAGGATTCTTAGCTGGCATTCATCAGTTGAATGGGAGCTCCAGCAGGGCTTGGGGCTGATCCTGCAAATACAGTGGTGGTAGTGCTGGTACTGGCCACTAGAGCAGTCCTGATCCTGATAGCCTCTTACAATTCGACTTTTTCATATTTCCATTGTGCTAGATACCCATCTTAATGATACTTGGCAATTATATGCTCCCTGATCAGTATAGGGAATTTCAGAACAGTCATAAAGCTAGGACACAATTTTATACTGCAGTATAAAAACTGTGACCATTTACACCTGTGTGCACTCAGGAAAATGTGAATATAACTTCATAACCACATCATACATGACTATAAAGAGGCATAAAAACCATAAGAAAAGGTGTGCAGGATCTGACCAAAATCCTATCTAGCCCAGCCTTCTGTCTCCAGAGCATCCAGCCAGCCGCCTGTGGGAAGCCGACAAAAGAGACATGAGTAAACAGCGCCCTCCCACTCATGGGCAGTATCCAGTGATGACCATCAGCAACGAGGTCCCACTGCTGCCTCTGTTCTGCCAAGGGCTACTGCTTGTGCAGTGAGATCAAGTGCTTCCGGGGGTGAGCCCTAAAATAAGTGAAAATACTTGTTTCTGGAACTGGGCAGGTTGGCCTCCTGCCTTATGTAAACTCTGCTGACCTGCACCATTCCAGAAATGAGCGTTCCGGCTTGTTTTGGCTTGCTCCCAGAAATGCCAGCCTCTGTGGTACAAGCCGTGTACCCCACCGTGCAACAGACTTGGCAGGGCTGGCTGCTTGCAAATGTTCACCACTGAACACTGCCTCCTGTTCCCCACTTACTGGTATTGCCGCCAATATTTTAAGTAGTATATAACCATCATGACTAATAGCTGTCAATAGTCTTAACCGCCATGAATTTGTCTAATCTCCTTTAAAGCTATCTAGGTTAGCGACCATCACTATATCTTGCAGTTACTTTAATTATGTAGTGAAGAAATGCTTTCTTTTGTCTGTCCTGAATCTCCCTCTGTTTGGCTTCATTGATGACCTTGGGTTCTAGTATTATGGGAGAAAGAGAAAAGCTATCAATTCCCCCACACCATGCATAGCTGTATAACGACTTTGGGTGGGAGTTTCTGCATTTCCTGTTATGATAAAGCCTTATTAGTAGATACTGTGTTTTCTGCACCAATCAATTCTAACAGATCAGCTCCATATTATCAGCTCTATACTACTTGTGTTTGCTTTCTCTGCAATGCAACATAAGGAGGAGCAAAAGTCCAGGTGCTGTCAGTGAGGTGAACAAGGGGACTTAAAAAGGTTATGTGATTAAGGGTAAGACCATTTTCTTTTATCTCAAGTTCCAAAAGATTTAATGCCAGAAGGGGCAATTTATAATTATCTAGCCTGAGCTCCTGCATGTCACAGGTCACAGAATTTGACCCACCAATTTTTTTGCATCAGCTTCAACAATTTCAACAGGAACAGAAGTATGTACTCTTGAGAAACAGAAAGTCTTGTTTCAAAGAATCCAGGTGAAGGAGCTTTCTCCTTGGGAAACCACTGCCATGCTCAGCTTATTCTTATGGTTCCCATTCTAGATTGAACTTGGTCTTCTTGGATATCTAAACAGGTTCTTTTAGCTTATGTTGGCAACAGATATTAAACAGACCCAAGAAGCACAGCTCATTTTATCAAAGGCTAATTTTGCTGCACACCCTTCGACATCCAGAATTGTATTGAACAATTCTGCTATTTACATGTGCTAAAGAGAACAGCGAATATACACACTCACAGACCAGAAACTGGAAAACAGGAAGTTGTGAGAAAATGCTCGGACAGAGATACTTGCACAAACAAGTGGTCACTTGGGCGTGGCAATATCTCTCCATGAGCCCATAAACTAGCAGGCAACCTGACATGTCTGCCCCAGCATGCCCTGTGACATAGCAGGGATTTGGGAATTGTGGACATGCACCTCAAAAATATCACAACACAGCTGTGGGAATGCAGTAACATGTCTTGGGCTGTTGAAAACATTATGATCCCTTGCCCCATTCTGTGATCCTTTGAGACTTGCAGGGAAAGCTGGTAGCATCCAATGGAAGTCAGAACAAGGCAAGGAAAAAAATCCCTGCAGTCCCTTGGATACCTCCAAGCAGCTGCTGCTGGCTGGTATACTCTCCTTACTGCTATAGGAAAATGTTGTCTCAACAGGGAGATGAAGCCTTATGTAGGCTAACAAGACCTGTAGTGTTATCAACTCTACCCCTCCTGCAGGAGCTGACTAGGGTGGTAAAGGACCTGTGCTTGATTTGTGTTCCCTAGATGGCATATAATAAATGAATGTGTAGGATTTACAAAACTAAACTAAATGGATAGCCTTTAAAAATACTCTGTACAAAAAGTGCCAGTGTGGTGTAGTGGTTAAGAGCATGGGACTGGGACTCAGACGATCTGGGTTCTAGTCCCCGCTCGGCCATGGAGCCAACTGGGTGACTTTGGGCCTGTCACAGACTCTCAGCCTGACCTACCTCACAGAGTTGTTGTTGTGGAGATAAGATGAGAGCAAGAGAAGGAGAATTATGTAAGCCAATTCTTTGAAGCCAATTTGAATTCTTTGTAAGCAAAATGGTGGGATATAAATCTAATAAATACAATAAAAATAAAATAATACAATTATTGCTCTCTGAACTGAGGGACTGACTACTGAATCGGGTTAAGGATGTGGTATAAGTTAAGAATTATGCCGCCGCTGCCACTGCTATTTCATTTCTGTACAGCCTCACAGCTGAAGCTCTTTACGCAGTTTAAGAGTCAGAATTAGAAGCAGCCTAACCAGAATCCATTAGCTAATCTGATACTGTCTTACTTCATTTATACACAGATTGCTATTTCCCATTATAAAAAGCACTTGTACCCTAGGATGTTAGTAGCTATTTTACTGTATTATTTTATTTTTAGTGTTCATGCATAATGCAGTTAAGCATATGTTGTGCACCCTATATTTGGGCATGTGACTCTCTTGCTGTCTCTAGAACGAGATTAAACTTGAAGAGCCTTTTTTCTTTTTCTTTCTCCAGCTTGTCTCAACCAGTGTCCCCCCAGTTTCTGCAAACCAGTCTTTCTGCCGTTGCTTCCACCTCTCTCAGCCAGCCTTCCCTCCCTCTCCCCATTTTAAAAACCTGTTGATGCTGGTGCCAGTGGTCATCACCCCCCTCCCCCTCCCCATCCTGCCAGCCCTGAGCTGCCAAAAAAGTGCCGTCGCAGAACTTGCGAGAGCTCATTAAAACAAAACAAAATTGTAAAAAAAATAACAAAAAAACCCCTCATAAGTAGCAATGATCTGAAGAACTCAGACCTGGCCTTTGGGGATATGGCCAGTGAGAGCAAAAAAGCAGTAAAGGGCCATGTCTCCTAACGGCCGTGCCTGCTTTCTTCAGATCACAGCCACTCATGCAAGAAAGAAGAAAACGGAAAAGAAAGGCATTTAAAATGGCGTGGCACAGCTGGGGTTCTGCTTCCTTTACCTAGTGCAGCAGGGCTGGGCTGGCAGGAGAGGGAGGGGGCTCAGACCCAGGAGTTATCTGGGAACTCTCCAAGCCCCCGACTTGCACCTAACACCTGGCTTTTGCCATGCCACTGATCTCAACACATGTATACATCTAACTTCTGAACTCACACCCAGCATCTCACAAAGTAGGCTATTGCTGATGGAAGCTCGTGCTATAATACACCGTAGACTGAACCTTTACTTCTGAGGACACCCCAAACAAAATGAGGTGGGTAGATGGAGTCTCTGAAGCAGTCGGCGTGAGCTTAAGTGGACTCCGGGGGAGGGTGGAGGACAGGAAGGCCCGGAGGAATGTTGTCCATGGGGTTGCGGTGGGTCGGACATGACTTTGTGGCTAGCAACAGCAAACAAAAATGTTTTGTTTGTTTTTCTACAAGAGATTGGCCACGTTTCTTTTAGGTCTAGCCATGTAACTTGATAGTCACATCAGCATAAAGCCCACCCACCCACATGCACATACACATTTCTAAGAGTTCAGAAGTGAAAGTTAAATAAGGACATATGTGATACAAGCACTGTCGGCTTATGATGCTTGGGGGCCAGATGTTTAACCTTCACATTACTTTGACATGATATAAATCGTAGCTGTACTCAGTAGCAACATGAAAATAATGGGTGAGAAGGTACAATCCCTTCATGACGTTTAGTCTTTGTTCGAGAATTTGATGTGATTGGGAATGACTTCAAATCTGTTGTTATAATTAAGAGTTGGCCTTAGGCCATAGGCCTTTCCCCTGGGTGGGGGGCCGATTGCAATCCAGGAGACCTCAGATCTCAGCATGATATTTCCTGAAGCCTCTCTCATCCTTGCAGTTAAGTTTGCACCACATGATTCCAAAGGTTAAGACTGAAGTTGTACAGGAACTGCAGAGTCAGAGTGAATAAGACATTTCATGCCAATTCTGACCAGACAAAGAAAGATCAGGAGCAGTTTCCTATATGAAAACAGGTTTGTCATTACTCTTTTCCTGTCTGTCTGTCTGTCTGTCTGTCTGTCTGTCTATCTATATATTAAATTTGTATGCCATCCAATTACTTGCGTCTCTGGACGGCTTACAGCATAAATAAATTGACAACCTACTCTGGCTGGATTAATAAAATACAATAATAAAATTCAATATTAAAACATATTAAAATATTGATTAAATAAAAAGGTCTTAACCTGGCTCTGAAAAACATATAATGACGGCACCAGGCGGACCTCTCTGGGGAGTGCATTCCATAGTCGGGGCGCCACTGCAGAGAAGGCCCTCCTTCAGGTACTCTGTCTCCTAACATCTTTCACAGAGGGTTCCTGGAGGAGGGCTTCTATTGCTGATCTCAGGGAGCGGGAGGGCAAATAGGGAAAAAGGTGTTCCTTTAGGTATCCTGGTCCCAAGCCGTTTAGGGCTTTATAGGTAATAACCAGCACCTTGAATTGAGCCCAGACTTTGAAGGGAAGCCAATGGAGTTGATAGAGGACTGGGGTTATATGAAAATAACACCCAGTTCCCGATAGCATCCTAGCAGCTCTATTTTGCACCATCTGAAGTATCTGGACTGTCTTCAAGGGCAGCCCCACATAGAGCACGTTACAGAAATCCAACCGTGAAGTAACCAATGCGTGTGTTACTGTTGCTAGGCAATCCTCCTCCAGGTAGGGACTCAGCTAGTAGATTAGCCGAAGCTGAAGGAAAGCGCTCCTCACCACCGCTGTCACTTGGGCTTCCAAGGACAGCTCTGGGTCAAGGAGCACTCCCAGGCTGCGGATCCTGTCCTTTAGAGGGAGTGCAAACCCGTCCAGGGCAAGGCCCAAGTCACCTACCCAGGAGCTCGAATCACCCACCAACAGAACCTCCATCTTATCTGGATTGCCCTTCAGTTTATTGGCCCTCATCCGGCCCATTACCTCGGCTAGGCACCAGTTCAGTACAGCCACTGCCTCGCCTGGGTTAGTTAAAAAAGAGAGGTAGAGCTGGGTGTCATCAGTATACTGATGACTCCGCAGCCCAAACCTCCTAATGACCTCTCCCAGTGGTTTCATGTAGATATAAAATAGCAAGGGGGACAGAATGGAACCCTGCGGTACTCCATGGTATAGCTGCCATAGCACAGAGCCATAGTCCCCCAGCACCACCTTCTGGAATTGGCCGTCAAGGTAGGAGTGGAACCACTGCCAAGCAGTGCCTCCGACTCCCAATCCCGCCAGCCTATCCAGGAGGACACCATGGTTGATGGTATCGAAAGCCGCTGAGAGGTCCAGGAGAACCAACAGGGACGCACTCCCCCATCTCTCTCCCTGCACAGGTCATCATACAGGGCGACCAAGGCAGATTCAGTGCCGTACCCAGATCTGAAGCCGGGTTCAGATAATCAGTTTCATCCAAGAGTACCTGGAGTTGTCCCACCACCACCCATTCCAACACCTTGCCCAAAAATGGGATGTTGGCCACTGGTCTACAATTGGCGGCCATCTCTGGATCCAGAGACGCCTTCTTTAGGACAGGCCTGATTACCACCTCATTTAAAGGAGCAGGCACCCGGCCCTCCCTCAGAGAGGCATTAATAACCTCCAGGATCCAGGAGCCAATCCCGTGTTTGGCTTTGGTCAGCAGCCACCAAATAATTAGCATTATTGCTATTACAATAATCAGTTCATAAATACCACGGGGAGTCTCCATGAATATAGTCTCAGACCTTCTTCTAGCCCTCCATCTGTGTGACGATTTCCTGTCCTATCTGTGGGCTTCTGCAGGCATCTTGGTGGGCCACTGAGTGAACAGAACACTGTGCCAGTTAAGGACTTTGGTTTGATCCAGCAGAGCGGTTCTTTTGTTCTGAAAGTCTGGTGATCATTTCCAACACTAATAAGGAAGAGAGACTGCTAGTAAAGGATTATCAGCCTTGGTGCCAGTTGAATATAAATGTTACTTATGTACCATTTTGTTTTGACATTGTTCAATTGCTCTCTCTCCACCTGCTCACCCTTTGTCTGTATGTCTGGTCTTGTTAGGGCTTTTCTACACAAAGGTATTAATCTGCTGCATCTATTTTTGATTTGTTGCAGAATCAAGAGCACTACAGAAGGCGCTTGTCTTGCATTTCTGTGAAATAACCTCTTGGTGGCACCATGGTATAGCAAAATAGCACAAATACACAACTGGCAACAACTTTCTTTCAGGATCAGAAATAATACCCCATTTTCCTTCTAAAAACAAAAATAATTGGTTAGAAATGCTGTTTGAAAACAGAAGTGAAAATCAGACATCATTTAAAGAACCCACATACAGCCATGAATGAAGGGCACACCATAAACACCTTGTATAGAAGGGGTTCTTAGTGCATAAGCCTGAGGGCAGGTCTTGTTCCCCTGCCCCTTACCAAGGTGAACCATTTTGGGATGTCAGCAAAATCTCAGTGGACTCAAAAAGGCTGAGTTTCTTGGAGCCTGTGATAGATTGGCTTGCCCAGGTTGCACGGTGTCTGTGGGGATTGCAGAGCGATTTTTAAATGTTGTGTCTTTTTGCACAGCTTTAGTGCCCACCACCTCATCTGAGAACAGCAAGCCGGCTTGTGGGGTGCAGGGTGGCTGTCACCCAACACCTCACAGCTGTTCCTCATGCTTTGCCCTAGTGGTAGGTCCGGCCCTGCTTCTCTTACCACAGAAAGTCTATTAAAGTGAAAAAGATGGGAAAGCTACATATTACTTCTGACTGTTAGCACCAGGAGCCCGCAAGCATCTGTGGTTGTGTCACAGAAAAGGCACAAGAAGAGGGTAGGGCAGATGAAACAGGGCTGTATTTGTAGTTAACAAAACAAAACAAATTTAGCAGCTTTGGTAGCATACGTCACACCAGTAAATGCCATGTTAAAATGATGTCAACCTGACTTGGATGATGCCTAAAGGAGATGCTTAAAAAAAATCCAAGAAAATAAAGTTAGCAAATGCAAGTGTAAATTGCTGATTAAAGTCATTGAGGGACCTTAATAGCTTGGGGAAATCATTAATTATGAACAATACTTTCATGGAAGGGGCTTCATATAATTATGACGGAGGTTTTATTAATTATGGCACAAGATACTTTTCCCCACTGGGGTTTTTAAAAATCAGAGCCGTCCCTGATGAATAAAGCACATTCATGGGGACACTCTTGATGGTCTCAGAGCACAATCCAATGAATGTTCTGACAGAAAAAAAGTTCCATAACACGTGGCATATTGCAAATTATAGGGCATTTTTTCCAATCAAAACATACATAGGAAATGTGTTAGTAATAAACCACTGGACAGGATCCAGACAAAATTTCCCTGGCATGTGTTTCCTTTGCAGGATCCAATGGTCTTGACTGAGTTCTCACGATCATGGAGGCTAAATAAGTCATGGTGGCTTGGTTTCCTTCCCAGCATGCACCACCAGCAAGTCATCCAATTAGAACAGTTACCTTCACTGTGGACTTGGCTTCTTGTGACATCTGAGCCCAGTGAGGCTGGATAGCTGCAGTGGTTTACAAACCACCTTGAAACCCTAGGACAAGCCACGGGTTTCAGGGTGGTTTAAAAATTTGCCCAGGCACCCACTGTGGCCAGGTTCAGACATCATGACAACCTGCATCCAAGCAAGGGTGTGCTAATCAGGCAGCTCACGACTGCCACAGGCTCAGAGTGACAGGGACCGTGGCTTATTTTTCTCCTGAGATCATGCAAACCTGCCCCTCTCTGCACCCAGTTGTTTCCTTCCTAGGCTGGGGTAATTGTTGCCGATGAGAACTGCTATATTCACTGCACTGATGAATGTTGCTTGACAAAACACTCACAGGCCTATGCAACATCCCCCAGCAAAACAACCTCCTCCTTCTCAAGCCCAGCATCATTTTGAATATGTTCGAGCATTTTCGCATGATCACTCTCCCTTATAAAATCCTTTAGGAACTGGTTGGGTAAACACTTGGCAATTATAGGACTTTTCCTATCTATACACACATAGGATCATGCCTTAAACTGATTTAAGTTTGCATGCCCAGATACAAGTGACTGCATCCATGTGTATGTAAAAAAAGCTATTTGATTTTTTTTTTCACATTCTTAAGTTCAAACACATCACCCTTTTTATCAGCAGGAAGAGAAGCTCCAAGTAGCATTATTTTGCAGAAGTTTGCAAAACAAGCTTTGTACCTCATAGGATTACTTATTCTCTCTTGTGAGCTGTGAATACTCTTCTAGTGCTTTCTATGTAATGCAGCTTTTTTCTATGTAATGCAGCTTTTGCAAATCACTTGCTACTTAAATCATTATTATTACCAAAAGAGGGAGAAGCAGTTTTCAGTTGCTGCCTTTTGTGCAGACCTAGATTAGGAATCTCAGTTTAATAGCAGTAGCTTTGCATTTGGAATATTATTTCATAATGCTATCAGAGTGATACCATTTAAAAATCTACCTACACACCCTTCTGCGATCCTGCTGACTGTATCCAATGTTCTTGCAATTAAACTGTGGCTGGTTGTAGTCCAGCTATTTTTCTACCAACAGCACAGTGAAAACTCATCCGTTCCTTTTTCTCTCTATCATAATAACGTGCTTGATGAAAGAAACAGCTTGTTCGTGTAGGGAAATATAAGAGATGACTGCTTTGTACCATACGTCAGCACTGTTTGGCCTCTGCAATATGGTTATAGCACAATAAATTAGATAAATTAGAGCAAGCTTCCTTTTTTCTGAAGGGCAAAATATATGGTACAACAAACACAATCAAAGTCCACAGTTCAAAGCAGAAACTGATCACCCACGCTCAACAACACTGCTTTTGTATAGATGTATCGTTAATTTATGCCAGTGCTGCTTAAATCATTAACTAAAAGGACATACCAGTAGGGCAGTGGGGTTATTTGGGCTGATCTGACAGTCCCATAAGGGGCTTATTTAGGGTGAAGCTGTAAATTTTAAGAAACATAGGGCTGCCACTAAAAATTGCATTCCTGCTCTGCTCTGCTCTTACTTACCTAAAGTCTCCAATCCTGTTTAATCTTGTGAAGCTAAGCAGGGTCAGGCCTGGTTAGAATTTGGATGGGTGACTTGAATATATGATTCTATGATTATAGTCATAAACTACCAAGAGGCTATGGGCAGTTCAGAAATGTAAGAATAATAATATTCCTTTATTTGTATTCTCCCACCCCCACCACAGAAAATGTACAGTTTACCTTACTTTATGTATGGATGTCACAGCAAAATGCAGTTCCACTCCATATTATTGGCTGTCAGAGGAAGGGGTAAGGAGGCCAACATCAGATTATTGGAGAACTCAACCCAGGGCTGCCATTTCCTATGGCAACCATGCGCTCATTGTAATATGACCCACTGCTAGGGATGTGCTGCAGATGCAGAGAGTTACATCAGGTCCCTGTGTCTACCTTAGACCGTAACTGCCCTGATATTTCCCATCAGACATTCAGTATTTCACTAAATAACTGGTGATCAATTGGAAGCCCTGCATTTTTCCAATTCCTGTATTTGCAAGAAAGACTCCAATCAACACCCCACCTGCTCATGTTGTTTAGAGCAGCTTCGTTTCTGCTAAACAGAAAAGAAAAGCCCTCAGGGTATTGCATTAAAAAGTCCTGGAAACCGCTCCATGGAACGAGTGAGTGACTATACCTTGTACCACCACAAGGGAGGTTCAATGAGCATTTTGCTTAATGGATCAAGAAGATGACGGACTGCATTCCAAACTACAAGAAGAACACCAATGTATAGAAGGATTTCTTATCCCACCTGTGGTCACTACCTAACAAGGAACTATCTCCGAGCTTTGCAAGCTTCTTGAGGACTGGTAGAATCCAGATCCTTTTAACACTCTGATGTCCTCTGAGGCTGAACATTTCTTTGGAGCCTCATATCCTTCTTTGCCCAGTTAGAGTGTTGATGTGGTCCTATTCACATATGACACCCACAGGTAGTTGCTCATCTCTGTGGTTTCAGACAACCCATAATACCAGAGATGTGGAGAATGCCCTTCTCACTTCCTGCCCTCTCTGAGAGCATGTCTGTGCTGACAGATTCAAGCAGTAAAGGAGGACTTGACTATACATAGGGTGGCCGCACCAAAAAAAGGGGAAATGCCTCATCAAGAATTGCAACAGAAGAGGCTTACAATTTGCATAAAATATGCTAATTTATATGAGTAGATACAACCTTAGAAATAATTACCATCACTTAAATAGAAATATAGCTCCCCTCCACAGAGTACAGAAGGCTGTGACCAGGTGACCTGTTCTGTCTGCTGTGCAGGTGCCAAGTGGTGACGGTCAATAGTTCACTGTCTTTGAACTGGAATCAGACAGGACAGCCCTTCAAATAAATGATACCTTCAAAGAGAGGACAGTGCTCTGGAAAAGATAACACACGACCGCATTCACGGTAAAATTTGTGGTGGCATGTAGGAAGTGGCATGATTGAATGCCCCTCGTCTGTCTGTCTGTCTGTCTGACTGCCTGTCTCCCTATACACATTAAAACCATATGTAAGGGAGAAGGGTGTGCTCATTCCAGACATGCTATGTTTCTCTGCATGCGGATTCTACCCCCCACCCTGCTCATATACAGTTCCGTACCTGCTACTGAACAGGGTGTAGTGCAGGGGAAACTTCCACATTTAATTCTGTTGATTGCAGAAGCTGATGCTAAGTCACAGCTGCATTTGGACCATTTCACATGGGCAGCCTTTGGCTTGCATTTCATTATATGCTGCGTAAACCAGGAGTGAATGCCATATGCTCCATCCCCCCAAATCTGTGCGGCTTGTAATTTATCGTAGGAAACTGCTCAGAACATACAATTACTTGAGACAGGTGGTAACAAATGTCTTTGCTAACAGGCAGAAACAAAATGATAGCCTCTAGTTCTACATGAAAAGGAGAACGAGAGGGATGAAGGCTGGTTAATGGGCGGAAGAGGTAGTCCTACCAGTGGCATTTTCAGGAAAGAAATGTTGGCATTTGACAAACTAATTGCATGTTTTGTGAATACAGAAAATATACCCCCCTTCACAAGGTATTGGGTGGATGACCTTTGTAAAAAAGAAAAAAGAAAACAACAGTGTGCGTGCACACACACAGATAAATGGCAGTAAGAGAAACCAGCCATGGAAAAATAGAATGTAATCTAAAAATATAGTATTATATTGATCCAAAAGTATTCTAACCTCAACTATTTTGTAGCCTTTGGAGATTGCAAATGCAAATGTGTCTTGTGGCCACTGCAGAGTGAGTCCACCGAAACAGCAGAAAATGAGGTGGAACGATGGCATATAACAGATGGGCTAGGAATGAATTCTTTTTACCTGATTTGCTACTTTTCTCCTCTTCCACAGGAGTAATCAGAGCTTTAGACAGCGTGCAGGACAACTCTCACAAACCGAAAGTCTGGCTTTTGCTGCCCCTGTGGCTCCTGGGCTTCCAGAAAGCCCTTTCAATCTCATGCCTTCCAGATATCTTGAGTGGCAACTTTCATCAGCCCCTGCAAACACCGACACACCCCTCAGATGATGAGAATTGTAGTTCAGCACATGTGTAAGGTGCCAGGTTGGGGAAAGTTCTTCCCAGAAACAAATAGAAGGAGAAAGGGCATTGCCAGCTGCCCTCACTCAGCCTGTGTCCACATACTATAGAATACCATCTTTCCAATGAAACTATAGTTGGTATAATAACAAAATATTGTGCTTTGTGACTCCTTAAAGGCTAACCAATTTACTGTGGGCATAGATTTTCCTGGGCTAGAAAATTTATGGCCCAGATGGAAGTTAAGGCTACACATGTGTTGGTCTGGAAAAATCTTTGCTGGCTCTGCTGAAACAGACATGGGGCCAAACTAAATGTATTTCTCCCACCCACCCCACTGCTCTGCTGGCCTCAGAGCAGGAAAGCGGCTGAAGAGGTATTCTGAAAATAACGATATCCTGCAAAGAAAGGTTTCAACTCCATCTCTCCCAGTGCTACCCAAGCTGTGATCAAATGCACTCAGCATGTTCCTAAAATAAGACATAATATGGAGATGGATCTCCTAGTTGTCTCTAAAAATTAGTACAGCATTTTATTTATAAGAAACTGTAACAGGGAAAGGCATAGCAGCTTTATCTTATTTAACCTTATGAAGAAACCTGCACATATGGATAGTTTCAATGAGGATTTTGGAACTGGACAATTTGACTTCAATCTGCCTCCCTTTGGACTCTCAATGCATCCCATCCAGATGAGCAAAGTGTTGCGTATGAAAGCTCCTTGTAATGATCTTACTCTTCAAGATTTAAGATAAGCCAGTTCCCTTCAGTCCTCCCCGTACCTCGTTATCTTGGCTCTGATGGATTAATAGGTTCTCCTGCACAATCCTTTTCCGGGCAAAGGGATCGAATGCCTCGCATTCAGCTCTTCCACCAGACCTTTTATGCTCACAACCATTGTAAGCAAAGGGGAACAGCTGTGGGGAGGGCATCATAAGCTAGCAGCATAGGTTTATTTGGGTCTTGTTTTTAATTCTACAGCACTCTTTTAAGCGGCTGACTTTCTGCAAAGCTGTCCAGGTTTTGAAGCTATAGGTTTTGCAGCTTTGACTCTCTCTGGGCCTGAGATTTTCTCCAGACTTTCAGATGCGATTACTATGTCAATGTGCCAGGAAAATACAAGCAGAAATCCTATTAGTTGGAATTGTCATTCAGTATCATAATCATCTTCATTCTGATAGTTAATGCTTTGAAAACAAACCAGTCACCATGCTGATCATCAGACCAAAAAACTAGATTAGGAAGGTGATGCTTTTGTGGCCAAACAAACGAGTTGCTGAACAGCTGAAGTTGAAAGAGTATGTGTGTGTAGGGGGCACACAGCTTATGTAAATATGTGGCAGGGACTATAATTAAACTAGGCTTCAGCTTCAGCAGCACAACCAGCCAAATAACTAAGTCATCTCTCTCCTGTGAAAAGGGCATATTAAATGTTGCGATCGGCAAAATAAACGTAAATGTACCTTGCCATTTATAAGCTGGTGTGCAATTGTGGAGCATGTCCATAACTTTTAAACCACATACAAAAGACAGTAGGATCCTGTGCCACGCTGGCTGATAATTTAGCTGCAGTTCATATGCCAGTATCATACAGGCCACATTTGCTCCTAATGCTAAATCATGAATCAGCAGTATGAAAATGAGTCACAGCAAAGTTTGGCATCCTGCTTTCCTCTGGTGCAGGCTGTTCTACTTTAACTGTAGTTTGGCATTATTTCTGAATATGAAATTAAGTTGATTTTAGCTATGGTTTTTTGAGACAAGCCAACTTTATAAGCTGCAGTTTGAGGATGGCTTTTTCAGTGAAACATAGTTAAGATTAAGCACATTTTGCCCAGGTGTGGACACCAGGCCAAGTCTACACTGGAAGAAAATGCTTCCAAATGCCTCCATCCTAGAAGAGGAGAGTGGTGGGTAAGACTCCAAGCCTTACAGCAGCTCACCTTCCCAATGCTAAGCCACAATTCAGCATTACATGTAAGTAAGGCTATTGGCAGAAGAGGGCCAAGGACCTGTTTGTCAGGGAGTACATTCCAAACCAGTGACAATGTGTTCTCAACTTGTGTTCCAAAATGTTGGCTTTCAATACATTAACAATAACGGCCGAGCAAGGCTTAGTACACAGTAAAGGAAAGGGCTGCATTGCCCAGTCCAGACTGGGGCTGCCTGCCACTTTAACACAGAAACACAGAAACAGAGAGAGTCAGAAGGCGCCTCCTGGGCCATCTAGTCTGACCCCTGGCTCCAGCCGGCTCCGCTCATGACATGCCTACCATGTGCAAAAAATAAATGAAAGAGGCGAACCAGGCAGGAATGGAACCTGCCATCTTTTGATCTATAGTCAGATGCATTATCCATTGCACCACTGGCCCTTGCAGCCAGAATCAGAATGTGTTCCCTGGGGTGAGGTACAGTGAGCTGAACCAATCAGCTCTCTAATTTTGAGAGGAGCGCAGCACTGGAACAGTTAAGAGGTCTACCCTCCAGGGCTCTTATTGGCTGGTTGTCTCCAAAGAAGCATGTGATCGGTTTAGCTTGCTACCACTCTCACCCTAGCGGAAATATTATGATCTAAAACACACCAGAGACCACCAGGGCTCCTGCAACTTTATTTCTGCAATTGCCCATGGACAATAGGAAAGTGGGGTGGATGGTCTTCCAGAGTTTCTGGGTACCCAGGGACCTGCTTCTTAGCACCACCTCCTATAATTTTGCACTTATGAGTCACAGACTCTCAGCCCAACCTACCTCACAGGCTTGTTGTTGTGGGGATAAGATGGAGGAGGAGAGATGATGTAAGCTGCCTTGAGTCCTTTGTAGGAAAAAGGCAGGATATAAATCACAATATAAATAAATAAATAAATAAATAAATAAATAAATATTTAATTATGTGTGTATTTAATTTCTATCCTGCCCATTAGTTAGGATGACACTCTGGCCAGGTTACAGAATATAATAACAGCAATAATAAACAATAATATCAAATTAAGCATATAGTACAATAAAAAACAAGATTAAAACACAGAAAAAGCCTGCAATAAAACCACACAATGACCACAGTTCAGTCAAAACAAGGCACAGTGGCAATAACATCTGATTAATACCATAAAAATTCTTTTAAATTACTTTATTAAAATATTGAGTAAATAAAAAGGTTTTCACATCACTCAATTCCCTGTGTAATAAGAATTGTTTGTGAACAGTCAAATGTGTGCTCTAAGGGATATTTGTGTGCAAGTGTGTCCTCGCCTTATATAAATGAAAGGTGAAAATGTGAAATTGGGCCTGGTGTTGCAGGTTGGGAATCATTGGCTGTTCTTGTGTCTGGATTGGCTTGAAGGATGTGTGTGTGTGTGAAGATCCAAACAAATGTTTTAAACACCTTACAGTTCAGTGCCACAGATAAATGTTTCTATGTCAGACAGAAGTAAAAACGATAAAAATGTTAATATCCCAGGAGACTGGAGTCTGACGATGAGAGCAGCACCTACGGCACACCTTTCTGTGAGTAGGAGTCTCAACATTTTCCAGAGTGTTGTTTGTAGTTCATTTTGGAAGTGGCTTGTGTGGTTTTCATCAGGGATGCTGCCAGGGCAGGAGTTTGAGGAGAATGTCTGAGGCCGACTCAGGAGGAGGCACAGAAACCAAAGTGGCTTCATGTACACAGTGCATTACACTGCTGAGGTATTCCAGAATGTCGAAAAGGTACATAAAGGTTGTAAATAACATTGATAAATTACGATCTACACAGTCCCCGTGCCCCAGTGAAACATTAACCTCTAGAGTATAAAATCACCCAGCTTTCACGCTTGAAGTTAAAAATATAACCTATTACAAAAGAATCGCATTGAAGAAGCACATGTCTAACACTTACAGGTTGGTATTAGCCATGCAAATTATGCAGCGAGAACATGACTCTGCATGTGCTCAACAGCAGCAGCCACCCCCTCCTCTGCCATACAGTCGATTTCAAAGCAAGCGGCTATTTATTTATTCCATTTATGTGTTGCCTATGACCCAAAGGTCTCAAGGCAGCTTACAATAAAAAGTACAAATACATATAACAATAAATAAACAATAAAATGCTTCATCAAAATTTAAAATCTTATAATAATAACAACATGACTAATCATGAAAGGGAAGGCAGGATCAATTATTTAAAAGGGTATTAAAAAAGAATATGTTTGGTTGGTGCTGACAATAATAGAAGTGGCACCAGGCGAACATCCCTGGGGACACTGTTCCAAAGGCAGGGGGCAGCCACCAAGAAGGCCCTTCTTTTATTTGCCATCCCTCTCACCTCTTTGAGGGATGGCACTTGCAGAAGGGCCCCCTGACCTGATCTATTTCAAGGGGTCTGACCTATTTCAAGGGAGCAAAGGCTGGTGGACCTGTTAAAGTGGACGACATAGTGCTGGAGCTGTCTGTCCATGCACAATTAGTCAAATGCTTGGCTTAAATCGTTATTATTCCAACCAACATGGCAATAAGATGCAGTTGGCATTGTGTACAGTTACCACCATCAAGATCATGATAGGCATGATCCTATACATGTTTAGACAAAAAAGATTTTCCATGCTTCCAGTATGGCTGGCTGGGGAACCCTGGGAGCTGCAGGACTTTTTCTGTCCAACCATGCCTAGGATTGTGCCCCAAATACTTGTTATTCACAAGGGAGCTCATCAGTCTTGCTGGTGTGAGTGAGGGCCAGAAGGCTGGTGTTGGGAGGAGACACAGCTGTAAAGCATCTGCTCTATGGACAAGAAAGCAGATATTGCCTTGACTCTCTCTCCACATTTCAATTTCTACTCAGCCGGCAAGCTTGCTGGTGTCCTTGGGACATTGGCCACCTCTCAGTCTAATCTACTTCAAAGGATTGCTGTAAGGATAAAATGGGGTATCGAGAGAACCATGGGATATAAATGAGATGGGGGTGTTGGGACCTGTAGTCCAATATATCTGAAAGGCATCAGGATGGGGAAAGCCAGGGAAGAGGTTTGCCACAAAACCTCTCTCAACCTGGTGGATGCAAACTGGGCTTAGCATAGCAGAGCTGGACTGGTTTTCTCACCTTTTCCCATTCCTTACTCAAATAGATGAGCTCATAATGATAGCTCCTAGAGCATTCTGATCATAGGGAGGCCATTAGTACTGCATTTGAGCCAGCAAATGAACTGTCAAAATAGAAGTTTATTTATTTCACACACTGGAAAGACCACTTTGATCACATATAATCTATCCTAGAACAGGCATTTCGTTTGCAGTTATCTCCAGCTTCCAGGCATATGGACAAGTAGATATATTTATTAGGCAGCATTTTATGTGTCACTTTTTTACATTTTTCTTTGAAATTCAGAAGGCTAGGGCAATAGAAAGGTTTCTAATTTAAGCATTATCCAAATTGCTCAAGGATTTAGCATTTCCTTCTCCAAATTCAGGGATGCTTCTGCTCTGTCTTGAAACTGAATTTTGAATTGGAAGAATGTGTACTTTGGATAAGATTCAGAATGCTTCCACACTAGACATTTACTGTAAAATTGCCACACATTGTTCACTCACCTTTTACAGGTTATCCATCTGGCACCATTAAATTGTAGTCCTCCCAACTGAGAACTGACAATTCTAATCTCTTTCTACAGACCCTGCATCAGGCCCTCCCCCAAATCACCAAAATCCACCAGACCCACCAGAATCCCAAACCTGCCAGGCTTTGCCACCAGCCCAGACTCTGTTCTTGGCTCCACTAAAACCTCTACCAGCTTCTCTTCTTCACCAGTCAAAGGAGCTTGTCCAAGGTTGGGATGGCCATCCAGAGGAAGACGGTGGACCAACTCTTCTGCCCCACCATTGAAAGTAGCAACAATCACCTCCTTAAAGCTGTTACTAGCTCAGAGAGGGAAGTGCCCATACATCCCCGCAGCAACCTTAGGTGGGGGCCGGAGCATCTGGTCCAAGATGATGAACTTCTTTCAGCCAGTGAGGACTGAATAGCATTTCAGAGAAGCTTTTTTTGGGAGGGTCATCTTCTAATCGTGGGTGCAGCCAAAGGCCAAGGGTGTAGGGCCAAAGAAAAAGGGCAGGGCCAAAACACAAAAAGTCGCAGCATTCTTCCTCCAGTAATGAAACCTTGGGAGAGGATTTCAGCCTTTTGGAATGTGGGGAAACTGTTCCAAAACTGGGAAAGCTGAGGGAACTTTGGAGGGCTGGATTTGGCTCCTGGGCCTAAAGTTCTGTACCCCTAATTTTCAGGCAGAAACGCCTGCTTTAGTGCAGCCATTTCCCCAGCCAGGTTTATGAGGACAGGATGGCTTTTCAGTTTCCTTTCCTGCCTGTGTTTGGATGGTTGCTTTGCAGTAAATATCCTCTTATTAACTCACATTCTCTTAATACTAAAGCTGAACAGAAACTGGATTGGGGAACCCAGGAGCCGCTAATGCTCTTGCGAATAATCTGCGGTGTTGGTAAATACGGCATCCAAGTCCAATGCACGACGTGTGTTCCAAGAATGCTGGTGCTGAAAGAGAGCACTGTTTGCAGACAGGCTGAACCTTGCGAGCACAGAACCATTTTGTTGTGAAACCTGGACCCAGCGATGAATGACTCACAGTTGGCAGCCTCTGCCCTATCAGTAGGCTTTCTCTGGTGGAACAGGGGCCTGATGTTTGATATCATCTCTGGCCTATTTGCTCCCAGAATGGTAATGAGTAACAGTACACTGGAGCCTCTATTGATCAGTGGCTTATTTATTCCAGGCTTTTCCTGCTTTACTGCTCAAAGGCTGCGCCAAAACACATTGTCCGCAGACACTGAAATGTTCTCTCTTTCTCTCTTCTGGTTGTAGTGTTCTTTTCCTGCTTGTTCTCAGTTCTTCTCAGCTTCTCAGTTACCATTTTTTTTTAGCAAAATAACACAATGATTTGACGCTGAGTGCTTAGGGGAGGAAAAAGGATGAAGCCAAAGAGATAACAGAGCTTCAGGTCACAGATTCAAAGCAGGACCCAGGTGAAATTTGGGTTTTGCAGATCACTAGCATAGATTTGCAGGTCTGAAATAGAGCTGGAGGTCATTGAGTTAAATCTCTTTACTCTGGTCATTCTCCAACTTGTGCTATCCATATAGTCCATATTAGCAAAAGTTTTTTCTTTCTTTGAGGTTCTTTGAAAAAGTTAGAAAATATTATAGGCAGCAGAAGAATCCCATGGAGGGTCGTGGGGGTAATGGGTTTGCTTTACTGTGAAAGAAGCTCAGCCTGCCAGATCAAGGGCTAATGTACATTTTTGATCTTTCAGGAGGAAGATGTTTCATATTATTTCACACTGTGGAGGGAACCCCAGCCCAAGCTGAACCAGAACTCCCTGCAATAGGGAACAAGTACATTAGGAAGAATTAGATTAGAACAATCAATTCCATGATATGCCAGTTTGCTTCTGTCACAGGAGAGCATCTTAAAAATATGGCCCTCTCTGCCTGTGTCTTGAATTCTCTTAGTGGTACCACCCAGCATTCTGACACTTGGGCTACTGCCCTGTTCTATGTAAGCCACAGAATGGCTGTCAGATATACTGCTATGCTGGCTGGGTGCCCTTCTTTATAGATAGCAGTCCTCTGTTTGGAGTCATCCTCTGTTTAAAAGACTGTTCAGTCCAAGCCCTCTGTCAAGATCAGGAACCATCGGAAGGGGCAAAGGTGTGCCTCAAGGTTCCCATCCAACTTCAGGCTGTTTAACAGGGTACCTGGGCACAAGTCACCTGGCCACAGAATCCTTCTTGTGGTGCAAAGTATTGCATCTCTATTTAAAATGCAGAACAAAACATCTTTTGTTCTGAATTTGCACCTTCACATATAAAGAAAAGGCAAATGTCATGCAGATCCGTGCCCTCTCCCGCTCTCTGTTTTGGCATTGTGTAGGCAGCCATCCTAACTCCTGCAGCAAAACAGTTTGTTTTCTAGACCCTGCTGGCCACCAGTATGTCCCTGGGGCACAATCCGCTCCATCCCAACCGGGAGCTCAAGGTCTGCACACGCACACGCCCCGCACTACTGACGAATAAGCAGGCGTTGACCTGGCTTCTCAGAAAGGCCTTCGTGTTAAATGTGACTGGATGACAAAGCCGGCCTCTCCGCGGCCACAGACTGAGCGGGTTTGCCTTTGCCAAGGGCTTGGCAGTGTACCCATCTCAAAAGCAGCAACATCACAGCTGATGTACCACTGGTGGCCACTTTTACGAGAGCCCTGTCGCTACAGAGGAAGAGGACATTTATTAGCTTCAGCTGCTCGCTACACATTTTTCTCCCCAGCCTAGTAGCAATATTGACATATGGTCTCAGGGTGTTCAATTAATGGAGAAATGTTGGTGTTTCTTGAAGCAGTTTGCCAGTGGGATGCCAGTTGTCTTAATCCAGGTACCCTGTTATTTTAATTAAAACCGAAAATCAGCTTTGATCAAATGCAACTTTATTGCATAAGCTGTTTCAATGCACCATTGTCTGGCTCGCTCACTTTGCCATGGATGAAAAGGATTTGTATTTCTCACTGGGCAGGAAGTCTCATTTAAATGTTTCCTGGTTTTGATCTCCTTAGGGGGAATTAATTTGTATTCCTTCTTGGACAAAATAACAAGGAGCAATCAGATTATTAAGTCATTTAAATAGCCATAATGTAAGCCACTGGGCTAATAGGTTACACACCCAGATTCTGAGCTGCTGACCCTTTTCCCTGGGGCTGGGCAGATGTATGGGGAGAAGGGAAGAAAAACATGAAAGTGAATGTAATGTGTCCTTTCTACTCTACATGCTATGGAAATTACCAAGCACCATCCTGGGACACCATTTGGACTACAGTCTATCCGCTTGGAAGCAGTGATAGCCATTAAAGGCAAGGATGATTCAGTCCACAGCACTGGGAGTGAGTTTTAAAGTAAGCCAAATATAATAGGACTGTGCCAAATTTTCATGCACAATAATGTTGTAGGAGGAAGGAAGCAGCCATTTCAGGAAGATATTTTCACAATTCTCTCACTTGCTTTTCCCTTCAGCCCCTTCTGTCCTTCTTCTTTAATGTGTGTGTTTTTAAGTTTCTTCCTGAAGCGATACAAGCAAAATAGCCGTCACCCAGGCAATATGGGAATGACATACCGTCACACACAAATTTGGCCACGTGGTGATGTAACAAAGCAAGGTCAGAGTGAGGGCAAGCAGCATTGCCTTCACTCCAAACAGACTTTCTACTGATGCTCACATACCTATCATATTTGGCTGCATGATGACAACACAATTATATTATTGTGAGAACAATGCTCCCTGTCCTCATTTCAAACAATTTAATATTTCTGCCTTATTTTGGAATTCTTCCAATAACAGCTAAAACAGGGGAACATTTCATGTGTTTGTGATTTTTTTTAACAAAGTGCAGCCCCGCTCAAATTTGACCAGCCTGTTAAATAATGAGGGGCCTTACCTAGAAGATAGTTGGTGGATCTTCAGTCCCAGATATAATCTGCCTTTAATAAGGAGTGAACCTAGTGCCTTGCATCAGGCATCCTTGAATTCTCTCTCTCTCTCTCTCTCTCTCTCTCTAACCCTGGTGAGATTTCCAAGACTGATTCCGGAATTAAACTGCCCAGTACCCCACTATATGCAAAATAATTTTGTGTAGCTTGTTTATGCTTCTCTCAAGATAGCTCTGTGGTAGAGTGCAGGTACTGCACATCAAGCTTCCAGGTTTAATTCTTGGTATCTTTAGTTAAAAGGATTTGAGCAGAAAGTCTGGAAGAGCCCAGAGTTGGAGGAAACAGGTCTGAAGTTGAATAAGCCAGTGGGATAACTCAGTATAAGCAAATGAGGACCAATAATGTGGACCAGGCAAGGCCGATAAAAGGCAGCTACTATTTCATGAAGAATGTCTGACCTGTTGGCATCTACCACTAATGCAATATCTACAGAGGATCTTTGTCACAAGGCTTTATTTAGTTCTATTCACAGAAAACTGCTAAGAAACATATAACAATGTATTAGGAAATTCAGATTTCTATTGCACAAAGAACCACTCCTGTCTCAATCCCTGGCCCCTGGCAAAGACTACTAAAACACACTGGGGATTACCCACTCAATAATTATTGTGTTTTCTTGGCCTTTCCTCTTGAATTTTTCCTGGCTTTATCTGTACATTCTTCATTTTGCATTTCATGGTACTTTGGATGTCAGACGTCCTCATTTACCTGGTGACCTGGACAAGGTGGTGTCTTGTCCTCTTCTCGTGCATAGAAGCCGACCAGACACTTGTCCCCAGATGAGAGGCAGCATCCTGCACTACGCCTGAGGCAGCAGCCTGTTTTCGGGGGCACGGGCACTTGGCACATTTGTACACATCTGAGCCTTCGCTGCTGCTATTGCCGCTCTCCCCTACTCTGAATTTGCTGTCTAATGGTAGGGCCAACACTGGCACACTGAAGCTGTAAAGAGGCTGCACAGCAGAATTCGCTTCCCTGCTAATCCAAATGGTAATCCTGGGGAATAACTTCAGAAATGGCACCATCTGAAAGAGGGATTGTCACCCAAAAGACCGTGGAAGTAGCCAGCCTTTTTTCTGCGGATTTCCTTCCCTTCCAACTTGCCACCAAGTCATGTGGTTTGTTCGTTTGGGAAAAAAATGAGGGATTGTTGAAATGCCATTCTGAATCACCAAACCTGATGAATCCAGCTACCTCTATCCTGAACCTTAAATGAAGCGTCAGGCATTTGCACAAGGCATGTCTCTTGTGCATGTGTTGGACCATACTGTAGGTTTAATCGATCTCTTTTGGCTGGGTCCTATGAGCTATTGGATTTTGTGGCTTTGTGTGACAGATCTTGTTCATGCCTTATTGCTAGGTTTGGGAGGATTTTGTAGACTATAATGATTTCCCTGTTAGTCATGCTCCTGAATTAAAAGTCACTTCAGGTTGAAAGGTCTGGGGATGTAATGGAATCAAACAAAATGTTGAGCAAGGGAAAGAAGCTTGGAACATCACAGCCTCACAGGGTCAGGCAAGTCATGGGTATGCTATGAGTATTCCACATATAGTCACTGTTGTATATCACCATTGCAACATTTAAAAAATCATGTTCTTTTAGTAAACTGGATGGTTGCTACAAGAAACAAAAGGCACTTGTGATTACCTTGTTGCTGTTGAAAAATGATACTGTGAAAAGATCAATTAGTATTAAAGCAGTGGCATTCACAAGTTAAATCTTTCATGGGAAAAGATCAAATTTGAAACTCAGATTGTATGCTAATGTGATGGCTGTTTGTGTGCATAAGAAGCCCCCTGGGGCGGGTGGGGGGGGGTCAGCTTGTAAGAAAGCAGGAAGGATAATGTCTTCAAAATTTAAATTGCTTTTTTGGAGGCCGACTGTAGCTCAGTGGGCAGCGTATTTGCCTCCAGGCTAGAAAGCCCTAGATCAAGCGCCTGGCTGGGAACCTGCATATGTCACTTTGAGATCAGGGCAGGAGGAGGTTTCTGCTGCCATTGTCCTATAGCTGGGGGCTTTCAAGTGGAATCTGCCAGTTGCATAAGTAAATCTGAAGCCTGTCTTGCGGAGAAGATGAGAGGCGCCAATTTGCAAGAATCAATGAGCCATGCTGATGCCTTTGCTCCATGGCTCTGAGCCAGGATGGAATTGCCCCTTATGGGTGGAAGGGGACATGTTGCTGTTGTGTCCTTTTGTCCAATTCAGCCTTCCAGGAAATGAATGCAACAAACACATCAGATGCAGCCCACTGTGCTAAGAAGCTGGCGAGGGACTTTGTGGTCAGTGGTGATGACATCTTCATGCTCCTCTGTTTTCTCACTGAGGCAGACCTGTTAAGGACAACATTGTTAGTTACTTGCTACATTTATATCTCGCATGTTCCCTTATTTAAAGGAGAGAAAGAGAAAACGTGAGCAAGAAAGCAAGGAATTCAGCTAAGAGCAATCCTATACAAACAATGTGAGTGCCACTAAAATCAGTAGGACTCACTTGTGAGTAGGACTACAGTATAAAAATATTTCAGTTTTGTTGCAGTCTTTGGAGACCAATACCAAGCAAATGCATGAATAAATGACCCACCCACCCACCCACCAACCAACCTGCATTCCGTAGACATTGGGCCTGATGCATTGAAGACTTTGTTGTAAGTTTTCCTCCAGTGCCCTTCTGAGATGTGGTAAGGAGGGCATGAGCCTCTGCTTAACCTGTTGACCTGTGCCGAGCAGTATGCTGAGCCGGCTCCTTCTTCCCTTCCATAAATCTTCCATTTGCTCCTATATCAGGAGGAGTGCGGAGGAGTGGCTTTTTATCCATTTCCATATCCCAGCCTTGCCCCTCTTGGATGTGATGAGCAGGTTTGAGA
Organism: Varanus komodoensis; assembly: GCF_004798865.1. Lineage (NCBI taxonomy): Eukaryota > Metazoa > Chordata > Lepidosauria > Squamata > Varanidae > Varanus > Varanus komodoensis. The sequence goes on along the minus strand of NW_025335268.1, from coordinate 27,535,502 downwards.
GTGTCAAAGAAGGCAAGAGCAATGCGGTCAGGAGGCCAGAATAGCCTAACTAGGCTGGTCTCCTAGCAGGATCATCCAAGGTGGATTGGTCAGGGCTGAGACACCAGACTAAGATGCATCCGTCCTCTTCAGGAGTAATGGTCAAAAGAGAATGGATCAGCAAAAAGAGAATGGATTTCACTAATCGTGGTGTGGGTGGAGAGAGGCAGTTACTGGGCAGTAGCAGTAGTTGAAAGCAGCTGCGGTGGAGGATCTTTTGTAGACGATGGCAGTGACACCAACTCTGTTAGTACTGCTCAGGAGAAGGATATGGTAATCCACTTCTGAATAGTCTTAGCTTGAAAACCCTGTGATGGAACAACCCACAATGTAACAAGAGGTTGTGCCAGAAGAATTGACCCCCAGGTTGGAAGGCGATTTATGAGCTACTGAGGAAGGGTAAAGGACAAGTACAAATTGCGCGGTCACTAATGACACTACTAGATCAAAACTGAAAGGCAGTCTAGTGGCAGACCTGTGCAGAGGTGAAAGAAAAGCCTGATGCTGTGTAACACATACATTTGGGACGTGGAATGTAAAACAATATGAATTAAGGCAAGCTGGAAATCATAAAGCAAGAAATGGAAAGAATGAACATCGCAGTAGTTGGTGTGAGTGAAACGAAGTGGACTTCAATGAGACGTTTCCAATCAGACGAACACAAAGACAAAGAAAAGGGAACATACTATCTGGCCAGCAGAAAATAAGGAGAAGGTGGAAAGAGTATACTGAAGAATTATACAGAAGAGATGAAAGGATGGCTTCTTTGAAGTGGAGTCCTATGAGGAAGAGCCTGAAATATTAGAAAGGGAAGTGAAAGCTGCTTTGAAAGCACTTGCAAAGGGCAAAGCATCTCGGGTAGATAGGATACCAGCAGAACTGTTCCAAGCTGCAGGAAATGAATTAGTCCAAATCCTAAGAAAAATATATTAACAAATATGGAAAAGAAAACAAAGGCCCACAGAATGGAAAGCTTCCACATACCTTCCAATCCCCAAGAAAGGAGGGGCAAAGGAGTGCCCCTCTTTTGCCATGGAAAACCATGACAAAACCATGGAACCATTGCACTAATCTCTCATGCAGGCAAAGTAATGCTCAAAATGCTGCAACAAAGAATACTACCTTATCTGGAGCAAGAAATGGCAGACATGCAAGCTGGATTCGAAGAACGAAGAGCCACTAGAGATCATATTGCAAATATGCATTGGCTATTGGATCACACCAAAGAATTTCAGAAAAAGATCAGTCTATGCTTTATAGACAATAGCAAAGCCTTTGACTGTGTGGATCATGAGAAGCTATGGGTGGGTGTGCCTCAGCACTTGATCCATGGACAAGAAGCCAAAGTTAGGACAGAATATGAAGAAACAGAACGGTTTCCCATCGGCAAAGGTGTCTGACTAGGTGTATTTTATTTTACTATCTGTTCAGTCTGTATGCAGAGCATATTGTATGGAGAGCGGGATTATAATCAGAGAAGGAGATAAAATTGGTGGAAGAAACATCACTAATTTAAGATATGCCATGCTACTGGCAGAAATCAGCAATGATTTGAAATGACTCCCAATAAAGATGAAAGAAGAAAGCACAAAAGCAGGACTGAGGCTGAATATTAAGAAAACAAATATTATGTCCACAGAAGAATCACAGAACTTACTATTAATAATGAGGAAATTGAAACTGTGAATGATTTCATATACCTCAGCTCAGCCATCGATCCAAAGGGAGACCGCAGCCAAAAATTTCGAGAAAGACTAAGGGCAGCTTCCAAGAACTAGAAGAGGTCCTGAAATATAAGGATGTTTTACTGGAGGCGAAGGTCAAGAGCATCCAAACTATTTTATTCTCAATCACAGTGTATGGGTGTGAAAGTTGGACAGTGAAGAAAGCTGACAAGAAGAAAACGGATGCATTCAAAACATGCTGCTGGAGGAGTCTTTCGTGAACACCCTGGACCAACAGAAAGATGAACAAGTTGGTTCTAGATAAATCAAACCAGAGCTTTCCTCAGAAGCAAAAATGACAAAACTGAGGCTATTATACTTTGGACACATCATTAGAAGGCAAGGATCCCTGAAGAAGATAATTATGCTACGGAAAGTCAAAGGCAGAAGACAAAAGGGAAAACCAAATATGAGATTGACTGAATCCTTAAAGGAAACCACAGCCTTGAATTCGGAAGAGCGAATCAGAGCTGTCATGGACAGGGCATTTTGGAGAACTTTCATTCAAAGGGTTGCCATAAGTCAGAGGTGACTTGATGGTGCATAACACACACATCCCCGTCTTAGGAGTTCTCACATGTGAATGCACTCTGAGTAGATGACATTCTTGTTGATGTAGTACAAATCCCAAGGTACAAGCTGGCTAAAAATATAAGTGGAAAAGGCATGAAAATGTTTGTGAGGGGAAGTGGAGTAATCATATCAATAAATGACATACCCATTTATTTGTGGTGGAATGGAGGGAAGCCATTTGGGAATAATCAAAAGAAGCTGAGATACAGCTTTGAAATAACAAACAGATGGCATTACATAGGAAACAAAACATTATTTAGCCAGTCCAAATCATATACCAGCCCTGGTTTAGTACGAGCTACCTATAAACCACCAGTGTGCTCTCGTAAACCTGTATGACCCATGTAGAGCTCACATGTGTTGAGTGAACCAATTCAGTGGTTATAAATCAAGTCTGTCCAGTCTAATGTGGCAAAGGAGATGTGGTGTTCCTGCGGTTAGGAGAACAAAGTAATTTTAAAGCCAACAACTTCACCACAACAACTTCACTTTTCCTAATGGGGCCGTGGCTTGAAAGTACTTTCATATGCCATTTAAAGGACACCATGTGTGACTGAGTACAATTAAATTCTGCATTGGCAGATGCCTTTGCAAGGCTGGATGAGGACACAAGCTTCAGTGACTGCAGAAGTGAAAACAGCAGTCTCACCCCTTGGTTTACCACCACCACCTATACCCACCAAAGGGGTGCTTAAGCTAATTAATTTCCATTGGTTTAGGCATAATGAATCCAGTGGACTGTGAGCAATGGAACCAACAAAGGTGGGCTATAGCTCAGTGGTGGAACATGTGCTTTGCATGGAGAAAGTTCCTGGTTTAGTAACTGGAACCTTCAATGCTCACTTTCCATCATCCTTTACCTTATCTGTAAACGTTTAAAGATTTCTTTGTGTCTCCTTTGCTGGGCCACAAGGTAGCTCACCCTTATTCATGTGGCCTAATCCATGGCTAACCAATGACCATCACTGAAACCTAACAGTGTTTTTACACATGTGCTCCAACTTCATTTGAGCTTATCATGTGCTATTGTGCAGAATGTGGGTGCGGTTAGTATAGGACAGACCATGGGGAGAAGCCACTTTAACTTTGTAACCTATGCAGGGGGCCTTATGAGTAATGAGGCAGGATAAAAATCTACATAAAGAAATAGTGGACAAATGAACATTATGGTTAAGCATACAACTTTCAATTACTGGGAAATTAAAAATATGCTTTATGGTTCATTTTAAAGAAAGCATCCCAAGACTAATGCAGTCCCCAGGAGAGCACCATGCCAATTCAACCAGAGAAATAACATTTCCAGAGACTGCGTAGAGAGCAGTGTCCCACAACCGAAGGCCTCCCAAGTTGTTGGGCAGCAGCTTCTATCGGTTCAATATCTCTGGAGGGTACTGGTTTGAGGACGTTTTTGGATGCTTCAGGCCATTCTGATGAAATAAGTTGTACTCTGTTCATATCATAGGCCTACTTGGGAAGAGAACAACCCAAGCATTTTCCAGTTCAGGTTTGGATACGTGCCCAGCAACTGCTTATCTGAAACTGTGGTGTAAAAACATTGCTTTGTCAACGTTATGACTAATTGCTTTGCATCACTGCCACAATTTCCAGGGTGTTTGCTCAGCTGCAAAGATGGCTGCCATACGAGGGGCAAAGGCAGGGCTTCTTTCCGGATGCTTCATGTGTTGTTCTGTCTTTTTCTTCTGGTTTCCATACTGTGGGTGCTGCTAATGGAGGCCTTGAATACAGAAACTGCGCAATTAACCATACAGTTGTTTATTTGTGTGAACAATCCTCCAAAGAGGCCATTTATGTTAACAGGTTTACAGAACCATACTACCAAAAGGCGAATCATGTCCTCATCCCTCTCAGTGATTTCATGTGCCAGGGACAACATCCCTCACGCCTAATGGGTGAAACTCCGGCAATTCAGGAAAGCTGTAAGGATGTGTTATATAGAAATAGATAGGGAGAGCAAGAAGAAGGCCAACTCCTCCTGTTTTGGGGGACATTGGCCAGCTGCCATCTGGTGGGTCCCCTTCTACAACAGCGCACCCCACCCACCTGGGGCAATCGCAGTGCTCTCCCATAATGCCCCTGGTGTAGTAGTGCTCCCGGGACTGCTTGGAACTGCCCGGCACAGTTTTTTCCCTCAGAGGAAGGCCCAGAATTGTTGAGATGTTGGGCCCTTGGCCAAAATAGTGGACCTGCTTGTGGGAGAAGAAACACTAGCATCTTCTCACATGCTTCTTGTTGCAAGAATCCACACCCCAGTTCTAGGCAAACCCAGTTCTCATGCCTTCACAGGCAAAATGAGGTCTTAATGAGGCATCCACCTGTTACTTCAGAGTTAAGTGGAAAACCAGCAGATAGTAATTGAACTGACAGCTCCTGAGGAAACTCTGACATCCATGAAAGTCTGAGGGAACAGAAGAAACAATGCTGGCAATTAGTGACTCATGGCAGGTCCAACAGCCCTCCTTCTATTAATGCAATTAGAGTCAATGTCATAAAAGTACTAAAGCTTGCTTGTGCTCAAGGCTTCCATTATATCTTACTGCCTTGTTGCTCCGTTTAATATTTGACATAAGATTAAGATGGATAGAGAGAATGGCAACAAACGGGACAATTTCAAGTCCCTTATATGGCCACATGAGGAAGACTACAAGCCCATTTAAGCCATTGAGACATACAAATGGTGATTATTCCAATGCTGGACAGGATGTGCTTCTGTGAAACAGAAAGAGAAAAAGACTGGTTCCTTCTCTAGGGAACATACAATCTAACTGTTTCCAATGGAGAAGCCATCAGAGGTGGAAGGAGAAAAATGAAGAGTCTTTGCCGAAGACTATGCACAAATAGCTTGGCTTCATTTAACTTGGGAGTGAGAATTGGGGTTAGTCCAGTGTTCCTCAACCTGGTGCCCCCAGATGGCTTGGACTACAAATCCCATTATCTCAAGCTAGCATGGTATGTGGACACCGGTTTAGGAAGGGCTGGGCTAATCCAAAAGCAGTGGTTTTGTACATGTACCCTAGAGTTTAATTTAAGACTAAGGTCTTTAAAAAGCAGACCTTAAAAGTATACTTAAGTCCTTAAATATACTGCCTTGAAATATATTGGCATTTGGTGAAATATGAATCATGCCAAAAAGTTTTAAAAGATTATTAAGCTTATTTCAGTGAAAGTTGGACTTTGTTCAATCTGCAGCAGATTGCTTGCTAAATAAATATTTTGCAGACATATACAATGGAATGTATTTAGAGAAGTAGGGTGGCTTTCATGATCTACAGACACTGACGGTACTTTTCCATAAACAATACATTAAAAAACACATTATGTTACTAAGAAATCACAACATCCACACTATTCTGCCTTTTATTTATTTTTAAGCAAGAGATGAAATGCAAGGAAAAATACTTAATAATGCCATAAATCTTTCACTGTCTGCAGAATAAATGTGAGCAGTTTATCTTTTTATCAGTTCTGCAGAACTGCACGATTCATTGCCACAGAGTTTCTCAGCCTTTCCGAAACAACGCCTGTTTTCTGTAGGTAAAGATAAGCTTTTGGGCCCCAATCCCCAGGGATTTCTGGGCAAGACACACTGTCATTAGTGAGATTGCAGTGCTGCAGACCATTATTCCAAAGGCACTTGCAAAAAATAAGGAGTGATAAGCTGGCATTTTCTTTACAGTAGTCTGTCATTGGCATTGTAAGAAAACTGGGGGCTTCCAATGCCAGAGTGCACAGCAGTCTTCCCCAGCCTGGTGTTCTCCAGATGTTTTTCTACAGTTCCTTGTATCCCTGGCCATTAGCTGTGGGAATGACGGCATCAAAGTCCTAAAAGTTAGGAGGACACACTGTTCGGAAGCGCTGGTGTAGAGCATTTCCCAGTCATGCCCACTATGGGTGGCATTGCCTCAATTTCCATTTGTAAGATGAGAATAATAATACCATCCCACCTTTCAGGCTTACTGTAAGGATTGCTGAATGGAAGATTATTTATGCTCTGTCTATCAGGTGAAACTCTATTTGTAACAATATAACAACAAAATCCTCCTCTTCCTCTTCCTCTCTCTCTCTCTCAAATAAAAGTCCAACCGCAACACCAGTGTGGAGGTGAAAGAGGGGACTGGTGAGAGGAAGATTCTAAATGGCTTTAAAAGTAGCTTCAAAGCGATTGTTAAAAGTGCAGCAGAACATTTGATCAACCTGTGCAAACCTGTTCCTATTGCCGACATCTGGAAACTATCAAATGCATGGAAAGACTTTGGACACTCAGGACATGAAATATAAATACTGTTGTCACATTACTGCTTTTGGATTTATGCTAGCACAGGTACAGGTTAGGGTTAAGGATAAAATCTGGTGGGTCTTTAGCAGGCTTGGAGAGGACCTCTGTTTACCCATACAAATCCAGAGCTGCTGAGTTGCACTTTCCTAGCTCCATGTGAAGATGATCAATATAGACTAGCCACTCACTTGCCACCAAAAAAAGGTAATGCATCACGAAAAAGAGGATACAGAAGTGCATAAAAACTAGCATACTTTGATAAGTTTATATGCAATTTAGAAATGACTACTGTTATTTAAATTTTAAATTATAGCAATTATTTATGAATGTGCACATTTGCACATTTTAAATAGTAATGAAATATGTCTTTCTATAGTAAAGAAGTCTGTATCCAGGTAACTGCAACTTGCTGCACGGGTTCATGTACCACTTCAAGGCCCCGGTCCAATCTGCTGATGGTTGTGGTTACTGTTATGATTAAATCTATTTCTGTACCGCCCAAAAGCTGAAACTCTCTGGGTAGTTTAAAGCAACACATAAAATATAAACCAGACACTCACTGGGCAACTCCTCAAATGGAGGACATCTTCAGGTTGTGGACGGCCCATTGTCATGTAGGGCTCATGGTTCTGCAATTGCTACTGTATCAGCTCAATGTGTTCAAGATCTGCATAATACCTGTTAGCCACCCAGCTTTTATATGCATTTGGATAGTGTTTTGTGTAGTGAAACTATTCACCACAAAGAAGCTGCTTTTGAAATAAGTTTGAGCAGAACAGCCTCCCACAGTATGTGGTAAGGAAGCTTACTTCACATGTCGGAAAGGACAGAGAGCACAGAACCTTCAGTACAAGCCTTAACTCGAAAAAAAAGCCACTCTGGAGCAAGAGGCTGCTGTAACACATTCAAGCAGGGTGTGTGTGTGTGTGTATGCATGCGCACACACAGGACCAGTTTTTTTTTTCCTGCTTCTTTGCATGTGGCAGAGTTCACTGGAAAGAAAATATGCATTTTTCATGGCAACTGAAGTTCTCAGTAATAACATAAAGAATATCCAAATACTTAATAAGTAGACAATATCAGAATCAAGGAAATATTTAGCAATTGTTGCCTTTGAACTTAATTATTGATTGCAATACTGTGGCCATCTTGTGAGGGAACATCATATTGTTCTCCTCCAAGAGAGCATTGTATATACTAATCCTAATGTTATCCTTCAAGTGTACATCCTTATACAACTGAAGGACACAAGGGGTCTGGACCTTGTGCACTTCACCCAATTAAGCACAACAAGAATGACAGGTGCAAAACTCTGCTTTACTCTCAAGAATAGTTTGATCACATGCAAAAGGGCAATCGATCCAGCATGCATGTTGGAGTCCCCCTTTTTACCCCTGCTGACCAGTTCATGATGACAGATGCTCACTGGATTGAAATTTCCACTGCAAGCATCGATTGCACATTTGAGTACAGGTGGTTCTCACGTTCACCTGGCAGGCTGGGCTGGGAGCCTTGGTGGGAGATTGCTCAGTCCTTGGTTGCTTGTAATGCTCTGATTTATTTTGAAGTTGCTTGGATGCGACCAGCCTGCCTGGGCTTAATGCCGGCCAGCCAGGTATGTCCTATACAACCAAAGCAGTGCCATCCACACATGAGAGGGAGAGATCAACAGGTCTAGTAGAACTTAAAGCTTTACAAACCGATTTAACTCTCCCCACAAACAATTCTGTGAAGATTATGCAAGCTTATGGGTTGCAGAAAACTCACTGCTAGGGTAGGAATGGAAAACTGGTTGTGTGGGTGGGGATGCAATGGAGAATGCTGGGAAGAGGCATGGCTGACTGACTATTCCATGTCCTACTTGTTGGTACTGATTTTAAAGTGCAAGCTGAAATCTGCATCTGATAGGGGACCACACAGATCTTTATAGAATTCTCCATGAAGATCACTCAATTGAGCTGCATGTTTTGCTTGGTCATTTGTGTATTCTGTAAGCAGCTCTGATAGGGGGCACATCAGTTTTCACTGCTCTTAGCATGCTTGAAAGCTAGATGATGGAAGCTAGTATATAGTTCCCTTCCAGCCCTTCAAGGCAGCCTTTCCCATCCCAGTGCCCTTGGGATGTGTTAAGACTACAGATCCCATCACCCCCAGCCAGCATGGCCAAAGGCCATATGTCCCTAGCCAGCACAGACAACACACCTGGAAGGGGAAGCCTGCTCGACAATGGAAAAAATGTGCATGAGATGCACCTGGCAGTGAACCAGCGTTCCGCTTGCTGCTACGTGCATTTCTTCAGTGCTCCTGTTGTCTGTGTGTGCTCTGAAAAGGCAGAAGGTCTGGTTTTGCAGGCCTCACCTATTCCCTCCTTATCACAGCTGTGATTTTCCAAGGAATAATAAAAGCCCTTGAAATAGTCTGATATATGCAAACTTTCACATGTCACTTTTTACCCTGATTTTTTCCCCAAAGAGCCATAATATGATGCCAGTACAAGCACTTGCAGTTATAAGAGAAACTCCTGAAATGTGATGCATGGGTTGCCCTGAAGGATTGGGAAGACGTTTCAGGGAATGCTGAATGCGCTCAGCAGCACTTCCACTTCTAAGAAGGGCTTATTGCTGGAGAAATGCTGTGCCGGTGCTCGAGTGGTTACTTGGGGTTCTGGGGCAAAGTCCTAAAATGCCTGGGACGGGCACACATTTGAGTCCCAGAGTAGTCTGGGCAGCCTGGCTCTGCTGGTGCCCTTCATGTGCCAAGTGAAAAAGCACCAGTGTGCGACATCATTTTGGGGACCAACTGAAGCACCTGGGTGGGTCAGACTAAACGCCTGCCTGATCCTTGGCCACTTTTGGGAAGTGTACAAGCAGAATATGAGTGCTGGCAACAGGGATTCAGAAGCCCCTGTCTAGCCATCACCTTATATATCATCTTTGGCTATATCATTAATGTCTTTCATTGTATTTGTTCTTGTTTTCAGATACCCATTTTGATGACATTTGCAGAAAAGGGAGCGGCAAATAACCAGGAGCCTGCTACTTAAGTCAGTGAAGCAAAGTATAGCTTTGAATATTGATCTCTTGTGTAGATCTTTCATTCCATGCAAGGACAATATTGTGCATCTTGTGCATTGTAGAGAGATTCTGTGGCCCGGGTAGTGAACCTCTTTCAGGCCGAGGGCTGAATGCCACCTGAACTCACTCCCGAGCATCACATTCTAGTGGTGGAGGGACAAAAGGTGAAAGTGGCAGGGCCAACGGAAAAATGCTAGGGTCAAAGTACAAGGTGACATCAATATATTTCAGCTTAAAGCTGTTAGTAACTAAACTTCCAGAGATTTCAACATTTTAGAAAGGGGAAAATCTGCACAAAATCACCCCCGTTCTATGATAAAAATGTAAAAAGAGCCCTACTGAGTCAGTTCAGGATTCTGTTCTGAGAATGGCCAACCAACTGCCCATGGAAAACCCACAGGCAGGACAGAAGCAAGACAAGACTGCAGTTCTAAAAATGTGAATCTGACAGCCTCTGTTCCTTTCTGACTGGCATTTCTAAGTTTGGCTCTGGATGGAGGGGAGCTGATGCTGGAGAGGTCCAGCTGTTCCCGCTGTTCCAATCCGATGGTCAGAAGCAGGCCAAGGCAAGGGGTCTTCTGTGCTTTTCCATCTCTGAGATGGGATGTGGTTGTACATTTTTCAAAACTGACTAAAGAAATTTGCACCCAAAATTGTTCCCCATGTGGCTCAAGTTATAGAAGAGCAAGTGTTGGGTCAATAAACTGGAATCTAGGGGGGCAAATTGTGAAAATCCATTGGATTTCCATGCCCAAATGGCTCCCTCACACATCCCACAAAGTGTCTCCGAGGGACAATAGTGAAATGTATTTGAACTGTGCTGGTGATGTTATTCCAGCGCTCATAAAAGGTTGAGGGTGAGAGGGCAATGGTAGCTTTTGGATCCTTTCTTTTTCATTTACATGGCAGTACACAGAAACCATCTGCTGACTGATGAAATCTTGATGCTTCCCAAGTGAATTTCTAGTGTTACTTTACCATGTAACAGCCATAGCTGAACTACCAAGGATTGGAAAAATAAGCTAACTGAGTATACAATAATGGTGAAACTAACCAATTATATAAACAGAAGACCTGTCAAAGAATTTAATGAAAAATGAAAAGTTTATTATAAGCAATTTAACTAATATTCAAGAAAACAGAATGGACTTAAAATTATTACCCTTTACCTCAATACTAAAGCTATGGCGTTATTTACAATTAGTTTGATAAACTAGATCAATCTGTTTGCAAATCTTAATTAAGAACTGATTGACTTAACTGTGGGTAGAAGAGACAGTCGTTTTTGCTTATTTGTGAACTTATCAGATGTTGAAATTACATGTTATATTTTTATGATATCCTTTGGTATCCTTTCTCTCTCACACACACACATATATATGTATGCATGTATCTTCCCTTTTATGATAATAAAAAGAGTGGTTCCATACAAGGAAAAAAATCCACAGCAATTTCCCTTCTGTCAGAAAACTTACACTATGCCCATTTCCACTGAAAATCAATTTATATCTGGAGCCTCAAGGGTGAAAGTGCATTTAAGGTAGCCATTCCAGATGCCCAAAGTTAATAGCCTGTTTGACTTATGCCTTCTTGATCACTTTTTTTAAAAGTAAGGGCAGGTGTGACTATCTTTCTTCTTAAATAGAATGGTCAGGGCACTTTCTTTAATTGAAATGGAAGATATGAATTGGATCCGCAGCGTTAAGGAAGCTGTCCTTTTTTGCTCGACTCAAGGTTCTCAGAGTTGCTGCTAGCCTGAAGCAGTTGCACTTACTAGAAGGAGAAGGCAGAGGCAAGTCCAGTGAAGCAGGATGGCAGGGTCAGGCCAGGCCTGTAGGGCACTGGCTAAAGCTCACTCAGGAAGAGCTGTTGTCTCAGCAGTATGAAGAGGTCTTCTGGAGCTGATCTGGGCCAGCTGTTAATCCACTCCATCTGAGGAGCTGTCTCTCTCTTAAAGAGCAACTACTTGATTCTGCACCCACTGGCTGCTCCAGCAGGTGTGTGGCAAGGAATGTCTTGGAGGGCAATCCTCTGGTGCAGCCACGTCCTCAAGCATGAGAGGTCCCAGGTTGGCAGATGGTGGCTCGCTGGACCATACCTCCTCTGCCTCTGAGCTCTTCTGATTCAAAGGTGGGATCCAAGGCAAGAGAACGTGACAAAAGCCACTGCTACTCGATGAAGGTGCAGCATCCATGCCAAATCAACAACTCTGTGCTCAGCACACTGAAGAATGTCCAGAAGAGAATTCCTGGGACCTTTCTAGGGAGAGTATCAGTAAGGAATTCAGTAAGGAAGGTGCATGGAAGGCTGGTGGAGAGATGGCTCAAGGTGAGAGGTAATGAGTGTGCTATTCAAGGAAGAAAATGTAACTCATGGACCAGTGCAGGTCTCCCAGGGAGGACCTTAGGTAGGGAATGGTAGTACTCTAGGGGAATGTCTTCCTCCATATAAGCCTGCCCAGATAGGTGCTTCTCTGAGAGTCCTCCTAGAAAGGGCTGAGAAGGGCTGTTATGAGGAGGAGGGCCAATTCTGCAAAAGTGTCCCGATTATGGAACTTGCTCCTCCAAGAGGTGTGCCTGGTACTGATGCTTTATTCATTCTGGAAGCAGACCAAAACCTTTTAATTTATCCAGTTTTTAAATTGTTAAATGGTATTTTTAACATTTTAAGTACTGGCATCAAGTACTGGCAATAAGGTATTTTTAGTTGTTGAATTGTTGAATTAATAGGTTTTTTTTTAAGTTGTAAACTGTCTTGAGATTTTTCATGAATGATGGTATAGAAAATTAATTAATTAATTAATTAATTAAAAACAGCTTGATGTTTCTACAAATTCTTGAAGCCAAAGCTCTTCAGCACATATCAGCAGAGGCTGTTTCATCTGGAAATCCTCTCTCTGCCCCATTAGGGTTGCTCATGTAATAAAAAGTAATACATCTAATCAAAACAGAATTTCAACTTATATAGAGGTTAAAACAAGAAGGGCCTTGTTTCAAGGTGTGAGATCGACAGAGGAAGGCCAAGCTACAAAGGCTGTAGCCCTATATTTCAATGGTTTTTCACCACCAGTCTGTGGACTGGTACTGGTCCGTGGGAGATTTTTTGCTAGTCCGTGGACTGGTGCAGGGGCTGGCTGTGCTCCACCACCTCTTCCTTGGTTGGCATCGCATTTGCAGGGGGTTCATCGGGGGGGCCGGGGGGCCAGGGAGGGGAGAGACAGCTCAGTGGGAGCCGACTGAGAGCCACGCTGCTCTGATATCGGTATTTTGTTCTTCTGTTGACATTTTTTGTTGCGTGGATTCTGATTGCTTTGGAGAATTTTCTTTTTCTTTCTTTCTTCCTTTTTTTTTTTTTTTTGCAGGGGGTGGCATATTGTGTTTGGAAACTAATACACAGAATACTGCATTATATGTATGATGCTTCTGCTTCAGTGGTCCCCGAGGTAGTTTTTCTGTTTTTGCAGGTCCCCAGGTGTGGAAAGGTTGAAAGACAACACTATAGATGATCAAGTGGAATGAGATGCAGTCATGAATGATCCTTTCTAATCCTCGTCATTTGCGAGCACTCATTCTGCAAAGCCAAGCTAAGTATCAACTGTTTCTCTTCCCTCTTTGAGCAAATAACTCTTCTGCATGTTGGCTTTACTTCTAGATGCAACAGACATTGTTTTGACATTTGTCATTTATTTACTGAAATATATTAAGAAACGAAAAAGAAAACAAACTTGGAAAAAGAAGAAATCTAAGGAGGAAACACAGTACTGATGATAGAATGGCATACAGGATGCAGATAGAGGGTATTTTCTTTTTTAAAAAGTACAATATTCTTTATTCTGAGTAACTTTCTTACTCAAGTAAGAGTCATTAATTCAATAGATTCTACACTAATTTTGGCTCAGATTAAGTAGGCTTTTATTAATCTAAAGGATAATCTTTTAATTTCCTCTTAGAAACTATTCCAACAAAACAAGCACTAGCATGTAGGTTCACAATCATTTTGTCTATGTACCAAAAATATCCGAATAATACATGCAGTGATTATATTGGTGAAAGATACTGTGTCATTTCCTTCATAATTGTTGTTTGTGCGGTCTAATTTAATTTTTACACAGTTCTATCACATACAAATCTAATGAGCTCTCTAACGTGTGTTTCCATTACATCTGAGATGCAGTTTTTGAAACAGTTGCTCTTGGTTCTGTTCCTGATTTTTAAATGGGTTTCCTTCAAATTAAAGTTATTAGAGAACACTGAGATGTAACTGAAAATGTATTTCCAACACGCTGGTGCTTCCAGATGAGGTGTTTAATGAGCAACCGCAATGGCTCATTCATATAAATTTATTGTGTGTGAGAGAGAGGTCCAGATATGGTCATCAACCACCTATAAAACTCCAGTGTGGTCCAGGCTTAATTCAAAGTGCTGACCTTAACATACAAGCCCTAAATGGCTTGAGGCCAGGATATCTGAGGGAATGCCTGTCTCCAGGGCCGTCTTAATGCATGGGCCTGATGGGCACTTGCCAGTGGGCCCCATACTAATCTGTGTATGTTAACCCTTGGAAAATTGGAAAACTTCCAAAATTAACAGTAGTTGTAGTTGTCGTAGGGGCCCCAGTACACTGCTTTGCTTGGGGCCCATAATGCTGTTAAGACGGCCCTGCATGTCTCCGTATATCCCTTCCCAACCATTAAGATCTTTGATGGAGGTCATTCAACAAAAGTGAGGGGAGCAATGGCTTGGAGAAGGGTCTTCTCTGTGATTGCACCCCACCTATGGAAACCTCTCTCTAAGGAGCCAGTTCTAGTTCTGGTACTGTTCTTTCAGTGTCAGGTAAAAACTTTTTATTTAATGTGGTTCTGTAGCTAATGTTTTTTAAAAAAATATAGTTCTAATTTTATTCCTGTGTTGCCTTCTTATGACTTGTGTCTGTTATTGTTTCGGCAATAATTACAATACAATTCTTCACTCTGTGAAGAAAAGGACTCGATATCTAACTGTTGTTTCCCTCTCTTCCCATCTTGAATATGCCTGGCAAGGCACAGGATGAATGTGAATGGCCTCATACCTATCAAGTTTCCCTTGATAATCTTGCAAATTATCAAGTTTGGCAAGCTCTGCATAACTCATTTTATTTAAGCTTCATATTGCCTGGGCTGGCCCTCTCCCTGGGCAAGGTGAACTTTACTCAGGTAGCAGATTGGGGCAGGAGGGTGCCAGATGGAGAGCTCCCCTTGGAACACAAGGTGTGCCCCACTTCACCTTCATCTGGTATTGTGGGAACTTAGCAAGGCCCCAAAGAGCTCGGCTGACCTCGTGTAAGACCTGACCAGCCATTCACAAGACACCCCCAACCTCTTGCAAGAGTGAGTTGCACATCCAGGAAGGGGTACAAGCTAGGAGTGGGGCAGCAGTGGTGTATTTTCTTGCCCCAGAGTGCATGGTACATTGAGTGGGGCCTGCCTATTTAATTGTATCCACTGGGCTGCCCCATCTTTTCAGCTTTCCCTCTCTGAACAGGAATGATACAAACTTAGTCCATAAAAACTGCATAACATTGTGAGGATTTTGCTGAAAATGCTCAGGACTGTCAAGGTTTCTCCTCCCCTTGGGTTGTTCATCTGACAGAATGGATTTCCGGCTAGCCCTCTTTTCTCCTGTCTCATATTGGCCACAGGAATTTACCTGCAGTGAGTATATTGTTTGGATGCATTTGCCTCCTTCCATTTAGAAACAGGGTTTCCCCCCCTGTCCTGTATAGGACAGCAGATTTACAGTCTCGTAGGCTGTGCATGCTTCAGCCAGTGACATCACGCAGCAAGTATGCAAAAGGGCAGCTCAGAGGCGTAGAAGGGTATGGCATGGATTCCGATAAGGGAGCTGTGATAAGGGCGGAAGGAACTCCAGGGGTTGTGCCCCCGTTCGCAGGGCATAATGGCTGCATTCTGCAGTGGCCGGCCTGCCGGGAACGAGGAGCTGTACGTTAAACCGCACTGACAAGTGCAAACTTTCACTGTGTCTTGCTTTGCGTGCCAAAAAGCACTACATTTTGGCATAGCATTAAAAAAAAAATCTAAAAGCAAATCAAAGTGTCTGGATATGTAGAGAGCAGTGTAAGAGATGTCGCAGTGGTGGGAATACAGCCAGCATTGCAGGAATGGACAGTTCCTTGCAGCCCTCGCTCAGTACATCCTCATAAATCCGTCCCAAAGGGATCCCGCCCAAGCCCTCCACTTCGGTTGGCGTCTTTAGGCACGTGCAGTCATTTTCTGAAGACGGTGTAGTAAAAGCAGATCCAGCACAAACTTATTCTCAGTGTGGAGAATGTATGTCAAAACCATTCCTAGCACGTGTAGATTGGATATTTGTCTTCAGCCACAGAGTAAATTTGAGGGCAACTTCACATGCTCCTGAGTTCCCATTTGTCAACTCTCTGTGTGAGCAGTGACCACCTTCCAGTGTGAGAGGAAAGAACACATGGGGTATCCTGGGACAAAAGCTTCCCAGAAGCTCCTTTATGGACTCTTTGCTGACAAATGGATCCCCTCCATGTATTACAGGATTTCCTTAAAGAGAAATAGCTTCTCTGATGGGAACTCATCTTTCCTCTAACAGGTGAAGTGGCTCTGAAAATGTACACAAAGGATTCACTCTTTGGGCACGCAGTTCTCCATTCGTTCCTTTATTTAGCACTTTTTGATACTACTGTAGCATAAAACCAATATAGAAAACCAACACAACCAATGCAAAACCAACACAAGAGCAAGAAAGCAGCAGAGAAAATCTTAAAACAGGCCAACACCTTAAAATCCCCCCTCCCGCCAACGTGTGTATGTATAAACTGGGGACAACATCTACTGCTTTACGGGAAATTTCTGAGAAATCTGGAGGAGCAGCGAGGAGGGCTTACCATCATTCTTATCAGGATTCTGGATCTTAAAATGTCACCACGATGTGTAATTTTAATGTAAGAGAAAGAGAAAATAAATGTCTTGACCATCTATAAATCCCTTGAAATTCACATTTCTCTGGATTATGCAGTGGACTTTTTCAGTAAAAAAAAATGTGTACACAAGTGTTTAGTGGAGAAACACAGACACAAAATGCATACATTAGTGAAAATAACATTTCAACTGAATTATGTTTGAAAAATAAAGCAAATGAAACAAAAATGTCTATAATTTTCGTGCAATTAAAAAAAACCCTCTACAACCAAGACAAACCAAATTTAAGAGTTCTCAAACTCTAGGACCAATTAAACTTAATGTCGGAAAAATGAGAAAAGAGACAAATCAAAATTGACAAATTGGCCTGACCCTAATGAATGTATAGCTTAAATGGCACATATGTACAGCAGTGTGTGTATGTATACACTGATATTTGTGTGTGTGTGCCATGTGTTCAGTGTACATTGTTGAATAATATAACCTTTAAAGAATTACCCCATGGGGCTTTCTTTTCTCTCACTTCTTTATCATGTTGTCAGCTTTTTTTCCATTTCCTTGGCTCTGCAAGTTACAGTCATACAACCTTGTAACTGAAAGGGGGAAGGTGATAACATTTATGTGTAGCTGAAGGATCGAATGTCCAAGTAACGATATCCAAGCCTCCTCTCTCAATGATCTGCTAGCTATTCATTTGGGCTGCATTGCCTCCATGCCCTGCCTCCACGTATTTCAATAAATAATCAACAGAACACTTGCATGATTATAAACTGCTGATACAGCATTGGGAAGTCCTGAGCCTTTTGTGTGTATTTTGGCAGAAACAGCAGTTTTTTCTAGCTCTGCATACATATTGACTTTCCAAGATACTCCGCAGTCTCTTGGGGCACCTCTTCCTGAGATCAGTGGCAAAACTCAGTGAATCTTTAAACATGCCCAGTTCTGATATTACACAGGGCATTTGTGGTTTCCGCCTTTATCAAGTGACACCTCTGTATATACAGCTGTAAATCCACAGATCTTTGCAGGTGCCAATCAGCAAGATGGACTGCCAGTTTATTCCAGGGAAATGTTTTCTTGTTCTTTTGCTCATGAGTATTAGGTATGAAGTTTTTGGACCAGGAATGCCTGACCCCTGAGCAGGTCTCTCCTCTGGGGCAATCAGGTTCTGGCTGACAGAATTAACTCATTGGTCATTTTCAGGCAAGGTGCTCAAATCATCTCCATGCCTATAACTCAAATGGAGTAGCAGAGGGGGAAAGCTACACAGTTTTGTGTTGACATTCGAATAAACATTTTTCTTTTCTGCATGGATGTCCAGAAGAAATACATTCCATATTCAGTGGCGGTTTGACAGAGCAATCCTATACATGTCTACTCTGACATAAGCCCCACTGGCTTCACCAGGACTTCGATTCATAGAATAGTGGGGTCAGAAGGGGCAAAGGAGGCCATCTGGTCCATCCCCCTGCTGGTACAGGATGCCAAGTCACACCATCCCACTCAGGTGACTGTCCCATTTCACTCTGAATGTCTCCACTGTGGGAGAGCCCATGACCTCTCTAGGCAACTAGTTCCACTGTTGTTTTGCTTTGACAGGGAGTTTTCCTGGTGTCTATCCTGAATCTGGGATGCTGAAGTTTAAATTCATTGTTCCATGACCTACACCCAGGCATGAGTGAGAAGAGGTCTTGTCCTTCCTCTTTGGGACAGCCGTAGAGGTACTTGCAGAGTGCCATCCTATCCCCACAAAGTCTTCCTTTCTCAAGGCTAAACCAGCCCAGCTTTCTCAGCCACTCATCACAGGGCTTAGTTTTCAGATCCTGGATCATCTTTGTTGCCCTCCTCTGAACCCTTTCTAGTTTTTTTTTTTTTTTTTGCATCTTTTAAAAACCTGGGTGCCCAGAACGGAACATAATATTCCAAGTGAGGTCTGACTAGTGCAGAGTAAGGAGTACTAGTACCTCTTTTGTTTTGGAAGTGATGCTTCTATTTATGCATCCCAAAATAGTGTTTGCCCTTTTTTGTGGTTGCACTGCATTGCTGGCTCATATTTAACTTGTCCACAACAACTCCAAAGTCTTTTACAGTGCTGTTGAGCCAAGTATTCCACATCTTGTAATTGTAATTGTTTTATTTATTTATTGCTGTGAGCCGTCCCAAGGCTATGTAGCAAGGGGACGGCATATAAAAAACTTTAAATAAATAAATAAATCTTGTATTGATACATTTGTTTTCCCCTGCTATGTGGAGAACTAGGCATTTGCCCCTGTTGAATTTAATTCTGTTGCTTTCCACCCAGTGTTCTAGTTTGTCTAAGTCATCTTAGACCTTCTTTGTGTCTTCCAGTGTTAGCTATTCTTACTCCACTCAATTTTGTGTCATCTGCAAATTTAATTAATGTTCGCTGGGCTTTCTCATTTCATTAATAAAGATGTAGAAGAGCATTAGTTCCAGGACTGAGCCCTGTGGCACCCCACTCTCTCCAGCTTGAGAAGGTGCTGTTGATGAGCACTCTCTGATTTTGTAGCCAGTTCTGTTGAGCCCACATTCTGCTAGTTTGTTTATCAGGATCTCATGGGGCACTTTCTTGAAGTCTAGGTAAAGTATGCCCACAGCATTTCCATGTCCATTTCAGTGGTTTCCCAGTCAAAAAAATGAGATTAGGTTAGTTTGGTATGACTCATTCTTAAGAAATCCATGTCGGTTTCTGTTCATCACTGTATTTTCTTCAAGGTGTTTGCAGACTGATTTGTAAATAATCTGTTTCAGTATTTTCCCAGGGATTGATGTTAGTCCGTAGTTCCCCAGTTCATCCTTTTCCCCTTTCCCCTAGATGGGGACAACATCAGCTCTTCTCCAGTTGTTTGGTACTTTGCCTGTTTTCCAAGATTTCTCAGAGATGATAGGTAGTGGTTCAGAGAGTTCTTCTGCCACTTCCTTTATGACTAAGGATGGAGCTCATCAGGTCCTGGAGATCTGAATGCATTGAGCTCATCAGGATGCTCCTTACCCATTTGCCTGTTTATCTTAGGCTGCCACCCCGCCCTTCCATCTTGTACTTCCTCCCCTTGCAGGTGTATACAAGATGGCAGCCTAGATGTCAGTTATAGAAATGCTCTCAGTTATTCTACTGAGTGACCTGCCTCAACCCTTCATCTGCCAATGATAATCAGCTTACCCACCCAAGCTGTATGTTGTTATTAATGTTGATCATTATTAATCATGTCTCAAGGCCTCTCCTATTCTGACCCTGTTTACCTACACTTTGGTATATTTCTATACAGCTATCTAAATGCTATTTAAACAAGAGCAGCCTTTGATAAGCAGCTGCATACCAGAGGTGCTGGACTACAACTTCCATTATTCCCACACTTCATGGGCCTGCAGGTTTTGAAATTATGTTGTCAGCTACTGTTGACAGTCTTTGGAAATGCAAAGGAGGATTCTGATGGAAAGACTGTATCTAAACTTAAAGTGGGAGTTTAATACTACTTGAAAAACTAGTAGATACATAAAGAGGTAGAAGTAAAGATGATTTCACTGAGGGATTGACCTTGTCCACATACACATATGCCTGCTCAGGAATGTTTGCCTCCTGACAGGCTCCCTGTATCTCCTCTTTGCTAAATTCCAAAGACCTTGCGTAGTCCACAGGAATGAAGAGCTATTTATGCCCTGGGCACAGATAAATCCAAAAAGCATTTGCGGTAATACAGAATGCTTAGTGAACAACCTTTTCCTGTTAGTGGAGTCAGGAGGAACATTCCTACTGGCTTCCGTCGATCAGGCCAAGAACTATGATGCAAGGAAGTGTTGGCTAGTGTTTTGTCCTTGAGATCAGGATTCGAACCTGGGTCTCTCGGACAACACCCTTGTCACAGCATGATGATTGTGCGTGAAATTTCACGTGAACAAAATCACAGAAAACGGTGATGTGAGTTGGGTGGGAGAGATAAATAAAACAAAAATATTGAGCGGTTTAAACACTAGAGCGGTTTATTTCTCTAGAACATTTGCTATATATGCAAAGGTCTATGTGAAGTAGCACTGATTTTTGCATAATCAATACGGTTGTGTAAGCAAAGATGCCCCTGTTTAACAATATCAGTCTCCCAAAGTAGCAAGGTTGTCTTCAAATCATGCCAGGGTGTAAGGGAATAATGGGTCACAACAATTCCTTTCTCATACAAAGGTCATTAGCCAAAAGTGGGCTGTAAACATGGCACCAGGGATGACAGTTTAATTAACCTGCCAAGGGAGTATGGATGAGTTCCTGGAGATGAAACTCTAGCTAGGCAATCAGCTTTTTCTTGGCATCATCTTGGATCATGACATTGATCCTAGAAATTGCACCAACCCTGAAAAGCCTACAAATTGACATTTGCAGCACCAGTTCAGGCTATCTTGCTTGTAAAGACTGTTCTTGCCTTTCTATTCTTGGTGCGTAGTCCAAGCTTCTGAGAAGAGATGGCAAGTATAGTAGGAGAATTGGAAAAATCCACAATGGATTCAAATGAATTCAGATGTCTATGAGTTCAGCCTTTGGATTCTACAGTGGACCACATTTTTCAAGTTGTGTAGATTCTGCAGATTTGCTGGCTAGTTGCTTTCTATTTTTGCAGGGGATTTGCACAAATGCATACTTGCATACATGCGTGCACACTTGCACACCTGCATATTTGCATTCATGTATATTGATACTAATGTGCATTTGCACATGTGCAACAAAATTCTTGTATATTTCTGAGGGAAAAAATCCAATTCCATCACTGAGCAGACAGCGGAATGGCAGGCACCTGCCCATCCACAAAACACAGAAGAAGTGGCTTTAACTAAACTCGCACATCGGTAGTGTGTGTGAGAGGGAGAAGGAGACCATTGCCTGATTTAATTGGCAGAAAGAGAACTTTCAGTTCTACATTTTAGAAGTCAAGGAGAAAAAATACGCAATGGAAAACTGTTGGTGTGACTTGAATGGGACCTGGCAGCAATTTCTGCAATTACAGCTTCATTTTTCTGTGGAAGGTTGCACTTGCAGGAGGGAAAAATGCAGCCAGAATATTTCCCTACATCTTTTAAAAGAATCTCTGAACTTTCAAAGTCAATCTCTTGCAAAGACACAACTCTGCGATGCAGTAGCTTTCTGTGCGAAGGACATTTTTGGTTTACTTGTAGGCACATTCAAATATACAGTGTCCCATTACATTCTAAAGTGGCACCATCTGCAAAGGACTTCATACGTGCCTTCATGCATCTTTGAGTGGGCTCTGGATGAATTTCCATGGTTAGTTTTCCACAGTGTAATAAATTCTTCTGCAGTTATCCCATGCTGGAGATTTGTAGAATCCCTGATCTTGTGAATGTTCTGGCCATTGACTAACCTTCATAGGATAGATGGAGTCATTAGCAAGACCCTTACGATACGTGGAGAGTGGTAACAGCATGTTTAGTATAATATCACTGCATGTGTAACTTAATGGAATAGAGAATCCCTTGTTTAATTCTGCTTTTCCCATGGTTACACTGTTTCTATTTTCTGGGCCATTGGAGGAGGTTGCATTATTGGCTGGACCAGATCCAGAGTGAAAGCAGGTGTTTACTTGAAGTAATGCCATCCTTCAAGTGAGGATAACACAAGACCTCAGGGGCTTTGCCTCACTCTAAATAAGATTTATGAGGTGCTGGGGCAGGTGGAACATACTGATTATGCAAATCCATGGATTTAAAAAAATGTGTGTGATGAATACTTAATTTTGTTCCTTTTTCTTTCATGCTCAGATGTCGTTATACTTTGATTCCTTGCCCACCCAGCCCATGAGTTTATCTGCCAAACCTGGTCTCCTGATACAATGCTGCTGCTCTCTGGGGCCTTTGGCAAGCTACTGGTTTGATGGGCTGGGAAGCTCAGCTAAAGGCAGCCTGCAGGTCTAATCCTTAAATACAATAAACTGGTTTCTTCAAGGATTATGTCAAATGCACTAAATGTGTATTTGTTTGCCTGTGTAATGAGGCAGATGGGGCTTTGTACAACTTGAAAAAATATTAATAAACATGCCTGCCTTTAAATAATTGATCTATCTAAATGTCCCGCTGACTCAAATAAACACTGCAGCATAAAGTCAGCATTTCACGAGCAATGTGAAGGCACTCCTTGGTGACAAAAGTTCAGAACTTTTTGACACTGTGAGGCAGCCTTCTCCAGCTGGTGCCATCCAGATGTGGACTTCAGTTCCCACCAGCCCCAACTAGCACGGCCAATAACACCCCGCCCCCCGCCCACTCTGAGTTGGAGTGGACTGGTGTGTATTGACCGTTGATCAGAACTTATAGGAAATTTAGCCCGATGCGTCTGAAATTACATGAGAATCAGTGTAAATTATGTTTGATTCAGCCAGTTGTACAGACGTGCAGTGCTTATTTGTGGATTCAGGAGTCCTTATACAGGGAATATGAGGCCCATCATAAATATAGATGAAAATTTTCATTTTGCATTAGTTTGCTGTTGATCTGGAAACTAATACAGATGTTTTGCTGTGAAAGTCTTCTTTTACCCAAGAGCATCACCATATGACATAAGTTCCCATTTGTGATTTTCAGGCTATTCGTAATAAACACAAAACTACATGAACTGAATGCAGGTACAGCTTCTTTGACATGTTCTCATGCTGTATGCAGCATCTTCATGAAAAATGAACCATTAGTGGACACTATTGATTCTAGATGGTGATTAATTTTTCCACCTTTTCTGGGCCCTTCTGCTGTAATGAAATCGTGCAATTGAAAAACAACATGAGGGACACAACCAAGTGACCTTTTGGGAGCGGCATTTGATCCTTTGCATCTTGCTCCCATTTGCTGTCACAGAGTGCCCTGCCCCACACATAACTCAAAGGTGTCTCCTGGCAGGTTGCAAATTGGAAGCTGAGGCTGCCTTTTCTTTGTTGGCAAGAGTTACAAAACTAACCTTATCGCCACTTTATTGATGGCAATAAACGAGGGACAGCCTGATCTAAATTTCGAAAAGCATGTTATACCAAAGGTATCTTTATGAGTTGGTAACTAGGGATGGGAGAGAAATTGATTCCCTATGTGTTTCAATGGGAGTTTACCAAATTTTGCACTCTTGATCTAAAAACTCTGTTATTTATTTATTTATAACATTTGTATGCCGTCCAATTACTAACGTCTCTGGACGGCTAACAGCATAAATAAATTGATGACCCACTCTGGCTGCAATTAATAAAATACAATAATAAAATTCGATATTAAAACATTAAAATATTGATTATTGTTCAAAACTGGCACTTGTTTGAATTTTGCAATAGAATTTTCTAACACAAATGCATATATTAGGGCAATAATTTACAAATAGCCAAAAATGCATATAGTAGGGCAAATAATTTACAAATTGCCAAAATAGTCCAAAATGCATGTGCAAAATGCTAATCTGCCAAAAGTGCTTATGAATTTACATGAATTTCTTTAAGATCATAGTTTACGACAGAGCAGTCTTAAGTCTGGAAAACTTCTCAGAGTTTGAGACATACCAAATTTAAGGTTAAGAAAATGAAGAAAAAAATAGCTGACATATTTGTCCATTGCTAACCGGTATGGAATCTGTAGGATAGCAGGTAGACTGACATTTGCCAAACATTAGAAAGCAGAGCGGGGAGGTTCGCAAGAGACAAGGGGCACTAACCAGACTGCCCACAATGCCTGAATTCCATAATTATTCTCACCAGATGCACTTCTTTTGTTGTCCAAGCCCGGTGAGGACAGCATATTGGAGTAGTTCACAAATCACCCAGAACTCACGGCCTTTTGCAGGGTTGTGGGGTGATCTGCTAACTTCCCCCAACAAGCCATGCTCAGATGACACAAGACACTGCTGTGGGGTCTTGAACAGGCAAGCTGGCTTCTTGAAAGTCTGAAAGACTAAAGTAGATATAAAGCTGTATGTAGAAAGTTATCCCTCACACTAACTAATGAGAATGTTTGCTCCCTTCATAATGGTACAGTATCATATTGAAGACAGAATTTTTTAGGGGGTGGATGCAAGACGAAGTTTGAGAAATGGGTTTTCTCAAAGCTAACTAAACTCAGCGATTGTTACCTGCCTGCCACTGGCATCAGTTCTGCCCAGCCACCGTTGAGCGGTACCACTCAGGGTCACTCTTGCAGTGGCCCAAGAGCCTTGCCATTTGTCCTGATGAGGGGTCTTTTTGTACCTAGTATTGTTACATCGGAAGGAAGTTGCGAAATGGACCCTTGATCCATTTCGCTCAGCAGTATGTACACGCCGAGGAGCAGCCAGCAGCTCTCTGGGGCTTTGGGGGTCTTTCCCAGCCTTATTTGGAGATGTGAGGGACTGAACCTGGGAACGCTTGTCTGCAAGGCCATGTGCTCAGTCAGTGAGCTGTGGCCTTTTGCAGCTTAGGGGAACGTACAGGTGAAGACTTAAGATAATAATATTGCAAGCTGGTATTTTTTCTCCTGCCCCTGGGCTTAGATCTCTCTCCTAAACTACTGAAGTTCAACACATCCTTCTTGCACCCACCCCCCTCCATAATGAGTGTGATACATTAACACAAAAGTTGAAAGCTGCCATGATCTGGATCCAATCTATTTGTTTGTTCTTTGTGGAAAGAACAGCTTTGGTTCAAGGATTTCCAGCTGGTAAAACTTTCACTCTGTAAATTCAGTGTGAAACAAATGGGCTCCTGGCTATGGTGCCTTGGAGAACTTTCAAAGAAGCCGGCATGTCAGATGGATCCAATTAGCAGGGGGCTGTGACAAGGTCCGGAGGAGAAGCGGGGGCAGAGAGCGAGAGAAGGTGGGGGGAATCACACTGACAGTAGCCTGCATGAACTAAATTTGAGTCCGATTCTATTTTTCTTGTGATGAAACAAACTGCATTTGCAGTTCGTAGCCATACAGCACAATTCTATGCATGCATGCCTATTCAGCAAATGTCCTACTATGTTCAGTGAGTCTTACTTTCAGGTAAATGTGTGTAGAATTTCGGTTCTAATTTTGCTTCTGTGTGAATCTTATTAACTTTTTATGAATTATCCTTTAACTTTGCTCATGAGTAGGCCTTTCCACCTAGACATGCCCACCTCTATATTGTTACTGAACAACATCTCCCTCTGTACATATATACAAACTTGCAGGTGATTTCAAAATACACGTTTGTTAAGGTATTAGTGATGTAAGCCGCCCCGAGGCTTCGGCGAATGGGGCGGCATAAAAATGTTTTAATAAAAAAATAAAAAAATAAAAAATAAGGGATGCTTTAACTTTGGCAATTCAGCATCTGGCAGGAGGGAAACACACAACTGGCTTCTTCAAAACTGTATTTATTGAACACAATGAAGAATTTCAATCATACACTCATCAGTTTGGGAATATTGACTTGGTAGCATGTTTAGAAATCAAAACAGGCAAAGCAGACAAAGCACAACTTTGTCAAACTGTGAGGAAATTAACTAAGTTTTCCTGTCAACTGAACCAAAGGTTCTGCTACTTGAACTAGGCCTCAGGGATGCACAAATAAACCAGGCTGCTCTGCATAGGCTTTTGAATATTAAAGTCACGAAGCTAAGCGGTGTGGATTAACAAAATGGGAGACCCTAACACTAAAGAAAAAGATTGCTTCAGGGTGAGCTTGGAAGAGCAGAAAGGAGAAATAGTTTCGGGAAGGTTGTTAGCTCTTAACACCTGGAATTGCAACATCTGGAGAGCCACACTGCCTATTCCTGCCCTGGAGAGTTTGCAGCCATGGTCTTCCTCTCATTTCACAGAAATGCACTGCCAACCCTTCAATTTCCTGAGCATGTTCTTGCGCTTCCGTGGAAATAGCTTCCAGTTTTCTTCCTCTTTCTTGGGGTGCTGTCAAATTTATTTGGGTTCTGTTTTGAGCTGGTCTTATCATTGTGAGGTGGCCGAGGGGACTGTGTGTGTCTTTGTATCACATATTTCTACACGGCTCTTTGAAGCCTCCTACACTTCCTGATCCAGAAAGCCTCATGGGAGGAGGCACCTCATGGTTTCTTCACTTGGTCTTTGATTGAAGTGTGGCAAGCTAAGGAAGCTGGAGACTGCTGGAGAGATTATTGTATCATGAGAGACAGGATGCAATAACCTCACACCTCAAGAATTCCCTGAAATGTTATTCTCCTTTGGGAGGAAAAAAGGGGTGGGAAGCGATTACAGTTCCATAAAACTGAATGAGAATGGTTACCAAAGAGAAAGGGGAAAAGTGGAAGAAATTATCAGCACAGCACTAGGTTTGTGTGAGAAAGAATGACCTGTCCAAAAATATTCAAATATCTGAAAAGGGATCTGAATCAGCCTTTCCACATCCTCAAAACGAACATCTTTTGCAAAGCATTTTCTGGCCCTTTAGTACAGACTCGCTCTGTTGAGCCTTCTCCAATGCATTAATCATCTACTACTTGATTCTTGCTAGCACACGTCTGAGTACAGCTGTTTTGCTCTTGGGCCAAGCAGGCTGCCATTACAGAAATTTCCTTCTACCTAGGAATGTTGTCTGTTCTACTTTTTCATATGGTTCAGACCTTTTGTTTCACTCGCGACTTGCCTCTGAAGCACTGTTGGCCCAGCACCACACCTTTTGCACGTCCTGAACATTTTGTACAATCTCTTGGTACTAACAAGAAGATGGAAGACGTTGTCATTGGGTGCTTCCCGATGAAGCTGTTAGGCAATTGCGCTGCCCCTTCTAGGAATTTAAAAGGGATCCAGATGATGTCATCTTCCATTTGCAGGGCCTCGTGTTCTCCCACCATTTCTTCTGTCTTTTTCTTACCAGGATTTTGTCATTTGTCAAGGACGAAAAGGTGAAAGAACTGCACAATAACTTTGGATTATTAGCAAATATGAGGAACCCTTCATCTGGAAGCACTCATAGTCCTCCTCAGCCTGTTCAGGATGATTAGACAAGATCTAGCCATTTAAAATGAAAATGCTTTTGAGCAACACCGAGATCTTTCTCAGGCAGAATTGCTGAGCGCAAGATGAGCTAGTATGTGCACCGTTTACGGTGTTGTTCTTTGAAGCGAGCCCCACACAATCTAAACATCTGTGAGGAGGGCTGCCCAAACCCAATTCTGACAAGGAGCTTAAAACTTCAACCTTAGCAAGACTCTGTCTCAACAAAGTTGTGAACAGATGTACAAAAACTGGCAATGTCTCTCAGCTAGTGGCCAAGTTACTAGACAGATTAAATAAGCAGAGGCACAATAGTAGCTTCAATCATAATAAACTAGATAGCTTTGCAGAAAGCTAAAATCATTGCTAGCTTATGAACAAAGAAAAGGGACAGAGCAGAACAGCTATTAATTTGCTACAACTTCTCTGATATATTTAAACCGGATGCTGCTTTCCCAAGTGAAATTTTCTTAGCCATCATACCTTGCAGCTGTCTGATAATTAAGTCAGAGACAAAGAATCAAAGTCTTGGAGTTTTGGGAGGGATGAACATCAGGGTTTTACGTTTTAGATGGATTTTAGTTTAGGAAAACAATAAAACCCCAAAGTTTTAATGAAAGATCAGCTTTAACATCAGTAATCTGGCCAGACAACAGCAGGATGAAGAGAATGTTTGATGTAAAATCAAGGTCATGCCCTGAAAATCAGAGACAGACTTTGAGAGGGGTGTGTGTGAGCCATTAAAAAGAGGAAAAAAGAAACTCGAGACAGGCTGCTCCAGAGTTGCCAAGGCCTCTGCTCTGTCTCTCTTCTGTGAACTTTTCGAGTCCTGTTTTTTCAGAGCTGCAGTGTTGTCGGGGAAAAAGGATACTCCAAAATGGATAGAAAATCTAGGAGACTAATTTAAAAGTCTCATTTGATCATGAATTTAGTTGTAGAGGGGAAGTGATGTTCCTGTTTCTCAGAGTGCATGTTCTAAGAACAGATGAAATGATCTGCATTGTAACAGAAGCACTTTGATTTCCTTCTGAGAAGGTAAAAGACAGAACAGCAGGAATTCGCAGTCCGCTTCTACCTTTTATCACAGAATAGGCAGAAGAAGAGGAAGGAGAGGGCAAATAATAAAAAGCATACATGATCAATGGGGCCATATTTCTGGGCCTGTCTATGGCTAGTGATGGGTGAAATTACCCCAAGAGATAATGTAACTTGCTCATTAATTTGCAGATTCCTCAGTCCAATCTTGGATTAAAGTTCTTCCTTTGTGCACATACAAATGACTCTGCATGCACATCAAAGCACTTCATCTTGGGAACTGCAGTATGGCATCATGCCAACTGTAGTCATGGTGTCATGCACCATTATAATATGCCACTTCTGGCTGGATTCCAAGATCTACTTCAGTTGGGTTTTAGGCCTGATTTCAGCATGGAAACTGCCTTAGCCATGCTGTAAGATGAGCTCTGTCAGGAGAGAGTTGGGGATGAGTGACCCTGCAGATTCTTCTGGAACTCTCTCTTGACTTCATTACCTTCAGTAATGGCATCCTTCTGCAAAAGCCACTTGAGCAGAGATATGCAAATGCTGCTTTGGGGTGGCTTCTCCCATGAATCAATGACTGATTTCAGATATTGGTATTTAGCCACTTGGCCCTTATATTTCGAGGTCCTGGACAATTCTGTGCCATCTGCCATGCTTTGTTACATGTACATAAAGTCCTCAATAAGGTCCTTTGGAAATGTAAGTGAGGTATCATCTGCAAACAGAAAACTCTGTTTCATCTCCTCATCAAATTCAGGTGAGGTACTAAATCAGTGCCTGGGTGTGGCAATGGGCTGAATGAGCTTTAATAAACTGAAGTATAATCCAGACAAGATGGAGACAGTGTTAGTAGTTGCTTCAACTTGCAGCCCTTCCAACTCTACTATCCCATGATTCTATGAAGCAGTTTAGCAGTGTTCAACTCATTTTGGAAGGTGTTGTTGCTTTTGCCTTGTGCCATCAAGGAATCCCTGACTTATGGAGACCCTATGAATGCAAACCCTCCAAAATGTCCTATCCATGACAGATCTGCTCACCTCCTGTACATCCAGGGCTGTGGCTTCCTTTATGGAATCAACCCATTTCATATTTGGTCTTCCTTTTCTTTTCCTGCATGCAACTTTCCCTAGTATAATTGTCTTCTCCAGAGAATTTTACCTTTTCATGATGTGCCCAAAATATGACAACCTCAGTTTTGTCATGTTTGCTTCTAAGGAAAGCTCTGGCTTGATTAGATCTAGGACCCACCTGTTCATCTTTCTGTCACTGCAGGATATTCAGAAATCTCTCCTCCAACACTATGTTTCCAATGCATCAATTTTCTTCCTGTTAGTTCTCCTCATTGTCCAGCTTCCACATTCATACATAGCAATTGGGAATAAACTAGTGTGGATAATTCCTAGTGAAACATCCTTACATTTGATTATCTGTTTTAGTTCCTTCCCCTGGTGATGTCCATGTATACAATTGTTTGGTTACCTGAAATATGTATTTGCAATAATCAAATAGTTGGCTTACCCAAATTCTATGTCATCCTCCTGCTTCCTTTTTTACACCTGGGCCATTTTTTCCTACACCATTTGATTCTGCTTTGAGTAACTGCTTTTGTGTTCCAGTTGCTTATAATGATCAGCTTATCTTGTTTTATTGTGTTATCAATTTCCTCTTGAACACCTGCATAAAAGTTTTCAATTTCTTCTTCTTCAACACCAATTGTCAAAGCATAGCCTTGAATGATGGTTATGCTGATAGGTTTTCCACAAATTCTGACTGATACTATTTGGTCAGATTTTGCATTTTATTCTCTTACTGCCAGTGTTGCATCTTGTCTTAGCATTAGTCATTCAATTTCTTCTTCACTTATCATATCTAGGGTAAAACACTTTGTGTTTGTCTGACTAAAAATGTCCCATTCCAGTCCACTTTAGTTCACTTGCATCAAGTACTGTGATGTTTACGCATAGCTGTTCCATTTCCTGCTTTATGATTTCCAGTCTGTCTTCATACTTTTCACATTCCATTTTCATCTTGTATGTGTTGGGCAGTATCGGACTTTCCTTTCATCCCTGCACAAGTCAGCCACTAGACTGCTTTTTGGCTTTGCATCCTTAGCAACAGCACTATTTGTGCTTGTCCTTTGCTCTTCCTCAGCAGCTTGTTAAGTGTCTTCCAACCTGGGCATCTCATTTTCTGGCACTATTTTTTTGATTCACTTAGGGTTGCTTCATCATAGGGTTTTCAAGGTAAGAAGATTCAGAAATGGTCTTCTTCTGTGCAATAATAACCAGAGTTAGCTTAAGTGTCACTCCTGTTGTTAGTGGAGGATCTTTCACAGACCTCGCCTTCAGCTACTGCTGCTGCCCAGTTGCTACCTTTCAGAAGTTTCTGCTTCCCCATCAGCATTAGTGAGATCCATTCTCTTCTGCTGATCTGACTATTACTCCTGAAGAGGCTGAATGCATCTTAGTCTGGTGTATCTGCTCTAACCATTACACCTTGGGTGACCCTGCTAGGAGACCAGCCAAGTGAGACAGTCTGGCCTCTTGATGGCATTCCTCTCAAGATGACTTGACAGCACACAACAACATTTCTAGTATAAAGATTTTGGAATGACGAACAAAAACAAAACAGGTAACCCCCCCCCCCCCAAGATTGTTAAAACCAAAATCAATGCATCTGTAGCTACTTAGCTCAGGAAGCCTTCTGAATATACAGCTATTTTCAGAAGGTTATGAAAACAGTATCATGTTGGCACCTGCCTGACTTCTGGTGGCAGGGGGTTCCGCAGCAATGGGACCCTCACGTGGAAGGCTTTTCTCTTGGTGAACCCCAGTAGGGCCATAGGGACATATGGGACCCACCCATGGGGATGATTGGATTAGAGATGCATTGGTTTTTTAAATTAGAGAGGCTTGCTTTTTATTTTGGAACCCAAGAAAGAAACCCCCACAAATATCTCTTCCCCTTCCCTTACAGGAAAAAAAAAATACAAGAACAATAGATGAAAGAACTAAATATTTGCTGTCTTTTTGTGACGAGCAGAACAACTTCCTGTGGAAACCACCTTACTCTTCCTTGTCGTTGGGCTGTCCACAGCTCAATCTCAGTCTTGAAGTGAGCCACACCACATGTTAAAGGGCAAGAGAAAAAGATTAATTAGCCTGTAGGGTGTGGGAGAGGAGGATTCCTTCACACCTCCTAGCGCTGCATTTTACAAAAACATTTCCTGAAGCCAAGATGTGTAGCCAATGTGAGACTGATTTCTTAATGCGTGACAATATCCATGGATTATGAGATTAGGCATGTCATTGGGGAATGGGAACAGGAAGAAGGGGGTGCAACCAAACCCCCAGCAATGACGAAACTGCGTATGCATAGTACACATTTCATTTAAATTAGTAATTGATCATTTATAATGGAGGCAGCCTTGATAAAATATGCAGTAGAAATAACCCGCTGTACTGGTCCAGGACTGAAGAGCAACCTTTGTTGGATGATGAATCAGTAATAGCTCTTGAGAAGCAAATATTAGCTCTGCCATTAATATTCTAAGCCAGTGGTGAGAGGGCAAAAGAAATCACAGCCTAGATTAAACCCTATAAGAGCTTAGGAAAGCAAAGGAAAAGATGTCACAAGGAAAGCTTATTAAATCCAAACAAGATTAAAGAGGATCTGTTATATTTGGTTATTAAATATGCAAATTTGCATTTTGCACGATGCCTTTACAAAGCAAAATCAAACAAACACTTTTCTGTAGGAACATATCTGACTCCTGCTCTCCCCGCAGAAAAGATAAGCACTAAGTCCTTAAAGGGAAAGAGAAATAAGACTGGTTGACAGATGGCAAATGTGTAAGAAAGCTCACACGTCATGGTCAGTCATTCAGTTGCTTCTGGAAGATACTGATTTTGACTCTGATCCCTTGACATGGTGATAATAATATAGACTTTGTCTGATGCATTTAATTATGCTGGTCTGTGACCATAATAAAGAATTTGATTCGATTTTGATTTGATTTGATGCATTTAATGTGGTAATAGCTCAAAAACCCCACAGAGTATTGGTTATAATAGTTCCTGAGAACCTTGGAATGCGAGCAGGCAATGTTCTACCAAAAGCAGCTCTTTTGTTCATTTGGGTTACCAGCAAATGAGTCCCAAATTTTACTACAGTGTTTACTTTCCCCTTGAATTGGGTAGTGTCTGCCTGTGCAAAGACATTCTTTGCTTTTTCCATGGAAGAGCTAGGCAATCCCATATGGTATTAACAAGACCTCTTCTATTCACCGATGGCAAGGAGAAGGAAGACGGGGAGGCAGGGCCATGTCTTCAGTCTAGAACTTCCCATCTACTAATGTATGTCAGGTGAGAGCTTGGCACTCATGTCCTTTTCTGCTTGTGTAAGTTCCCCCTTCTCAGAGAAGTGAATGAGGAAACTCTTCCAGGCATGGGAACACCTGGATGCTTGCTAGATCCAGAGGAACACATTCAAAAAGAAACTGGGCAAACATCTGAGTGGGATGGTGTAACATGGTGTCCTGGAACAGCAGGGGGTTGGACTTGATGGCCTTCATGGCCCCTTCCAACTCTACTATTCTATGATTCTATGATATTTATTTATTCAACACATCAATATCCCATCTGTCTTCCATTACAGGTGGTTATCCATCCAGTTTCTCAGACCTACTGAACATCAGCAAGGTGCCTACTCTGTGTGCCTTCTGAGATCTCTCAGCATGGTGTGTGTATGGAGGATAAGAAGGCCATTGAAGTCACTCCTGTTCCAAAATAATGTTGCTTTGAGTCAGGCACAAACCAATGTTGGGCAAAATTTGGGCAAATTTTCCTCTTATCAGCCACCATCAGGACTTGTAGAGGAAGAGAAGAGGACTTGTTGATCAAACTGGCTCACCCAATGTCTTTATTTTCCATAGCCTAGGGTGGCCATTTGCACATCACCCAAAGCAAACACAGCAGAGAACATGGATTTGCATATTTGGAAAAACTGCTATTTTAAATAGAAGTGCACAATACACCTCATTATCGACTTGTCCACTTACCTGTTCAATCTGCTACGCAAGTGTTAACAACTGAACAACTGCCTTTGGAACTGTATGAAGTGCATGTGCACCCACTGTTGTATTTTGGTAAATTAGGGGCATTAATGATCTTGATTGACTACTGTACAAAAATCACTTGGAAATCCCATCTAGTGCAGACTGTGGGTGCTAGAATTTTGACAGGGGCAGTGTGCCGGTGGCCTTTATGGCTGCAGGTTCATCTCCAAGGTGCTGTTTACCACATTCAAACCTTCAGTGGCTTGGGACAGTCTCCACCTGCTGCAAGCTGATCCACTGATGTGACTCCTTCTATGTGGGACTGATCTAAGAGGCATAATTGCTGGCGACATGCGAGGGGGTGCTCTGGGTGGCAGTACTACTAGGAATTATTGGGTTCTTAATGTTAATGTATAATTAATGTGCAAGCATTTTGATCAGATATGCGTTTTTCTATTTAAATCCTGTTATAACTTGTAACATTATGTTGAAATGTTGCTTTAGTTTCTTTAACTTTTCTGCTGTTGCCATAAGAAGCTTTGAGCATGGATCCCCCTATCAAAGGAGCAATCAAACCCCCTGAAAATAGCGGCATAATCTTCCATCAGCATGTGAGGCCTTTCTCTTCAAACAAGCCATTCATTCTGCTGTTGTTTAATTTAGTTTATTGCCTTGGTTTGGGTTTTATGTGTCTGTGTTTTTGCTTAGTTTGTTAGTCTGTTTTAATTGTTATTCACTGTTTTCTATGGTTGAATACTTGGTAAGCAACTTGTAGAGCAGGGAGGGTGGTTAAGTAGTTATTGAAGAAATAAAGTGGCATCCATCATGGATCTTGCCATTCAGATCAGTAAACACCTTGATCTGTGCCTCAAACGTATATCCCAAATCAGATCAAATTAATAATTGTAAGCCCTATTTTATATCTTAAAGGACTGATATGATGCTAAACATCTATTCCAAGCAAGTCTTTTTTTTTTTGCAGAAGCTTCTGTTGGTTTGTTCTGATTCCATTCCATATGTTCTGAGAACATAGTCATAGCTCACATTCTGATTTAGCTCTTCACTTCCCTAAACATCTGGATCTGTATTTCTATCTGTGGTATTTGACTACCTCCCTGCTTTGAAGAAATTATGCTAACATTTATTAACCAGTACAGTCCCCTTTTCCCAGGCGATTCACAGAGTAAATATGCAAACAACAAGAACACACAAAAAACAGGTTATGAAGTCGGCTTGGTGTTTGATACACTTAGTGGCCTGCCTTTCAAGCTGCAAGCATGACGGTTTTACAGCAGATTTGCTTGGTCTTGCGGAGTGAGACTTAACGATGCTCTCTTGAATCAAGGACCTAGATTTTATTCTGCTAAGCCATAGGAGAAAACATGCATGCCCCCTACAGAACAATTTATATAAGCCATCTGTGGTTCCAATGATATATGATGTAGGCCCAATCTACTTGCTTTTCTCCCAAAGTAACAGGTGAAAGATTTATATAATCTGAAGAGAAATCAGAGTATTTTAAACTATCCACCTGTTTTCTGGAAAATTAAAGCTTGGTCAGCATAAATGGATTTTCTGTGCCCTCTGACTGAGACAATACTGGAAGGATAAAAACTCAACTCTTATAGCACAGCAGATCAAGGACTTAATAATGCTTTCAGTATTTGAGTGGATGACATACGGACGCCACTTTCAAATGGACATATGCATTATATGGATGTGTACTTGGGCTGCCTTTGTTGAAGCTTATGTATAATTGATACATCTGGATTTATTCTCTTTCTTGGATATTTACATATAGGCTGTTGTTATTTCAAGAATTCATGTTTCTGTTTCTTGTTTGACTTAGATTTTGTTTGGTTTTGAGGAAATTACAACAGAAAATCCATAGTTTCCTCTTCCTCATGTGGCACACAACACACTCCCTAAATAGGTTTTGCTCACCCTGCTTCTGTCCTTATATATTGGGCTTCTTTGTGCTACTTTTATCACTTTTGCAATGCCTTGTGGCTTCTGTGAGGTATAAATTCTCATGGAATTGTAACTTTTCCTGGTGAGAGTAACCTACAGACTAGGATCACTAACCTTTCTTTCGGCATTCATTTTTTGTGTGGGGTGGAGACTCTGTGGGGAAGCAACAGGGCACTGACCTCCATCTGCTGACCCTCATCAATGGAGGGGCATCACCTATTTGGCAATGTATACTTACAGAGCTCCACATCTGTGGATTTTCCTGTTGTTTCTGCCCAGTCCAGAGCTTCACAGGTGCAGAGTTAACAAACAAAATACAAAATTAAATGTCTGACCATTCACCTTTGTGGTCCCACAAGCAAAGCAGCAGCAGCTTTGAAGAGGAGATGGTTAGAGATCAGCCTTTCTCAACAGTTTTCCTGCCACCCTTCCTATGAAGGCTTTGCCCTTCCTCCAGTTCTCTGCCTTGCCAGGTGAGATCAAGAATGACGTTAAAGCTGCTTGTCCACCATCCCTGCCTTCTTTGGAAAAAAAAATTGGAATATCTTTCAGACCTTCCCAATTAATCCCCCATTTAATTGCATTTCCTTGCACCCAAAACTACCACCTGGCAAAAGCAGAAAGGGACAGCAGAGGATGAGGTGGCTAGATGGAGTCTCTGGGGCAGTGGATGTGGCCTTGGGTGGACTCCGAGGATGGTGGAGGACAGGAAGGCCTGGAGGAATGTTGTCCATGGGGTCGTGATGGGTCAGGCACAACTTCGCAACTAAACAACAACAATGCAAGAAACTGCATGTCTACTCACAAGTAAGTCACATTGAATCATAGAATAGTAGTTTGAAGGGTCCATGAAGGTCATTGGGTCCAACCCCCTGCTGTTGTAGGACACCAGGTTACACCTTCCCACTCAGATGGTGGTCCAGTTTCTTTCTGGTTGTCTCTAGTGTGGAAGGGCCCCCACCTCTCTAGGTAACTGGTTCCACTGTTGTATTGCTCTGAAAGTAAGGAAGCTTTCCCTGATATCTAGGCTGAATCTGGGTTGCTGCAACTTGAACTGATTATTCCAAGTCCTGCACTCTGGTATCACCAAGAAGAGATCTTGACCTTCCTCTATGTGACATCCTTTGAGGTACTTTGAGAGACATGGAGGGATACCATGTCCCCACTCAGCCTTCTCTTCTCAAGGCTGAACAAGCCCAGTTCTCTCAGTCGCTCCTCATAGGGCAGTGTTTCCAAACCCTGGATCACTTTTGTTGCCCTCCTCTGGACCCTTTCTAATTCTGCAGTGAGGCCATTCACATGTGCCCACGGAGCAGCCATTGCATTTGTAAAAATTATAACAAGCGCAGCAGTGCCTCACAAGCAAAAGGGACTCCAGTGCAGATCCAGGCCTAGTTAAACCAGGATTTGCAGAAGAATGGAGATAATTCTTTAAGGAGAAATGGCATGTGCATCAGGGTGATGACTTCTCCCTCCACCCCTAATTCACTTTCCTGCTAACTGCCTGCTCTTCTCCTTTGCTGAGCTCCAGATGTTCACAAGAAGATCTGACACCATCACTTGTCATTTAACTTTACTCTCCCTGAAACGTTTCATTAACCCTTTGGAAGACTTTAATGATCCAGAGTTGAATGTTGTGTTTATTGTGGAATGCAAAATTGCATGAATTTCATGAGAATGCAAGTTTCATTGCAAGTGTATTTTAGAAGCGCAGGAATAAAAGCTCTAAAGGGGGAAACACTAGGTTTGTATTAAAATAAATAAGGAGCACAGGCAGCTGTGAAAACTAATTTGGGATAGGAATTCATTCATAGCTTCAACTGAACAGCCTGGAGTCATTTTATACAGCTTTTAAAGAACTGTTCCATGGAATTTAACGAGTATGTTATTCCCTGATTTAGTATTTGACAGGATGGTCTACAATCCTGCCACAAGCATGTGCCTTTGCTATCACACTATGTGAATAGATATGCATAAATTGTGGTAAAACTTGTTAAAAACAAAATACTGCAAATCTGTAAGGTTATTCAAGGCATGTGTCGTATAGTTCTCTTTAACAGGAAAATGAATGGCATGGTGGCATTGTCTAACATGACCACAAAAATTCAGAAGATTGAGTGTGACATGCTCTTCTTTCATTTGAAATCTCCTCAAAATTGTGGTCATGAATTCTGCCATGAAGCCCAGCCTGGCCCCTTCCACACTGCAAAGTACCCGTAGGAAAGGGTAGGTTGCTGAGAACAGGCAGAGGACTGTACAGCCCACCCCCCACCACCCCAGTTAGAGTTTCATTAAAATTTCCCTCCACCCTGCATGATTCATATCTAGATTCATATTTGCAAAGTAGATGACGGTCCAAATAGTGTTAGGCATAAGGCAGTAGGCAAGGGGTGGTGTTAAAGGAAACAGGACTGGCAGGAGAAAGATTAAGCATTCCATGCCTCTGAGCTCTACTTCAGGCAGTCTTTGCCATTAGGATGGGGCCATTGGGCCATTCCCCTTCATGGATCACTGCCTTGATTTTTATTTATTTTTATTTATTTTTTTATTTATATCCTGCCTTTTTCCTACAAAGGGCTCAAGGCAGCTTACATCTCCTCCTCCATCTTATCCCCACAACAACAACCCTGTGAGGCATGTTGGGCTGAGCGTCTGTGACTGGCCCAGAGTCACCCAGTTGGCTCCATGGCTGAGCAAGGACTAGAACCCAGATCATCTGAGTCTCAATCCCATGCTCTTAACCACTACACCACACTGGCTCTTGTGTAGCTCAATGAAGCTATGAGCTCTGCCGTGCAGGGCCACCCAAGATGGACAAGTCATAGCAGAAAGCTCTGACAAAACATGATCCACTGGAGAAGGAAGTGGCAACCCACTCCAGTATCCTTGCCATGAAAACCCCATGGACAGAAGCATAGAGATAAAAGATATGACACAAGAAAGTGAGCCTCTCAGGTCAGAAGGTGTCCAGTGTGCTACTGGGGAAGAGCAGAGGGCTAGTACTAGTAGTACCAGAAAGAATGAAGCGACTGGGTCAAAGCTGAAAGGACACTCAGTTGCATCTGGCGGTGAAAGGAGAGTCTGATGCTGTAAAGATCTATACTCCATAGGAACCTGGAATGTAAGATCCATAAATCAAGGCAAGCTGGACATGGTCAAACAAGAGATGACAAGACTGAACATCAACATCTTAGAAATCAGTGAACTAAAATGGACAGGAATGGGTGAATTTAATTCAGGTGACCATCAGGTATACTACTGCGGGCAAGAATCCCTCAGAAGAAATGGAGTAGCCTTCATAGTCAACAAAAGAGTAGGAAAAGCAGTACTGGGATACAATATCCAAAATGACAGAATGATCTCAGTTCGAATCCAAGGCAAACCATTCAACATCATAGTAGTCCAAGTCTATGCCCCAACCACTGGTGCTGAAGAGGCTGAAGTTGACTGGTTCTATGAAGGCCTACAGCACCTTCTAGAATTAACACCAAAAATGATGTTTCCTGGGGAGGAAAGCTATGGCAAATCTAGACAGCATACTAAAAAGCAGAGACATCACCCTGCCAACAAAAGTGTGTATAGTCAAGGCTATGGTTTTCCCAGTTGCAATGTATGGCTGTGAAAGTTGGACCATAAGGAAGGCTGAGCACTGAAGAATTGAGACCTTTGAATTGTGGTGCTGGAGGAGATTCCTGCAAGTCCCTTGGACCTCAAGGCGATCAAACCGGTCAGTCCTAGAGGAGATCAACCCTGACTGCTCTTTAGAAGGCCAGACACTGAAGATGAAACTCAAATACTTTGGCCACCTATTGAGAAGGAAGGACTCCCTGGAGAAGAGCCTAATGCTGGGAACAATAGATGGCAAAAGAAGAAGGGGATGGCAGAGGATGAGGTGGTTAGATGGAGTCACTGAAGCAGTCAGCCTGAGCTTAAGTGGACTCCGGGGGAGGGTAGAGGACAGGAAGGCCTGGAGGAATGTTGTCCATGGGGTCGGGATGGGTCGGACAAGACTTCGTGACTAACAACAGCAACATTGGGTTGTTGCTACATGGAATGCAGCATGCTCCTTGGATTTTATTGTTTGTGTTCAAGGTCTATTCCTAATCATTTGATCAGCAAGTTTCTTTTGGAGTGATGACAAAGGCAGCACACAAGTCAAAACACCTTGGATTTCCCCTGACCAGTATAGAGTACAGTAGCATAGCTTCAGGTCACCCAGTGAGAAATCTCTTGCAACTTAAACTGTAAACCTACATGAATCCATGCCACCACTGGCTCTCCCAAACAGAGATGCAGATTTCTCTGCAAAGACCACTGATCTGGGATCATGAGAGCAAAAATCAGGCACGTTCCAGGTGTATTAAAAAATACCACCTGGGGATGAAGGCTGTAGTGGATCAAAATGGGTGTTTGTAGGAATGTGACTTCCTATATGAGGGACTTTAGATCTTGCTGCCACCTAAGTCAGTTATGAAAGAGAGTTATTCTGGAAGTTCTCACTTTTAAAAGGACACCAGGTTATGATGGATGACATGTAGCCTGTGGATTATCACAGGCCCTTCTTCCACAAGGCCACCAAAAGCAAGAAAAGAAGGCTGCTATTTGGACAAGTCAGTGACATACAAGATGATGAAAACAAGGGTTCTGGTTAGCGTTAGGGTGCAGATCTGCTTCATTGCTAACTGGGCTGGAAGAAGCTCACAGAAGGAGCTTGACTGTATTTCAGTGCATTTTAAATCTTTGTGAAGTGACTGTGAAGTTTTTTACTTTGGCTTTTATTCCTATTTTTACTGTAGTTTTGAACATAAACAATTTTATTGCATATTCTATGTTGTATTTTATGTTTTTAACTGGAGTGAGAGCTTTGGCCATGGGGCTTTACAGAAATGGAATAAACAAACAAACTCTTCCCTTTAGTAAGCTTCATGCACGAGGCAAAGACATGGAGAGCAGTGCTCCTGTTGTTATTCTGTGAGTCTGAGAGGTGATGAGAAACATGTTCACTACAGCACAGCCAAGGGGGAGGAATGTTCCTTT
Source organism: Varanus komodoensis (assembly GCF_004798865.1). Taxonomy (NCBI): domain Eukaryota; kingdom Metazoa; phylum Chordata; class Lepidosauria; order Squamata; family Varanidae; genus Varanus; species Varanus komodoensis. Next base: position 27,494,794 of record NW_025335268.1, on the reverse strand, counting down.
CTTTCTGCCTGTTTGGGCAAAGGGACTTTGGAATTGCTCCTTTGTCCAGAAATAACTCATGTAAGGAAAGAAGGTGCACTATAGAGGTCATGCCCATCCATTCTACCACCGGCAAGATCAGTGAGGTTTCCATATTCTCCATCTAAGCAGAAGGGCTTCAATAGCCTTTCCTAACCCTCCCTATGTGTTGGACTGGACCCCAAGTTGGTTGTACTGCCTAAGTTGGCAGTCAGTGGGTCAGCAGTTCTTTGGATCTCTTCCAGGTCAATGTTAGCTCCCAGCAACATTTTACAGTAGAATACATCATTTGTTTATTTATTTAACTGATATCTTTACCACCTTGCAAGACCATATTTTTCCCAAGGTTGCTTATGGTAGAAAAACACAGCACAGTTATTAATAAATCAGCATTATATATTAAAACCACTCTCAAGAAAATATAATTTAAAAATTAATTTAAAAATTAATCATGCACTGCAATGAGGCATGTAAATGGCAAGAAATGAGTAGCAGAAGCCCCATTTAATGCAGCAGGAGAAAGTATGATTTGTTGCTAATTGGCACAAGTGCTCAGAGCTGCCTTCCCTCAGAAGGAGGCCTCTGATTATGGAGACTGGCATGTACACAGCATCCTACTGTGCCAAATCACCCCTCAGCTTTCCGTTTCAGTGTTTTTCTTATAGGCAGGAGTTGAAGCATGCAGGTGAGAGTTGGGCCAGGGCTGAAGAGGCTGCAAGATTCCTGCTATCCTGGCTTCTCCCCTCCCCTCCCCTCCCCTCCCCTCCCCTCCCCTTTGCCCTACCCTCTGGAATGCTCCCCTTTCCCCCATCCAAAGCATCATTTATAACCTTGGGAAGCAGCCATCTTTATAACCATAGAACAGCAAGGGGTAGGGGAGGGGATCACGATTCAGCGTTCCCTTCCAGGGTAAACAATCTAATGGGCTCTGAGACACACTCCAGGGACTAGAATGTCGTTTTGATCCAAATTCAGAGAAAGCATCACAATATAGTTATTTCAGGCTTGCTTCCCCAATTCAGTGGCCTACAACTGCCATTGTCCTCATCCAGTGCTTCCTGAGGATAGTACAAGATCTAGTCCATCACATTTTTTGTGACATGCTATAGAGTTGTCTCTGTCTTATGCCAACCCTGTGAATGAAAGTCCTCCAGAATGTTCTATCCATGACATACCTGCTCAGCTCTTCTAAACACGGGGCTGTGATTTCCTTTATGAAGTCAAGCCATCTCCTACTTGGTCTTTCTTGTCTTGTCTTTTTTCTTTGTGGCCTTTGACTTTCCCTAGCATTATTGTCTTCTCCAGTGATTCTTATTCTCTTATTGTCTTATTCTTATTGTCTTATTCTTATTGTCTCATGATGTGCTCAAAGTACAACAGCTTCAGATTCATCATTTCGGCTTCTAGGGAAAGTTCTGGGTTGATTTGATCTAGGACCAACTTGTTTGTCTTTCTGTCTGTCTAAGATATTCACAAAGCTCTCCTCCAGCACCATGTTCTGAATGCATCAATGTTCTTTTTGTCAGCTTTCTTCACTGTCCAGCTTTCATACCCATATATAGAGATTAGGAATACAATCATGTGGATGTTCTTGGACTTGGCCTCCAATGGTACCAAATTGGGAAAGGTGCACAGAACATAGTCCTGTGATGCTGTCTCTGAATTTTACACCATCCTTTTCCTTTCTAGCCACAATTGGTGTGATAAATGTAGATGCTAATATTGACTTTCCTGCTTTCCCCTGCAGAAATTCACGCTAAATCCTCACTTAACATAATGAATAAACATGAGTCAAACAAAAAACCTGTATTTACATTCCATTTCTTCAGAATTCATAAATGAATTCATCCGCTTCCTTGCTGCAGTTAAAAATTAAGTGCCTATATCAAGGTCAACACTTCCTCGGGCAGGAATGTGAAGCAGAAGAATTCTAGAGGTACAACTATTACAGAGAAGGTTAATTAACATTTGAATCTGGGTCAAAAACTGCATATTTGATCCTTCCACTAATAGTTACATGTGCTGAAACGTTATTTATGGAGAGCTGGGATTTCCCCAATCCTACTGAAATGTAGTCAGAAAGAAATAAATCTGTTGGAGCAGTCAAAGATATCTAATTTCCATGTTCACTGTTGAAGATTTTAGAGCAACACTGGGATGGCTGAATAGACAGGTAACTCATCATAAGCTGGAATGGCTGTGCCATAGGTTGCTAACCATGTCAATCTGTGGGGCATAATTTAGAAACTGTGTGAGAGGCTGTGTTATGACAGATCTCTACAACTTTCTGGGCTATAATTCACCAACCTGTATTCAACTGTCCACTCCTGATTTATTTTAACAGGGAAAATAGCAGCAGGCTGGAACATAATGCCCTGAGAGATGTAGAGATGAGAGATGCCCTAGGCAGACCTCTTCTTCCCTCTCTCAATAACAGGGAGCACAACTTGCCCAGAGTTATGGTGCCACAGCAGCCTGCATTTCTCCATCCCTGCTCTACCATGTTAGCTGCCACTAATGCAGGTGGGGGACAAACATGAGGGTGGGTAAGTAAGTATGGGGTAAGTTCTGCTATATGCAGGCATAGGGAAAGGAGTGGATTCTGCACACTTGCATGCTACTTAGGCAGATGTTCTACAACCCTCATCATCCCCAGCTGACGTAAATGCCAGGAAAGATGCAAACAGCTGTAGGCCTTTTTTCTTTTCTTAACGTGCACAAGATTGTGTCCTCATAGTTGCTTATTGCTTTTCATCCAGATAAAATTTCACACGTGTTTACAGCATGATGCAATCATAATAAGCTATCAGACACTTGAGGAGGCTCTCTGGGATTGCATTCGTTTCACAACTCAAACTGGGATGCCTCTTCTGTGTCGTCCCCCATGAGGAACATTCACACATAGCCCTAACAGCATGGCGGTGTTTGAAAGGGCTTGCATGCAGAATGGTGCCAGGATGAGTATAATCTTGATAGTAATTGTATTATTTAGAAACTTTTCCTTCTAGATGCTCATACCCGTCCCCACAACAAACCTTAGAATGTAAGAATGTATACATTATACTCCTCTGCACATTACCTACCTACCTGGAGAGTACTGGATTCGCTAAACATCCTTTTGCAGCCTTTTGCTCAGACAGCATTCACACTGCAGTATCATTCGCAAACCACAAAATGATATTTGTGGAGAAATGGAGATCTCTAAATATGAAAAGCTTAAATATTGTTAAAAGAAGGTGGAGGATAAGGAAGAGGAGGAGCAGATGCACCAGGAATGGGTAGGCCAGTGAGCTTGACATCTGCTAATACTTAGGTAAGCTTATTATTAATTTTCTTATAATTTTAGTTATTTGTAGTTATTTTTGAAATAGAAATATATTTTTTAAAATAAATGTCTACTGTTGTGTGTTGAGGGGTGGGGGAATGGGATTTATTAAAGTCATTGACAGAGGCCAACTGAATTATAAACATTCTTTTTATAAACCTGCGGGTAGGGAAGAAAGATTGGATTTCATCTCTGGTTGCAATGATATAATTTGCCATTGATTTTCCATGAACTAATTGGGCACTGATTTTGATGCATTAATTGAGTGTGTGTGAGGAGGTGTTTTTAATTTTATTTTATATTTACCTTAGGTATAAGGATGATTTTTACCTTCTGTAAATGGATCCCTTCCCCACCATTGGCTCCAAAAGAGGCTTTTGTGTAAATGATTCTGATAATGAGTTCTACTAGATTACATTCAAAAGAGTGCACATGCTCAGAAATTTTGGCTGGGGTCTAACATTGCTTTTCCGGGTTTGAAGGAGAAGGAAGAAGAGAAGCTTTTATGTGGGTCTCCACTCACTATTTTACAGAACTTAGAGTTATTTCAGTTTCTGTGCAATAGAATTTGTTGCTAAAACGGAAGAAAAACACTCAAAAGGAGAGTTTTCCCCCCTAGCTGTCTGAACCATTCCCCCATGCTTTGCACTCATGATCTTTCTTGATTTTCTGTACAATGGGAACTGTTGCTAGAACTAGAGAAATTAGGTCCAAAGCAGTCCTTCTGTGTGATTTTCTGAATTCCACACTAATTTCTTTTCACTTATGATTATGTCCATCAGTTCACATACATCAGTGTCCTCTTTCTGTGGTACACTTTGCGGGCTCTCTGGGATCCAAAAGACCCACTCAAGTGTCATTTCCTGTGATACCTGCCTTGGTCCCTCCCCCCACACACCCCTTTGCTCCGATCCAGCAGCCTCATTGGGCACCAGCAACCAATGTCAAAAAAAGTGAGCTGCAGCCTTGAAATTGCTTGTCAAGAGTTGGTGCCTGGAGTGCAGGCCAAGGGAACACAACCTGTGGCCTCGGGCCATGGTCTTCCCCACTGTGGTGAGATGCACTGCATTTTCACTATTATTCTGACATTTGCATCTATGTATATAAATCACTGTATGTGCATGTTATGCACAGCTCTTGTTCTTGCTGCATTCCCATGCGTTTGGCCATCCTATCCCTACCCCTCCAGAGGAGATTGAGAGGTACATGGAGGAAGGCTGCAAGGGGCAGGGAAAACCATTCCACCAGTGCTTTCCATTCTTCTGGTGGATAGTCAGTATTGGGAATAATTAGTAGTTACCTGTACTTCCCACAAGTACGTTCATGATTACCTGGAAAAGAACAAATTTTTCCATGCGAGTTCTCCTGTAATACAAAACTTCATTTGTGAGTTTTTATGCTCATGCAATATCAAAATGCATTTTGGGCACTGCTGTTTAGCATGAGATCATTATGCACTCATTTTCTGATTGGAAGTTTCCACATGTCCTTCCCGCACGAGGATATGAGCCAATGTTCACTGATAATTGCCCGTATGAAGGTGGGCCCACGGGGCCCTCCTCTGTCTTGGGGCAAGAGGAGTGGCATCGTGACAGCAGCAATGGTGGAAAGAGAAGGAGCTAGGGAGAGTTTAAAGTAAGGTTTTGGAGGCTATAGATGGCAAAAAATCTAGGGAGGGATGCTCTGTCTTCTACTCTACTGCGTGTGTGCTAAGGTTCACAATCAATTCCAAGCTTAATAGCAAATTCATAAAACAAGCTCCCTGGAAAGGGCGCATTACAAATGGATGAGTTTCAACCAATTACAAAATTTGGCAGCAGCGCTGAATAGAAGCAAAAATGTCTTTCATGGGAGAGAGAGAAATTCTCCATAAAGAATAAAGACCTTTGCTGGGCATCCACTCGTTTTTCATCAGCCTTGCCTTCCTGAGCTAAATACTGTTTTCAAAATATAGGCTGGAGCTTTTGTCCTTCTGACAGGTGCTTTGCTGGCGAGTTGTGCTGGTTTAAACCTGTGATGTACTTGAAAATCAGAACCCCCAAAGTTACTCATCTGATCGTCTTGACGGATCTCTTGGTTGGTGCTCCAACTACCTTAATTGCCAGACAGGAGGCCCATTAGACAGTAATTCACTGTTCAAGGGGAATGAAAAGGCTAATTTTCTCCCACAGGCCTTCATTATCTGCCGTAGACCTACAGGAAAAAACTCTGCAAAGCATAATTATCATTCATTTCCAGATGATTTTGCCTGAATACACCCTCCTTTCTTCACAGGATAGTCTCTCTCCTGAATCTGGCTTAAGAGAAGTAATAATAGAGAAATAAGAGAGGACATAGATTGCTTTAGCATGCAGTATATGTGTCAAATATCTTCAGAGATACAAAGGCAGTAAGGTACATATACAGAAGGAAGGAGATGGGATTGCAGCAGCTGCGTGATTGGCACCGTTTTGTTCTCTTCCCCCACTCACCGGGAGCAGCCTTTGCTATATCCATTTCTCTCAGAGAAAAGAGTCCTGGAGACTAACGGGATTTGTTTACCCATATTCATTAGAATCTTAGGTCTGCATTGACAAATTTCCCTCCTTGGTAAGCTGACTCTTCAGGTTTTGCCTCTCTAAGTGTTGAATTTCTCCTTTTCCAAATTAAGTAGCAGCTTTTTCAGGCCAAGATATGATCTACAGCCAGTCTGAGAGCACAAAGGCATGTGGGGCACAAGAACATTTTGTTGTACACTGCCAACAATCCCTGCTGGTCGAAAACAGCAGGTGGTGATGAGCAGGATGAGCGGTGGCTTGGGACGAGCCACATTCTGCTCAGCCTTCTTGAGAGAGAGCTAAGCTGAATGCGGCTCATTCCCCACTGCACCCCCCATGACACACCTGACCCCAACCCACACACCTCTGGCACAGCAGTCACTTAGCAGTGGATAATGGGGCGCATTCTGCTTGGCCTCCCCTGCAGAAGACGCAGGAGAATGTGGTTCATCTCACATGGCAACAGTGCTGGCAGACTCTGACAGGTGCCTCCAAGTGCTGCTTGGGCGTGTTGTGTGGTTGACCTTAGCCAGAGCCAAATTCTTTTTTGCCACCCTGGCCAAGTAACGCTGCATGGGAGCTCAGGTATCCTCTGGCTTGAACTATTATAGACAGCTAACTAACAAGCCATAGCTTCTTGGGGCGGCTTATAAGCCCATGATGATCCTGCACTAAGACATGATCCTGCACTAAGGCATGAGGTTCTTTGGCAGGAAATAAGGATTGCATGTGTGACCTTGTAGATTAAAGCTATGGCTCATTGATCTTGGCATCTTTTCTGCTGTTGGGGCTGTTATGAGAATCATGGTGAAAATACAGACATATATTTATACGATATTATCTGACCATTTTACAAAAGTGCTCTAAAAATACAAGCATGGAGGCAAACTTTTGGCTGGTACCAGGAGAAGCAGCTGCTCCTTCCAGCTCTGACCAATTCCTGGCTTTGTGTAAAGCATGGCATCCCTATCGGGGCATCAGGCACTACATGAAATAGCTCAGTTGTGCTGGGAAAAGAGGCTGTTTCCAGTACCAGCAAATTCCCAGGCTTCATGTGCTGTGGAAAAGGACTTAGTTGGTACTAGGAAGAGGTTCACCCCTCCAGCATAGGCTGAATTTTGGGCTTTGTGCAGCAAGCACCATTCCTGGGGTGGCGGTGCCTTGAAAAAGGTGCCAACCAGGGAAGCCTTTATCCCCACTGTTAGCTCTCCTATAAAAGGGAGCATCCATCGGGGGTAAAGCTTGCAGGTCCAGCCTGCCTCCTAGAGGAACCCAGAGAGTTTCTGTGGGCTGGTGTGGGCTTTCCTAGAGCTTCCACTTCCCTCTCTTGCTGCATTGTGGCAAGTCCCAGTCTTTCGGCTTGAAAACATGTCATTGTCACCTATCCACAAACCACAGATGAGTCAGAATGCACACTCTTTGGGATGATGTTGGCCCATTTCCCAGGTCCGCTGAAGTTAAGCTATGAAACTCCCATTGACCTCAGTGGTTCTGGGATCAATCTGGATGAAGCTCATGTTAGGAAAGATGACATGATGAGCCCTGTGGATTTCCCAGAATAATCTCACATCTGACTTTCGTAAAGCTCTGCTCACATACATAGCCATGCCAAATCTGAATAACTGTAGCATGAAGCAGACATCCATTTATTTATTAAGTTCCTTTTATTTTTGCTTGTTTTGCAAAGGCAAAAAACCAAGAGCTGAATGTCACTGCTCACATCTAACAAATTCAGAGGCTCCTTCCAAAGAAGCAGCTGTGTTTATTAGTACAAGGCAGGCATAAAAGTGACACAGAGACCAACCATTTCCTAATTGCTTTGTTAGGGCTCTTTTCTTTTTGTTTGCTTAGCATATCCTCTCTGCTGTCTTCCACTGAATCAGTTCTGTGCACCAACCAACATGAAGTCTGTCAGCATCAAGCACCTCTCTTTTGATGTACTGAAGAATAACTGCAGGAACTGGAGGCTAGATTTACATAATAAAACATGCAGCAAAATGATCTCTCTCTCTCTCATTCTGTGGAGGGACGGGGTGGCGGCAATTGTTCGTCTTACTATAAGGCCTTACTATAAGGCAAGATGTGCCCAGCCATTTGAAAATATGCTGTTACATTTATTCTGATCATTGGCTTATCCAGCCCAGTACTGTCTACTCCAGGGGTGGCAGAAAAGATGTCAGGATGTTTTGGATTTCACTTGAGCATAACCAATGGTTGTGAATGCTTGGAGTTAAAAAGTCCAAAACATCTGGTGAACCTCTGCCCACACCTGCTCTTCTCCAGTTGGAAGCAACTCCTCAAGGATCCAAGGCTTCCCATCCCTATTAGCTAATGACCAATTTAGTCATTACAGAGAGACATGCATGTAATGATATGGTTGCTGAAGTTGACAAGGATGTAAAATCCAACATTGCAGAAACAGAAGTCTACTTGTGCAATGGGAGTTTTCCTCCTCTCTCTGAAGCCCCTCTATCCCTCCTCAAATCTGTTAAAGAGATTCCCTAACCCTCTGGGGGAGTTTTCAGATGGGGAGGCCAAAGGGGGTAGGAGGAACTGAATCCACCAGCAGTGTCTCTTCCATTGGCAGAAAGACACTACTGGATACAACCATTATTATGATGTTAACACTTTTCTATCTATTGTGCATTGCACTTCAAAGCAATACACAAATATAGCAACAACGCAAGAGCCATTTATCACAAACACAGTAGCAGCAATTAAAAAAAAAAGAATGAGGCAGCTTTTCAGTTGTTCTAACTGTGCAGAATGACCAGGCGCAAGGGAGTGGCAGTGAGGCGTCTGGAGAGCTGCCTCTGCCCCTCACCTTTGTTTCAGGCACCTGATGAGCACAGGGTGGGGACTGAGCATGACTGCTGCCTGGGCTGAAGGCAAGACTGTGTCTCCCTGCCCCCCTCACCCTCCGCATCCTATGTACAAAAGCTAACTGGAGCGGGCAACAACAATCCAGTTTAAAGGGTGCAGGCAGGCCATGTGGCAGACACGGCCTGGTCTGCTCCCAGCTCCCGGTCCCACAGCATCTACTACCTAGGGTGGCTGCGTCACTCTGCCCAGTGGCAGGGCTGGCGTTGAAGCTGGGCCTACTGTTGTCATGCACTATCCCTTTGGTTTATTCGCGCCTTCTACCCAGTTTATACAATTAAATAGAGCTTTAAAACATGTAAGGCAGTGTAAAGCAGACCTGTTGGGACAGAAAGTCCTAAAGATTCAGTGCAACTACAGAGAAGGCTCTGTCGTGAGTTCCTGCAATGCTAACCTCACTACTAAAATAGAATGGGCCTAGAGGGTAAACACTCTTCAGTCAACTGCAGACTATGTGAAGGGCTATATGCCCTCGTGGGCCCCACTTTCAGCAATCAAAGAGGCACCATCCCATAGGCCTCAACCCACTACCCCTAATGGACAGCTACATAAGATGAACAAGCATGGATGTATGTTGTTCCTTATAAGCTATTTTAGCAAGAGGCAGGCCAAAGAGTGCAACACCAGTTGCAATTTGAGCTCACCTTCAGGGACAGCCCCTGCATTCTGTAGTAATCCAAAAGATGAACGGCAGTGGGAAGAACACCCTCCCCCCACAGAGGTTGATAGATTCCTAGACTCAGTGGAATGTATTAGGATGAATAAACAAAACTGATTAAAAAAAGGTGGCACACTATTAAAGGGAAAAGACAAAACCCTCTTCCATGTATTGGGTCCTTCTGCATTCCATAACTGCTTAGTCACCCTGCTGTGTTGTTTTTTCACAATATTAAATTGTGAATTTCAATAAGCCAAAACCAAAAGGAAAAAACCACCATAAAAAGAAGGAAGGAAATAAACAATGCAGTTTTCCTACATGAAATGTGAAATGTGAGTAAATTGATTACAGTGGATGCTATTAAATATAGCTATATAAATATTATATATAAAAAGAGCTATACTATTATCCATTGATATAATTATACATAGGTTTCAGCAAGGACATACAGGATATCCATGCATTTATCCACTCATAGAGTACACCTAAATACAGCTGCTTAAATGTTGGAATCACCATGAGTTCCTTAATCCATTTCATTATTCATAATGGATTCCAATGTTGTAATATTAAACTTTTAGTTGCCCAAATGGTATGGAAAATCCAATTACATTGACCTTGCATTAAATTTCAAGAGGTAAGTAAATAAGGGACACATGTACATCAGTACATATTAAAGAGTGTTTCACACAAAGTTTATCTGTATTATCCTTCTTCCAAAAGTAGTACGCGTAGCTGTTGAATGGATGAGAGAAGCATTAGCTGTATCATACCCGCAACATTAGCTGATTTAGACAAAGCCTTATTAAAAAGGCATTTTTTCTTGCTATTGTATTCTTCGATGATTGTTATTTATTGTTTATTCATATTGTAAGCCGTCCTGAGACAATTGGATTGTATAGGGTTTGATAAAAATATTCTAAATAAATAAATATTCACTATACTAGAACAAAAGCTTTTATTGAATAAACCATATTCTAAGATCCACTGATACTTCTGAGGTACATGCTAACACAGTCCTTTGTTTGAGTAAAATGGAACAATTCAAGTAGCAATTCCTTTCCTGCTGAAGAACCTGGGTGTCACAATAATTTAAATCATCCTACCATGTATCATGTTTTTCTTTTTGTCTACATTGATACATATAAACCCTCCAGTTGAGGATGGCCCTTCATGCATCTTATGAAGTGAGCTCTAGTCCAAAAAAGCCACATTTGTTCACCTTTCACATGCAGCTGCAGGACTCTTTGTTGGATTTTAAAATACCTGCAGTAAAATATCAGCAATACAGTTCCGCCTTGTCAATGTGAAAAGGCCAGGCTAGAAAAGAGAGCTGGTGTCAACCAGTTGATACTCCTGGATTTAGGTTCAAACTCCACCTCTGCCAAGAATTTATTGGAGTGTGGGCAGATCACAATCTGACTGTGTCAACTTCAATTTCCCCAGTGGTTCAACTAATAAGGGAATGGGGGCAATAGTGATCGTAATCATAAGCTGCTAACTAAGGCTTGCTTAAAACCTTAGAAGCCAAAGTTCCAGCTATAATGTCAAGGGACCATAAAAAACCCCAGTTATTAAATTGGCTGTAGTGAGATTATTAGTGGAAGGATGAAATCATCAGGAGAGATGATTTAGTATTGGTTTTACTACTGCCTAAATCTGCTATTCCCAGTCTGGAGCCTTCCAGATCTGTTGGGTCACAATTCTCAGAATCCCCAACAAACATGGGGAGGACAATGGGTGGCTGATGGTGTTTGGATTTGTAGTCCAATACAACTGCAGAGCTCCAGGCTAGGAAAATGGATCTAAACTGTCCATCAGGCTTGCCCTAGACATTTCCAGATTTCATAATTTGGTCAAACAGAGCCAAGTGGCTAGAAAATACATTTTTCTGTATTCCTGCACAGATCACCATGGACAATAGTTTTATTATCAAGGAAAACCAATTCTAGTGTTAGCTTTGCTGGCCACAAAAGCAATGGGTGAGGTCAAATGGCTATACTTTAATGACCCTGTATGCAAACAGATGTCCTGCTTTCTTCCTTTCCTCCTTGCTTCCTGCTCAGACAGAGATAAATGTCTCCATGACAAATGCTAATTCATCCTGGGACTTGACTATCACATCAGAGCAGTAAAGGTATTTATTGAAGCATCTACCTTCTCTCTATTGTTGGGAAAATTTGGATAAATCCTGGCAGAAAAGGTTGCTTATATGTACCTTTGTGTTATAAAAATACCTGCACCCCTTTCTCAGAAAGCACCAGAATTCCAAGCCAGCGTAATGTTTAGCATTTGCTGTTACTTTAAGAAGTGGGAACTCATAGCTTCCTGAGGAGCTGCCAGGGCTATTCTTTTAGCTGATCAGTAAGAGCTGATAAGGTTACCAGATTAACAGCATTGCAATCACCCTAATTTGCACAACCAAACTTGCAGGGAAGACTGGCAATGGCTTCTGATTGTTATATCAGTCTCTGTAATCAATGGTACTGTACTGAGCCCCCTCTGCAGACCTCTCACCTTCTTTTGACTGTGTTCCCCTTATTTCATCATCAACTGCCCAGCTGCTGGGCCCATGTGACTCAGCATCTATAAAACACTCTGCGTAGGTTCTGGAAGCTTGCAGTTGGTCTGGCCTCTACCCAACAGCACTGTTGTAAATATGGTTTCTCTGCAGAGGATGCCTGAGTGATCTTTCAATAAAACTGCTGAGGTTCAAAGCAAAAGCGTTCTTTCTTTACTGAATCCGGGGATCCTGTCTTGCAGCTCATTCCAACACTATATATCTTCTCTACTGCCCAATTGCTGAAGCTCTCTGGGCAGTTTACAACAGCACATTAAAATACAGTATAAACTTCATAAAAAGATTGCCATAGAAAATGTAAAACCAAATTTAAAACACACATAAACATTCCAATAAACAAGGTAAATCTTGGGACCTGTTTAAGTGACTAACAAAGCTCCAGCAAACTTAACTGAATGCCCTGTGGTTGAAGATAGTAAGGGTAACATCAGGCAGGCCTCAGTGGGGAGCTCATTCCAGAACTGGGAGGCCACTGCGAAGGCCCTTCTCCTTGTTGACACCAACCTAGCCTCTTCAATGTAAATGGCTCCTTGGGGAAGGTGTTCCTCGACCTGGACACCACCACCAAAAAGCCCTCTTCTTACAAACAACGGTGCTTCTCTGTATGAGGACCTCTAAAGTTGATCCTGGGGGATAATAAAGGGGCAAACAGTATTTCAGGTAACCTAGTTCCAAGTCATGTAGGCCTTCAAGTATAATTCCAGTACAATATATCACAGTATCTCAGACTGCAGTACAGACGGTACCAGGTTCGATACATCTTCAACAGTCAGACTCAGTTTAGGCCGGGTGCTTATTTTCTTCATGCACATCCTTCTCTAACCTGGGGCCCTCCAGTTGTGCAGGACTACAACCTGCATCATCCCCAACCAGCATCCCCATTGGGCCTCAATTGGGAAAAAAGGCGGTCTTGGAGGAACATTAGGAGATGGCCTTGGATGGTTAAATTGGGAGATGGTAGGAGGCAGATATTCTGAGCACACTGCCTCCTGCTAATCATAACAATTGACCTGGGAACATGATGTGCTTGAAGCTTTGTGTATCCCATCTTAAAAGAGATCCTCACTTGCAAGAGGCACAGAGTGTCACATCAAAGGTGGAATCACAGATGCAGACACCAGTTTCAAAGCCAGGAGCACTGTATCATGCTAATGATTACCCAGCAAATATAAATCAATGATTAACATTGTAAAGCTCATTTCCATAGCTCAGAAGACAGTTTGTCAGAAAACGTATGCTAAGAGGATGAGGATGACATGGCTTAGACATTAGGGAAAGACAGCAGTGACAATGCTGGGATGCCTTTCTTAGGAATTAGCTCAAGAGTCAGCATCGTGCAGAAAATTAGCTACAGGCTCCGTCCTATGTTCGCTTCGATAGAAGAGTGTCCTGCAGTTCCAGGTGTTCCCCAGCCAGCTGGGAGTTGGCTTTTTTCTGTTTAGGATTGTACCCTAAGCTGCAACCCTACTCATACTTAGTTGGCAGTAAAATCCAGACGTGGTGGAGGTACTGCAGGTCAGGAAACCAAGTGATCCAGATGCTGGTTTATAACTGGTCTTAGATGGGGCTGCACTTCCATTAAAAGACCAGGAGCCTCGTCTGTGGAAGTTCTCTTAGACTCTGCCATAATTGGGAAAACCCAGGCAGGCAGTTTGTTCATACAGTGCCAATGCTGCATTGGCTGCATAGGATATCAGTGTGTCTCTAAACCCAAACCAAAGTCCTGAGTTTCAGCTTTACTCCTTAAAAAATTTGGGACCAAATCACTTGAAATCTTTTCTCTTATCAGCCTGCCTGTACTTTCACATCAGCAAATGAACCCTTCTTGTTTGCCCACCTCTGAGGGTAATTGGGTGGTTGTCTTTTCCATGCTGGTTTCACACCACTGGATATAGTTACCGTTAGGCAGTGCTTTCTTTGTAAGAAAAAAAGATGCCAGAACTCATGAAATTATTTACCTTTCATACATAGTCAATCACTGTACACACACCCACACATGTCAGTTGTGTAACGAAACATAACGGTTGCCACCCGCAGTAGCTCAGTGCGTGACCACATGACCAATCACAAGCCGAGCAGCGCCACAAGCTGAGCCGCGCCAGCACAACCAGTGCGGATGAAGTACGCACACATCAGATTCGACACACAAGCAGCCTGCAAGCACTGTTTTAATGATTTTGCCGCCGACCAGCTACGCTCGACAGGGCAATTCAAATCCACGTGGACCAAACATCAAATTTTCAAAAGTTACTTTTAAAACTTGGAAGATCTGTTGAAAAAGGGTTCCGGAACTCTGTTCTGGTGTGTTCTATGACAAAAAAAAGCACTGCTGTTAGAGCTCCACAGGCCCCACCAATGCAGGCTTTTAAGAAGGCCCTGAAAACTTACAACTTTTCCCAGACCTTTTTCCAGTTATGTGTTATTGCTGCAATTACTGGTCATCACTTTTATTTTATGTTGGTGTTTGCTTTTTGTTTAGAATATTTGCTGCTTTTGCTGTACTTTTACTGTTTCTAATACTGCATCAAGTTTTTATTATGTGTTTTATTGTGGGAGGACTCCTGCTCTGAAAGGCAGCCAAGAAATATTTTAAATAAATAAATTAAAAGTAAACCCTAACAGGAGTAAATCCCATTGAACATGGAGAGATTTTACTTTGGAGTAAATATACAAAATATTGCATTGTGCTGCTGTAATCATATGCACATTTATGTAGGAGAAAACCCCAATGAACTCAGTGGGACTTACTTGAATATGCAGAAGACAGATGTGAGAGAGTTTTGTTTCTGTTCATTTCATATCAGAACTTGCTCTATGCACACTGCAAGCATGACTGGGAGCTTGTAGACCAAAATCACAAATTCCCAAGCCTGAATTGCAAATTGCATACCTCAGAAAAATGTAGACTATTTTCAGTGTGCACTTATGGGGGAATAAACAGTATCATGCTTTGGTTAAGGATGGGGCGGGGGAATATGCTTTAAAATTGTTCACCCAAAGAGGTACTTTGCCCATACAATGATGTTGGGGCGGGGGGAGTGCACACCTGGGAGCAGGGATTAGGTAACCCAGACTTACACATGGAACCTGCAGAGGTTTAACAAACTGGAGCCTCTCTAATCCTCCAATCCCTCACATAGAACTGAGTTCCACGCACCTGCCGGGTCTGCAGATACCCTGAATCCATCCATTCCCCACCTCACTGCTTTGGGATGCACTGGCATCCACAGAGACCTCTCACAGTACCCATCAGAGTCTGCCAAAGGGGATTTTTAACATCTCTTTTTTTCTCCCACAGAAAAATGGGCTGGAACATGCATTTCCCTTTCTCAGGCCTATTTTCTAAGGATGCACTTTGTTCTCTGTACCCTGGAGAGGCCAACCAGAATGGATTGTCCCCTGACACTCTTGGAAGAAGTATGCTGGTAAACTAAGGCATCTTTGTGAAGGGAGAGACAGAATAGTTGGAAGGGGGGGATCCACCCTTTCAGCTGGAATTTTTTGAATGATCAGCCAGTTGGCATGGATTGGGTCACTGAACCACAGCGAGAACAGCACCGTGAACTCTGCAAGTGAGCTAGAATTCAATGGTTCAGAAGCTGTGGCTTGTGCAGAATGCAGCAGCCAGATTAATAACCAGGACCTGCAGGTGCAAACATAAGTCATCTTTTGGTTTTATTATGATTTTATTGTATTTTATAATGTGTAATAATAAATAGGCCAATGCATAGATTGATTGAATAAATAATAAATTAAAGGAGAGGTGGTGGTGGTGAATGGGTCAGGTCAAATGGCATTTGTAAAAAAAAAAAAGTGGGGTAGGAAAATGATGTGAATGTTTTGAAACGCATGGTCTGAAGGTACATGAGGCAAGCACCTGGCCGCAGCAGGGTCTGGATGGTGCCTGGCTGCTAGACCCTCAGGGAATCCCATGTTGCCACCATGAGTTCCATAATGGGAGAAAGATGAAATACCAATATAATCGATCAATGCAATACACATGCAGTGGATTTTGCCTGGCACATTTTTGTGAAAAGGTTCATTCTTATAAAGTGAACGGTGGGTGTGGACAGAGGATGCTGCAGGGTGCCTTAACAGCTATCATTCTCAGGATACCATTTTGTAGGGGAAGTGCTTGGGCTGCAGATAGAGGAACTTGGTACCATCTTGGCCATGTGCTTCCGCACCTTTAGAGCAGCACAGGACATGGAAGGGCACCAGGTTATAAGCCATGCACCAGGCCAGTAATTCCAGAGGCTTTTCAAGATGAACCTGAAGAATGCGGGTGGTTCCTACTTTTATTTATCTATTAATTTATTAAAGCTTTTCTATACTGTTCGCGCTAGCCAAATGACTCTCCAAATGGTTTACAATGTGTCATCCATTTTTGAAAGATGGAGAGGCTGCTGTGAATGCTACCAGCTGGACAACCAAATTGAGGCCAACAGAGTGGGATAGAATGGGATAGAAACTTGTTCAGTTTGCATTGTAACTGGGAATTAAGTTTCTCTGTTTCACACTTTTAAGCCACTATGTGAGATGAAACTTGATAATCCTTCAAAATGTTCATTTCCCCAAATTTTGCAATGGAATTTTCCAATTTAAAAAATTCATAAAATGCACACATTAAATAGCATTCAAATATGGATTATGTTGGAAATATGGCTTGCAAAAATATGTATGTTAGCTAAAATGCATACAAAACTGTATCAGGGGAAATGTTCAGAAAAAAAGCTTGTGAAATTTCATGCAAAGTCCAAGAAACGTTTCCTTCTGGCTGAGAAAAACTGAGAATGTCCTCTGTTTGATGGAGTCCTGGGTTTGAAGACCTGCCCTATTGAACTCCAGTTTAAAGAGCAAGAACCCAAAGGGCTGTTGCCCTTCCACAGTTAACACCTGGCAGAAAAACAGACATGTAAGAATCCAGATTCCTGGTCACAGCCTTCTACTCCTTGCACAGTATTTCAATTTAAATTATAATTTTTATATAAAAATTTACATAGCTGCAAATTAGAAGCAAAACAGTATCCATTTTTGTCTTCTTTTTTGATGATGTGTGTCTTCTTTTCAGGGATATGTAGGAGACCATCCCACAGTGACTTCTTCCCAAGTAAGCATGTAGAGGATGGAGGACTTTGAAGTCACTCAGAGCATTCTTCTCACCAAGAAAATACACATTTTAATCAAAAGAGAAAGAAAGAGAAATTTGTCCTCCATTTTCTTGGTTATCTGGACAATAACAGGACAAAATGGCCACCACAAGCACTGACTGCCAAGTATGGAAGGAGATGTTTCTCCAGCAGTGGCTGGGCTCGAATGATTCCTATGATGTTATTTGTCTCTTGTTAGTTTTCTGATGAACCCATGTTGTTACAATTTCAGGAATGAAGCATTCTATGTACATTAGATAATTAAAGTTAACATCCCCCATTGTGATATGCTTCGTTTAATATTCACTGTAATTATGCTAGTCATAAAGAATGTCATTAGGTATTAATGTAGATGTCACATGCCTTTCCATAGGAACCCCCTCGTAGTTTGGTAATAATTAATGCCCCATTAACACCTTAAGTGTTTCATCATTATTTATTAATTTGCCATTAAAATTAATGAGGCTGCATTAAGCAAGCATGTGTCAGCAATTATCGCACAAAACATCCTGCTCAAGGCATCGCTAAACAGGAAAAAGGAAATGATGTAAACTGATGATTCCCAACAGGCAGTTAATACCTCACCAAGGAGTTGTATATATATTATCTTGTAAAAAACTTATCAATAAAAAAATTCACTGCCCTGCTTTTTTTATGCCAACTCACTATTCAGAACAGCTTGGGTCAATTAAAATTAAGATCTCACAATAAAAGCATGACATCAATTAAATGCAACAGAGACAACTTTCTATAAGCCTCTTATCCAATGCCACAAGCTAAATAAAACAAGGAGAGTACTTATTGGGAGCAGACTGTTTAGAAGACCACCACCTGCTCCTCCATACAAGCCTGCCTGGGTTTTTAAAAGAATTTTTGGGAAGGCCCCTTTCTGTGTATGGGCACCATCAGAGGCATGTTTGGTGAGGTTTTTCCTGGAAGCCAGAACTCCTTTGCAAGGGAGATGAGGTTGGCCTCTGTTTTCCTTCCACCAGTGGACAAAAATGTTTTCATTCAGGCAGATCTTTGGCAAAGAAGTGGCTCTGCTGCTGCAGGGAAGGTGATTAATTGGCTGATGGTGTTTCTTTTAAGACCGTGTTTTTAATTGTGATTTTTATTAGTTGTTTTTATACTATAATAATGGTTTTGTTTTTCATCTGGGTTTTATTGTTAGCAGCCCAGAGTGCTGTTGGTTGGTGAAAAGGTAGGATATAATTAATTATGTTATGCCCTGCCCTTTACATCACTGTGTAGATTGCTTCAGTTGTGAAGCATTCAACTAAGATTTGTCCCTGCGCATCGGTTTCAACATTTCTGTAACATCAGGACAACAAAAATGATTAGGTGAGCCTGGTTAAAAAAATCAGTGACAAAAACAAAATTTGGCATATATACCACTTTGAGCTTGTATTATACTAAGCAGTCATGTGACTGTTATAAATAATAATTCAATCTTGTTGAAGGTGATGAAGGAGCCGGGTGGAGATGGAAGGAGGCAGGCAGCCCTTCTAGTATGGAATTCCTTACCCGCTGATTTATTGTGGCAGCTATTTGGGAGATGACCCATGAGGGGGAATAAGGCGCCATGTCCATTCCTTCCACCCACTGAGCCAACCCCCTGAAGCCCACCCATCAACCTTCCACCTTCTATCCCGGACTGTTACTTGGCCCACATGGAGGAGCCTGGCTCTTTCTTACCACAACTGGGATTCGTGTTTGGCTGTTACTTTGGAAAATGAAGGCTTCACACTTCTTTCTTCCTCCTCTGTATATAGCAGCAGAAGAAAAAGGTTAAAAAAATGCATAAGTAAATAGAAACCCTGATAGATCCATAAGAACAATGCCCCATTTTTGCAAAACAAGCTGCAAAATAGCAAGTGTCTGGTTTTGGAGATACTACTCTAGAAATACAAGAAAGAAAGAATGCAGAAGTAGGCAGGAATCAAGGCCATAGTCAGAAATGTTATGGTGAGGGAGCGCATGTGCTCTTAGGCCAGAAACTGAGAGAATATATGGACAACTGAAAATACTGCATTTCCCATATATTACACACAGAGAGAGAATACATAAAAATGGGGCATACAATTGAATACCTGCAAAAATTGCTGTACACTGCTCAAAACGCCGGTGGCTGATTTAATGGTAAGTAAAAGTTTTGATTGATTAATTAATTAATTGATATGATCCTGGTCAGAAAAAGACCGGTTGGTCCATCCCAAATTCAAATAAACACAAATAGCTCTGTGGCTTTCTATTTATTTATTTCTGTCTGGACTGGTGACACAGGCTTCCTTCAGATGGTTGAGTTATTATAGGGCTAAAATACCAGCCTATAGAATCTGACTGTTGATCTCACTGATGCTAAGCAAATTTGTTCCACAGCTTCAAATGCAAAAACAGCTGTACAATTCAGATCCCTTGTTCAAGCTGAACAAGCTTGCACAATTCTCCTTCTCACAACTGCAAACGCCCTGCAGTTAAGCAGGACGAGGCTGTGTGACCAAATGACTCCATTTCTGCTTGCCCTTCCTGCTTACACAAAGGGAGAAACTGAAGTAGATGTGATTGGAACAAATGATCTACAGTTTGGATTAAAAAGAAAGAAAGGAAGAGAGAGAATAGTTAAATGTGCAATGGAGTCTTGCAGAGAGGGTGCTGCCTGTTTTCAATGGATGTCTAACATTTTTAAATAACTTTTTAAAGCTATTGATATATTTATATAAATGGCATTACTACAATAATTATGTGCTTGACTAGCAGATTAAAGTGCAGGGTTTTTGTCTTCCCTTGCTAAAGGAAAAAGATAGTTAATAGTGACATAAGGAAGTGCTTTGTTTTAGTATCAAAGCTTTTGAAAGGGGATGACACTGTAACTACAATCTAAGCTACCGTCTATTCCTATTCATCCTTTCTGGTGAAGAGAAAATGTAAGAAACCCCAGGGGGAGATTTTCCTTGATGGTTTAGGGTGGTTTTAAGTGTCAGTACCAGCATAACTTACATAAAAGGCCAAGAAAGAATCTCTGCTAAGGACTAAGCCAACCAAATTGCACTCACCCGAACTGTGAGAATGTGTGTGCCTTACAAATGTGTGTGTGTGTGTATAAATATATATACACACACATATATAGAGAGAGAGGTTCAGACAATTTGCAAACTGGGGAGGCACTTTCCCTTTCACTTAAAAACTAAACCAACAGATTTTCATCCTGTCTTGATAATGCAGTTTTCTTCTAAATATAAAAAACAGCATGTTATGCGTGAAAACAACTTGCTAAGTGGGAAATAGGCTTGTCTCTCTGCTACAAGCATCCACCCATTTCAACAAATCTCATCTTTAAAATAAACTTAGCCTGCTGAGATAATGTTTCTTATGGCAACACCTACAGAGGTCTGGGAAGACTAAATAATCAGCCTGTTTTGCATGAAAATTAATGGCAGTGTATGGGTGCTTCTTTTAAATTGTGGTTTAAAAATAATAGGGTGGTATATTATATTTAAACAGTTCATTACTCAAATTACTGGTTTGTGATTTTAGGCAAGTATGTCAAATGGTGAAATCCAATTCATTGGGCATAGAACTCACTGTGCATTCAAAGGAACAAGAGGCAGAATGGCTCCTCTCTGCCACGTAATTACCTCAAATTCAGATGTGAGAATACTGAAATGTCCACCTGTCTTGCCAGTAGACATGACAGGCAGAAGTGGAGCAAGAAAATGTACAGTGTAATGACGCTAAAACATAAGATTGGTCGGTAGGGTGGCCACTTCCATATTCTCCACCCCCTCTGTAAAAAAAGCAAAAGAAGGGGGAAAAAGTAGGGCAAGTAATTTGTGTAGTATTTGCATGTACAGATTTTTATGGTTAGATGTAAATTCAGGAATGACCACCTAATCAGGGGTGTCCAACCTTTTGGCTGCTCTGGGCCACATTGGAAGAAGAAAAATTGTCTTGGACTGCAAATTAAATACACAAACACTAACAAAAGCTGATGAGCAAAATAAAAAAAAAGGTTTGTACATAATTTTCGTGATCTCTGCCACCATCATGCATACAAACAGCATGGTTTGTACATTTATTTTATGTGACATTGCAACACAATGTTGTCATCTAGGAAGTTCACGCTTGAGAATTGCGCAATCAAGCCCCCCCCCCCCCCCAAATGCAAGAAAATCTCAAGTTTGAATTAAGTTTATAATTTTACGTTGGGCTACATTCATAGCCATTCTGGGCTACATTCAGACTGCGGGTTGGACACCCCTGGTCTAAACATATTATTTCTCACTAGGTGACCAGTGTCCACTAGCGCACTAGGTGGGCTTTGCACATGACAACGTGGATGGGCAAGCGTCAGGCCCATGACCTCCCTTCTTAAGGGTCTTTGGCTTTAAACTGCAGTTGGGCTTCAGAGAGAGGGTACTTTCTGTGAGATTTAAAACTCCTTGAGACAGGATTCGAGTGGGTACAAGCAGTTTATTCCATACAAAAAGCGTTTGCAAAGGCTGGCTCAATGCCTCAGTAGTCTGAGAAACAAAGAGCAATCTTTTACTGTCTTTTACTGTTTACAAGAGATTTTATACATTCCTTTCCCCGATGCTCAACACTATCCCTGCTTCGCCATTGGCTGGTTACTAAGAAGTCACAATCTTTCCCATCCACCTATATCATACTACTCCTTAATATGTTCCCCCCTCCCGCTCATACATCCCATGTTCATGCTAATGAGCCTATTATCTTTGAGAGGTATGTCATTTACTATTCATAAACTTATTATGCATGCGCAGTGCCTTCTAAGACAGGGGTCTCAAACTCGCAGCCCGCAGGCCAATTGCCAGGAGGGGCAGGGCACGGGCGAGGGGCCCTGCGGCCTTCAAAGCGCCGGCAGCGCCCGGGCCAGCCCCAGGATGAGCGGCCCCCCACCCCCACGGTGGTGGAATACTTGATGCGGCCCAGCCTCACCCAGACTCTACTTCCAGCGGCCCCCAGGTACGTTGAGTTTGAGACCCCTGTTCTAAGAGGTCAACAAGCCAAAGTGGCCTTGAAAATTCTTACTTGACGCCAAAATGTTTCTTAAATCTTGCGGGGAGGATGAGACAATGAGAACAGGCCTTTATCCATTCTAAAAGATACAGATTCTACACTTAAGAAAGAACAATCCTTCACTCATATTTTAAAAGATACAGACTTTACACTTCCCACACTTGGAAGCCAAATCAAGTAGAAATCCAGCACCAATAGAAAGCGGGTGGGGGAGGCCTCAGCGACCATCTCCACAAGTTTATTCAATTAGGTATTAAATGTTTGGAACAATGTTTCATTTTGCCAACAGCTGTGTACAATCATTTGTGGTTTTGAGGCCAGGATAATTGGCATGTTACGGAGTTTTTCCCCTCCGTTTGTTGGCATCCAGTGAAAAAGCACTCTGAGGAAGGAAGTCCTTTGAGCAATTGGAAGAGGAGCTTGCACTGGATCGAGAGGCAGGCTTTGGGGCAATGCGCATATAAATACCAGCCTAGTGCCCCCCAGATGTGGTGCACGACAAGTCCCATAAATTATGTTGCAGTGCTATAGTGAAGCCGTGGCTCCCAAGGTCAAAGCACTGTAAGCTTTTTATTAACAGAGACGATGCTGCCATCTGCCCCCCTCCCCCGCACAAAAAAACCCCCATCCCTTTTACCTCTGAGCTTCCCAGCAATTCTCAGAGTTAGCTGAATTGTCCCAGCAGCACTATGGAGTTCCCTGTTGTAATGCACGGTATTTTGGGGTAGCCTGAGTTGGAACGGGCATCGGGGGCAGTGCTAGGAAAAGATCTGAGGCTAAGACCCAGAGGGCCATAAAAAGGCTCATGTTGGCATGTGTTAATTTACACATGCTCTTAAGTTTGTATGTGTGTATCTTTTAAGGACTCTAATTCCCAAGGACACGAAATAAACATCAGGCAGAAAGATGGGGGATAGGAACTATAGGATGTGTGGGCAAAAGCAACCTAATATGTGTGTGAGGTGTTGGTTCTAACGGAGATCATTTGGGTCTCTACTCTTATTTCAACAGGTATGCATAGAGGGTGGGGTGGGGCGGTGGTGCAGCAGATGGCCTCCTAGAAATTCAGGGCTCCAAGGGAAAGCTTTGGGATTCTGCCCAAGTGAGCCGCCTTGTGGTACCGCCTCTAATGGGGAGCAGAAAGGTGGTTTATTGGTATGGATCAACGTAACTACCCACATTTTTGGACTCTCGGGGGTGCGACTAGGGGACTGTCCAGAGTGCCTGCACTTGAAAAGTTAATGCAGCACAACAATACACTCCCTCGGGGGTTTCAGCACATCACACAGTGGAGGCACTTCATGCTCCTAGAAACTGCTTCCTTTCAAAATTGATCTGGAAAAATCTGGCAGGAGGCAGGGGACCTGCTGTTTGTATCTCACCTTGGCAACACACTCACTATGGGGCCTCAGCTGGCCATGGTTAGTTAGTTATTTATTTATTTATTTATTTATTTATTTATTTATGAAAACATTTCTATGCCGCCCCATTCACCGAAGCCTCGGGGTGGCTCACAACATAAGATAAAGTACAAAAATAACAATATAAAAATACCAATATAAAATAAATAACAATATAAAAGAAGTCACCCTGGCCAGATAAAAGCAAATACTGTTAACAATTAAAATGACGCTTAAATAAAAAGGTCTTCGCCTGGCGCCGAAAAACAAGTAACCTCACCTGCGATATGGTGACCATCGCAATGGCGTGCCTTACAGGACTGTTGTGAAGATTGTTCTGCGACGCCTTGAATACTTGAAAATGCCGAAATGTAGTCAAATGCTTCTCGTTCTTCTGTAGCTGTTGTGAAGCACAAAAGCACCAACATCTTTCCTTTGCACCGTCTTTCATCATTCTTTCTATGATCTGAACTTCTCCACTGAAGTAGTTTGGATTCTTCCGTCATTTTGGGTCAAAAGTTATTTTTATTCACAGGTAAATATGAGGTGCCTGATCCAGATGAGGACCACTGTGTGTATGAAGGGCAGAGTTAAGCATTTCCTCCCAGCCATTTGTTTTCCAAAATCCACCTCCCACACCACGACACCCATGGGCTAAAGGAAGACTGGGGAAGAGCCCCCCTTGATGTCAAACCACCCAGATACAAAGCATCCTGGCTTTGTGTCTAGCCCCCTACACATGGTTGTGGATAGGAAGAGCAGCAACCAGTGGTGCAGCAGCAAATGCTGAAGTCCAAGTGCTCATCGTGACATTTTTATCTCTGCCTGCAAGCAGAGGCAGTTCTGGCTCTCTGGCTACCCGTTTCCCTTCTTCCTGCCCTCCCACCTTCACCCGACACAATCAAGAAGTGGTGGGGAAGGGTGCATTGCAGTATACTGGGCCACTGCCAAGGCCGATGGGGAGGCACAGAGCAGATGGTGGAGGGGAGGAGATGGAGCGCAGAGGCTGCCGGGAGCAAAACTACTTTTTGGATGCGGAGGCGCTGGACAAATGTCCACGTGGTTCGCTGAGCCATCTGGAACTCCGCATACCCCTCTTGCTAATTCACTTCAACAAAGGGTGAAGTGCTTGAACAATGAACAAGTTGCCAGTGAGAAACTGGAGAAAAGGAGCATTTTGTTGATTACACAGACATGCAGATTCTGGAACAGCCAGTACTGCAATGAAGTTTGGATCCAGGATCCAGTGCCACTTTTTCTTCTCAGAGTGTAGCAGCCGATGAGGAAATCACAGAACGAGGTTCCAGAATGAGGTTTCACATTTTAAAATGGTTCATAAGAAAGAAAAGTTCTACTTGTTCAGTTCTACTGATGCACATCTAGATTAAATCAATAATTATATATTTTTGCTGATTCCCTCAGTGCAGTTTTAGCCTTTCAACAAAACTTTTCCTTTCTGCATTTCACATTTGATACTGTCTCCTTGTGTGCACTCCAGTATATCTGTTTTTTTTATTTTAACTTCTGTTGCCATATTTCTAATGCACCTTTTTAAGCAGTTTGTTTATTTTTAATGGTTTTGGTAAGCCACTGTGAATGCTTCCATTTTGGAACTAGGAAGGCATTAGTGAGAAATATGAATAAATATTATTGTTCATAATAAATGTCCCTTTAGATATCCCAAACATATGCAAAACTATATTGAGAAATTGGCACTATTGTTAGGAATGCAGGAAGCTCCCTGATAGTTTGCCAGATCCTTCAGTGTTTCCACTCTGTCTGGAGATGCCTGGCATTGAACCTGGGACTCTCTGCATGCTGGGCATGCACCAAGCAGGTACCAGGTTTGCTTCCCAGTGAAGAAACTAATTTTTTTTTTAACTAATCAGAAACATATGATTTGCCCTCATTCAAGGAAGCAAACAATATGGAATTCTAATATAACTTAGAATCCCAGTTTTCTAGTGCCGCACAAGAAGCTGTTTCTAGGATTCTCCATACTGAGGCAACTACTTAAAAGTTAACCACAGCATTTGCAGTATTACCTTATTACGAGGCATAAAAAAGAAGGCGCAAACAGCTCTTTTTTAGATAAACTTCTACACGATTTGCACTACCCAGCAGAGCCACTCCATCTCCACTGGCTCATTTCTTCCCACAGGAGCAAGCATGCATGCAACAGGACTTGTGCATTTCTAAAATAACCCCAATAGAGCTGTGAACTCTACTAAAATGCCCCATTCAGACAGTGCCTGTTTTACTTGTTTTTGGTTATGTTTAGAAGTGTGAAAGCCCTGATAGGCACAATCAGAGACTATCTTTCATTCCCAAATCTAAATCACATCAGCATCCACTCGTTCTCAATAAACATATCTAGACTGGCAAACATATTCCAGTTTTCATTATTTCACCTTATGATGGTTCTGGACACCTATACCCGAAGAAGGGCGCATTTCATTGAAATAGTCACAAATACATTTTTCAAAAGCACACTGAAGCCAATAAAACGGATCACTTCACCCACCCTCTCGATACAAAATACTCCGATGGTGAGATCTCAGCAGAGGAGGTATTGTGTTACCAAATTCTGTGGGAAACAGCACAGATGGATCTCCTTTCTCAAGGGTTGACTGGGCACAGAGTAAAGAATTCTGCATCATATATATTTTCTAATGTGAGGACGGCTCTGGAGGGAGCCAAAATGACCTTTGCACTATCTCAGGCCCCTGTGCGCATTTGGCATTGCAAAATTACTCTGAGGTTAGAATAACCATTCTCTCCTGTCTTTTGGCTTCCTGAAGGAATGGGCATTCTGTGGAAATGAGCAAGAAGTTTGCAAGCAGGGACACATTTGTCACCAGCCTGGAACTTGGTTTCAGCTGCCATGATGGGTGACCTTCTGTGGGAGAGAGACAGAAGGAGTGCAACTCTGTTGTTTAGAATGTAAGACCATAAGATGAGCTTTGCTTCTTCAGCCCAGAGGCCGACTAGTCCAGCACTTGTTCACACTGTGTCCAACCAATGAAAAACCCACAAGAAAGACATAAGTGCAAATACGCACTTCTAGCTGTGTCCCCCAGCAACTGGTACACAGAGGCAGACACACTCCAGCACTGAAGGATATATATAGCCATTATGACTCACACCCATTGATAACCTCCTGATCTCTCAGTGGCTCTGTCCTTTATTTCCCTCAAGTCCCAAAACTCAAAACAGTCCTTTGGAATGCAGTTCTCTTATGGAAACTTTGCATTTAACAGAAATGTTTGACTCTAAATAGTCTTTTGCCAAAGCTGCAAGGAGGAGGCTCTGCTCAGATAAACATCCAAGCTGTAAAGTTCCCTGGGGTCCCTCCTTTTCAGTATGGCTGCTGGCTCCACCCTCAGGGGGTTTCTCACTGTTGGAGAGCAAGAGATTGAGAAAAGCAGAGCCCTCCAGCTGAGCAGCTTGTCTTTCCCGATGTCTCCTTCTGGGGCCAAGAACAGGCTTCTACATATGCTCCCTGTCCCCTCCTAAAAGCCCGTCAATCTCTTCCAAAACAGATTAACTCCAGTGCTCAGTGTGAGAAATTTCACTAGGCAGCCTTGAAGGAGCTTCAGAAAGTTCAGCCCCCACTTGCTCCTGCTCCTCTTCCTCCTCCTCCACTGCAGAACCTGATGAGGACTCCTGCTGCACAGCCTGAGATGAGCGAAAGGCTGGCCCAGTCTCTTGTCTTCCTGACCTCTCAGTAGCTTTTGGTGCTAGTTGCCATTGTACTTGTCCGGCTTGCTTGCATTGGTCTACCCTGCACATGGGCATGGAAGCCTCATTGGCTCTTCCCAGTATCCCTGCTTCCATGTTGCTGAAAAAAGCCTCCCTTCCCTCAACTCCAACCGAAGCACTCAAAATGTAACCTGCAAAGAGGATTAATCCCTTCTTGCTGCACCAGGATTCTTGTCCTCCTGAGACCAGATATTTGGCATTAGCCAAAAAGAGAAAGAAATATGCTTGAGGAGTAACCCCCAGAGATTCTTCACCTGAGCAAGATGGGGTGGAGTTAGGTTAATACTGGCAATGAGTCACCCTGATTGGTAGCTAGTCCTTGAAAACTCCCAGGCGAGCTTCAGGTGAAGATGCAGAGACCTCCTGGTGTTGTCCAGTATTGCCATTAATCTAAGAAGGGCTCTAACAAAGGCTGCCTTTGAGGTGACTGCTTCTTTTTACCACTCTTGCCTACTACATCTATAGCCGGCTGAAACAGCCCATTAACAACCTATGGTTCTGGGTTCACACACAATGAGAACCCATGGTTTAAATAACCCAGAGCTCACAACCCAACAATAAACTATGAGTGCTCTTTCTGGGTTGTTCATGGTGACAGACCATAGTTACCATGGCTGGGTTTGCATATGACAACAACACAAAAGTGAACAACCCATAGAGATTGTCCTTGACTCAGGCTCAATTCTGACATTCTGTTTCCCCATCTCAAACCAAAGGTCCCCAAATCCATAGAGCATTTCCATGTTCCAGACTGCGGCCAGATGCAATCACAAGTTCACCAGCATCTCATCCTGTTTGGTTCTTTATAACATTGCTTAAAGCAGGCTAGCGAAACCCTCCTCAACCAGAAGTTTCATATCCCTTACAAACTTACCCATGGCGGGTTCTTTGCCTAGGCAGAAGCAAACCAATGAACAGAGGGGTGAAAAAATATTGCAAGAAGTAGGTACAGTTTCTGCTGCTCTTCTGTCAGGGAACGGCCTGCTGAAAAACTCCTATAAAATTTAAAGCCAAGCCAGCAAACTGGCACTAAGAAAGCAAAATAAAATGTAAAAAGTCCCTGCATATGCAATTGTTTCCATACCTTTATTTAAACAAAACCAACCCTCCACCTTCCCAAAATGAATATCCTGATAAATAAAAAACTACTGAAAGTTTAAGTGTATCATTTGGTCTGCATTCTCTGTCTCCTGCACTCTCCATATCCCCATTTTCAAGTTCTTGTTCTGATTTTAAAATTGCGCTGGCTTTATGTAAACCATGAGCAGGGCTGGAGAATGGAACCATATGCATATTTATTGCATCCCTCCCCGCCTCCCTGTGTGTGCGCGCACACACACACACACACACACACTACTCAGTTCATAAAATGCAGAGGTGACAGCTTGGAAGACTGAATTATGCAATAGACATTTGTGCAGGTATAATGAATGACATGTTGCTGCTAGGGTAACAGAAGTCACATTTTATGCAGGACTATAAAAGGACACCCCGTAGGACCCTCCATCAGGCTGACACAGATGTGATCTGCAGGAGAGTAGCCTTCAAAATCAAACTGGGTATAGCCCATCTATCATTTTGACACAGCCACACAAGAGCAATAAGATGCTATTCTAATGTGGCAAAGCACAATTTCTATAAGAAAATAATGTGGATCTCATTTGTTCTCCCAATGTTGAATGACCTCCCATGGAAACAAGCAGGCTTCTCCAACCCAGAGTCTTGCCTGGGGGTTGTGGTTCAACACAACTGGGAGTTGCAGCACATCCACAGTCAGCAAGGGGGTTACAGTCCAACACACCCAGTGGTGCTCAGTTTCCAAGGCTCATTTCCCCAAAGGTTGTAGTGTTCATTTGTGTTCCAGTGAAACCCTGACAAAATCCAGCTCAACCAAAGCCAGCCCCCAGCCTTGAGAGCTCCAGCCTCTTCTGATCCCTCCATTCATGCTTTATTTTGTTCAATGTATAGAATACTTTTGTGCCGAAAATTAGAACCATGTGAGCCCTGCTCCATGTGGGAAGCTGTGTCCACATAGTTGCGGTGTGGCTGTGCCAATTTTAACCGCACCAGCTTATCACGTTAAGTGCTGGGATCGGCTGGGATAGCTTAAAGCAGCAATGGCGTAGCGGGTCACCACTTCACATAAACAGCTTCCCACATGGAATGCATGTACAAATGTGCATCTAACCACATCCCAGGGAAAGGCAGGGTGATGTAGTCGATGCCGTGATGGAGCTGAACGGAGCTGGGGTGAGGGGGAGACCTGCTTTTCGGTCTCTGCTCAGCTGTAATGCTCGCTGGGTGGCCCTGAGCCACCATTATCTCTCGCCCCCGGTTGCCTTGCCTCAAGAACTCTGCCTGAGACCTTCAGAGAAAGGACTGCAAATACACACAAGGATCCATTTCCAAGTATGACGTGGTCTATGCAGCAAGCGTGGCATGGCCACATGAGGCACATTCACAAGACAGTTTCCCCTGGGAAATGAGGGCAAAGGATCACTTCTGGGGACTTTGTCCCGTTGCGAATGGCCAGGTAAGCTATTATTTCCATGCCCATTTTCTTCTCTCTTGCAAGGCAGAACATAGCCAATTTCTTTAACCTGGTGTTAGAGAACGTGTGGCCCTCCTGAAGTTATTGGAGTACAACTCCCATCACCCTTGGCCATTGCCAGCTGATGGACATTGGCGGTTCAGCAACACCTGGAGTGCCCCCATGTCTGCTCAAGCACCCATGCATTTTAGCTCCTCCATCATAGCTGAATCTCTTCCAGCTTGACTGTGGCACCCAGAACCAAACAAGGTATCCCCAATACTACAAGAACAGTACAACAGTCTTAACACTTCTTGGCATTTCTGAAAAGAAATTAGCTTCAGGAAGTTTATGCCAGGAAGGTTTTCCCATCCAACTGCTTCTGCCTCCTGGAGCCCCTGCAATACCATTTTGGGAAATGAGGAAAAGTGGGGGGGGGGACTTTCCTGAGCAATGGAGTGTGGGAAACTGTTGGGGGTGTGTGGGGGAAAGTAAGGAGAAACTTTTCAACCCTGAACTTCCTAACTTCTCTTAGGAGACAAGTCCAGCTTTGGATGCTTCTCTCCACCAATTTTTTTCTAAGGAATATTTCACTAGGCATTAGACTTCCATGACTTTCACTAGACACTGGAATTCTGTGGCTGATTCATGTTCAGATAGGCCTTCTTCTGTCCAGATCCTTGCTTCAGTCATGGCTGTTGCAGACATCAAAGCTTTGAGTTTTCATGCTTCTTCCTCAGGATCTGAAAGATCTCAAAAGGGTGCCAGGTAGCAGTAACTTCATGGTGCCGTTGCTGTTGTGTGTGCGCATGTGATGATCTTGTTTCCTTCCTCCAATGGATTCTATTTCAAAAGCAAGAAATAAAAGTATGCATTTAACGTGACATATAGTGAACTGCTTGTGTTGTGCTTCTAGGATTTTTGGGCCTGCCATGCAGGCTTCCTCCATTCTAGCTGTTTTCTGCAATAGGGACCACACTAGGGACGACCCGTCCCTGAGAATCTAGATGACAGTGTCAGGACAAAATGAGCACAAGCTCTGCCATAATATGCCCGCTGAAAACCTGAACGTTTTAGACTGGTCAGGAAGCCTTGTTGTAAGAGCTACTTCCCATGTACACCTTAGAGATCCCAATGCTTGCTTGTCCTTTGGAAATACACTCTTAGATATGCTAATAATTTACCTGTCCTGAAGGTTCTTTCTCTATTGTGTTATCCTAATCCTATTCAATGCCTATTTTATCTAATGTGCCTCTAAGCATACTGTGTGCATGATCCCCCACCTGATCCCCAACTCTTCCTCCAAATTGTATGAAACTGATAGGCTATAAAAGTTTCTTGTACAGACCCCATTTTGGTAGTCCCTTTGGGGACTGCATACATCCTGTATGTCTGAATAAACTGTAAATGTTCTTTCGCTTGTACACCTCCAGCAGACTCGCCTTTTCTTTCACCTTCCCAATTTATGATTTTTAAACTTTCCTTTACAATTGCAGTGCTCTCCTTTTTTGCAGCACTATCATATTACTAGGAATGGAGGAATGCTCGCTGACACCGTTGGTGGCTATTGGTAAAGCACAAACAAGCGGCTCTCTGCCACTTCTTCTTCTCCCCAATCCCGGCCGCACCAGCTGTCACCTGCTGTCATTTTTTAAAGTAGCAGTGAATCCCATAAAAGTTTCCTCCAACCTCAGCAGATTTTCTAGAGAAGCTGAGAGAAACTGACAAGCTTTATCCTGCAGACACTTGCGTGCGTAGTCACATTCATGAAAAGGAGCAGCTTTGGCGCTGTTGACATGGATTGCTCCCGACCGGTGCAGTCAGTCAGAAGAAGCCTTTCTCAGCTTTTCAGTGCTGCTTTAAAACAGTAACAACGCGTTTACACACAGGTGATGAGATCTGCCTTCCCTTTCAAGGAACTGCTTTCTTGGTTGTTTGACGATAGCCAAACACATGAGCACTAGTTGATCTGCAGTCATCCCAAGTGGGTTGAGACATGGCAATGACCCACACTCAAGCACTGAGTGTGGCTTGCTGTTGATCCATGGGTTGTTGCTGAAATATGCGTTTTTGGGTCATCCGAACCCTGCCACACTAACAAGCCATGGTTTGTTGTTGGGTTGTAAAGTGGTGTTTGTGGTTAACTAGCCATGGTTTGTTAGTGTAGCTAGGTTCAGAAAATACAATAACTTATCTTTCAGAGAAGCCACACTCAACCTTTGAATGTAACTTATTGTGTTGTCTGAGCCCAGATGACTAAATGGGGATGGTGATAGTCTATAGTTGGTAAAAGCACAAAAATAAAATGCAATTTTATTGTCACCTGGGAAGCACCCTCCATCCAATCTGCTGTGTTTGTATGTGATTTTGCATCATTTCTTGAAGCAGATACTTCAGCAAGACTTCTTCTTCCAGAAGGAAGAAAATGAACACCAGCAATAAATGGCATCCAAGCTTGAAATAAAACACCAAGATTGGTATGTTTCACTGAAAGAATGAAGGGAGGGCAGGGGGATCTCTGCTGAGAGAAAGGCAGCTAATTGGTTTAAGCAAAAACCATCCAGATATTTGTAATTTATCAGGAAGAAAATGATACTTCTTATCTCTTTGGAAAAGTCTTGAAAATTAAAAATCATACTATAAGTTACTCAGAAATTATTGAAATCATCCATTAATCAAGACTGAACTCAGCACTAGCTGAAGCATTGCTGAGATAAAGACTACATAAAGATATAGGGTTGGATCCAGCCTTCAACATATTTAGATCTCTGAAATTAATGGTACGTAAAATAAGTGATTAAGGATGCAATCCTATAACTCCCAGCAAGTTCCAGCCAGCATGCTGGCAGCTGTAGGACTTTTATTCTGTCTAAACTAACAGAATAGGATTATACACTAACTTATGTCTAGCTTTTCTCCCATTAATTTTAATGGATCTAGCCTAGGCATGGCTAAGCTTGGATTCAAATCCAAGTGATATCATAACTGATATCACTTCAGATTTGAAAAGGGGAGGTTAAGGGCACAACATGATACAAGCTAAGACAGGAAATGTTCTATAACTCCCCACATTCCAGCATGACTGGATGGTGAATGTGGGGAGTTATTGGAAAAGCCTCTGTGCTTCTCCTGCTCTAGGAAAAACGCCACCAGCTTATTTTAGCCATCTGTGTCTTGGGTCCCTGCGGGTGAAAAAAAAGGGATGAGGCATCACTGGGATTCTTCATATCCTGGCATATCTTCATTCCTGCCCTTCCTCAAGAAAAGTCCCCAAATTTGCAGCTTTGGAGCTGCGACTGTTATGGAAAAACCAGAGAGCTTTGGATGTTGGGCAGTATATAAATTAATTAAATGAATTAAGGTGGAGGGAGGGTGCTCTGTGAGTGAAGGCTCTGCTTTGACCAAGATGGGAGTCCAATCTATCCTATGGCCTCTGATCCTATAGTCAGCGTTTAGTGGCCATAGGATTGCACCCTAATGCTGCAATCCTATGCATATTTAGATTGAAAAAAGGCCCACAACACAAATGGTTCGCTGCAGCATGCTGGGAATTGTGGTCCTTTTTTGATTGTCAAGACAGTATGGGGGACACAAGACCTAAACGAAAAATGCCAAAAGATCTTAAGTGTATCCGTGAAGTTGTCCTGAGAAGCAACCTTCGTTTCAAACATAGTCAATCCTTACTGGAATAGTTCTTAAAGGCATGCATATCTCTTGATCTCACAGCATTTGGTGACCCACACAACTGAACAGTCTTGGTGTTGTGCATGTGTGACCTGTCAGATCACAGCTGCACACACGAGAGGCTACCTGTCTTGACTGGACTGACAGTTCAGATCCTGATGATGAGATACACGCAGGACTGACTAATCAGACCCTGATAACAAGATGGTTGCTGAAATGGTCCCAGTCCCAGCTGAAGCTCAAGACTCCACAGGTTTCACCTACAGGAGAGAATAGCCCACAGGCAAACGAGGGAACCAGTCGACTCAGCAGTGGGAGCTCCAGCATCTTGAGGGATGAGATTTTGAAATGGGTAGTGTTCCAGGTAGATCCAATACCTAGATGTTACCATTAGAGGGTGGCCCAACCGGGGATGCAGTGGGAAAAGCGAAGACGTGTCCAGTTTCACAGCACCCCAAGAGACAGACACAGAGGGGTTCCTAAAGAAAGTTTTGGGTAAAGAATCTCGGAGAGGGTTCAACGTTTCACTTTGTGTGCGCTCAGAGTCTTGTGTGTAACGATAAAGAAGTTTGGCAACGAAATGCTAGTGAGACTGACACTGCTGAGAGAAGGAAGCACGGCTCACGACCCTCGGAGGGCGGGGGGGGGGGGCAACGTGCCTGAGTGGACTTTGGGTGATAGTTGCTTGCACTGTGAGCCTGCCTCATTTATTTATTATTTTATTTATTTGGAGTTTTTGTATGCCGTCCCATTCGCATGAGCCTCAGGACGGGGGTCACTGCCAGGTTATCAGCCCACCCATGTTTATGGGACTTCACAGTCCCAGGGGCTCCTAAGAGCCCTAGAGGGGACACCAGATGACTGGCTCCAGTTTAAGCAGAAACGTCCTGTTTGTGACTTTTCCTCTTCTCCTCCAGGGTGAGCAACATGGCATTCATCCGGTCAATCACTACATGTTGTTCCCCAGTTGAGTTAAAAGGCACTGATGGTGGAGTTGGGAGATTACATCATTTTGCTGTTCCTTTTGGAAAGTGTCCTTCTTTTGCTGGCAGAGCTGCCTTGGTGGAGGGTGTTAACTGCTTTTTACAAACCGGTTGGAAGTGAAATGAAGCGATCTGCATGCATGAGAAACTTCTGATATCTCTTTTATTATCCCTTTTCTTGCTTTAAAAAAACAGCCTAGGAGACAGAGAGAGGATGGAAATGAAAAGAAAGCACTCGGTGTTGAGAAAGGGCTTAAACCAGGAGGAGGGCAGAGAAGACCTGAAGGTCACTCACTGGACATAATCCATCTGGTGCGCTCCTCATGCACAACAACCTTCCACTCTAAATCTAAATCCGCAACATTTGCTCATTACAAGGGTGTGATTATTATTTTTATGGCATTTAAAATTGTTTTCTTTTAGGCAGACATTCCGTATCATCAGCAGACTGGGAAGCAAGCCAAGCGGAAACCCTTAAAGCTTAAAGCTCTCATCTTTGTCAGGCATACAATACTCGATAAATTACAGGCAAGAAAAATGTTACAGATTACATGTGTGTCGACTGAAAAAAGAGGTTGCTGGCAGATAAGCCAATGTGCAGAGTGAGAATGCGCCAGGGTTGTCTCCATTAGTGGATTTTAATGCTGGGTTAAATAGTTCTGTTGGAATGACTCGGATATTCACTTTCACGCTATCACAGATTTACTGCCTGATGCAAGCCCCATCCGGTACTTTCAGCCTGGCTGTCACTTCTTGATGTACACTGATAAAAGCAGTAGATTTCATAGGATCCCTCTTCCGTCCCATTATTCTTGCATGCCCGTCACTGGCCTTAATGGTGATACACTGAGGATAAAGTCAGGGGCTGGGGATAAGTTGGGGGAAGACTGTAGAGCCCATGCACTTGTAGAGCCCATGCATTGCATGCAAAACCTTGAGGGCAGTGCAGTGCAGTGGTTAGAGCATAGGCTGGGACTCCAGACCTCCGAATTCTCATGCATGCTCGCTGGATGACTGGCCAATCACTGACCCACCTCACAGGCTTGAAGATAAAATGGAGTGGAAGACTATATAAACTGCCTTATGTCCCTTGCAGGAAAAATGTTGGGGTACAAATACCATTAAATTTGAAAGTTCATGGTTCCATCTGCTAGTTAAAGGTATAGGAGTCCTGCCCTCCCAGCCAACTGGAAAATGAAAGGATATGTGGACCCAAATGAAAGCCTCTTACTTGAGGGGAACTGAAAGACCACCCAGGTCTTCCCATCACTGAGTGCAGATGAAGCGATCGCGCTGCTTTGCAGTGAAAACACACGTTTCTGTCGGCCTGTCGAGAGCCTGGGTGGAGCTGGATTGAGGCACGGGCTGGGAATGTTTGCAGCAGCAGCAGGATTTTTAAATGGACTAGGAATGCTGCAAAGCACAGAGCTTCAGCAAATGGCTGTTTAATACTTGAGGCTTGGAAAACACTGCACAAGAATTGCCCTTATTTGGAAATTAACCATTACCGGGAATAAATGGGCACAGTACAGCCAAGCTCATTGCAAGTTTCAGCAAGAGACAAACTGCAGCTTGTGTTTATGGCCGTACAAATAGCAGAGATGGCCTTCTCTCTGGCCTTTTCTATAGTGTAATTGTGAAGGATTTTCTTTTTAAAGGGCCCCAATGGCCAGTAGATGCTTGCTTAAAGGAGCAGGCATGGCTTTCCATGGCGAATGCTACTAGCTGCGAAACTGTAAGCTTGGGTGAGGGCTGGATGGAAACAGCTTTGGGAGCACACTGACAAAAGTCATCAGAACCTGGGTCCAGACCCAACATGATAACCCACAATCAAGGGCTCAGTATGCTGTGCAACTGCAGGCTCTTGCTAAAACCTGGGTTCCTATGCTGTTTGAATCCAGCAGCATTACCAACCCATGCCTTGCTAGCCACAAACAACCCATGAAGAGATCTCATAGTTAGTTCTTCAGTGATGAAATGTGGGTTGTTTGGGGTTTAAAAAAACCATGGTTTGTTAGCATGGCTGGGTTCAGAAAACAGCCCAGCTATCATTCCATCTAGACCAGTATTGTCAACACGGACTGGCAGCAGCTCTTCAGCATTTCAGCCAGGGCTTTTTTCTTGCTTGATGTGGAGCTGCCAGGGATGGCACCTGGCTATGACTTTCCGCATGCAAAGCAGGAGCTCTTACCAAGCTGTTACAGTCTCCCTACTTAGAGCCTGAGGGAGCTAGTGAAGGAGAAAGACAGGTGTCTGCCAGTAGGTGTCCCAGAGGGCTGAGCTGAGGAAGATGTGGCAGAAAGCTAGGATGTTCTACCTAACCTACTGAAAGACATCTCTCTCTCTCGCTCTCTCGCTCTCTCTTTCTTGTCTTCCCCTCTTCCCTCTTTTCTTTTGCCTTGTGTCCCATGCCTTTTTAGTTTGCAAAAAGTGACTGCCCTGTTTAATTTTTGGCTGAGGAGCAAGACAAAAAACTCTTGAATTAGTAAGTCTTGGAGCCTTAGGAAGGGGCTCCAAAGAAATGCTGTTTACATTTAAGGAACAAACGTAAAACAAGCCTGGGAGTGGATTAGAAAAGTTATGCTGATGTCAGAGTCTTGAAGGCTCCACATTCAGTTTTCCAAGGGAGAGGAGAAGGGGCAAGGATCAGACTGGAATGGGGTTGGCTCCCATCAATTAGTCTGCTGCAGAAAGCAAGTCCGCTTAGGGTGCAATCCGATGACCTCCTGGTGTTGTCTGGTGGCCACAGGATTACTTGAAGTCCAAACTCCAAGCTCCTCAATCACAGAGCTCAGAGTCCAAAGGCCAAGACCCTGCCTCATCGCCCCCATGGTCGGCTGCCTCCCTGGAGGCTGTCAACGTGCCTCAGAGGGGAGGGGGAGGGTGGTGCCAGGAGTGGGGGGGGGGGGCTGAGGACCTGCACCAAAGCCCATCAGTGTCTCTCCCCTCCCCAGCACTTTATCTGGAGACCCAAGAAGGGTTTTCCAGATAAAGCACCTGCATTAGAGATCACGTCTGCTGCCCGTCTGCTGCCCCTTGTTTAGGCATACAGTGCACACGCCTTGCGGAAGTACTTACTCTTCATGTGGAAGATCCACTTTCTGCATGTGGTTGCATTCTGACCTGGAACTGAAATGAATTTAATTGCCATTGTTGCCACAGGTTACGCAGCACTGTGAAGGTACAAAATGTGCTTACATTATGATGCAACAGTGAGTGGTAACAATGCCAATTAAATCTATTTCAGTTCCAGGTTGTGACTGTAATGCGACATGTGAAAAAATCAAAGGGGGGTTGTGTGAATACTTCTGCAAGGCACTGAAGCCTCCTGGTCCAGAGGCTTATGGGCATCCAGCTCAGGGGTCATAGGGCTGCCCTTTGGCCTTGAAAAGTGAAAAGTCCAACTGACTCAAATGCCTTTCCCTGCCTGGAGAAGGGCCAGGAAGATGGAGTTAGGCAGCTTGGCCTCTCTTTGGCAGGGAGTTTGGGAGCCCAAAATCAGCCTCCCAGGAGGCCTTCTCTCACATTCACAGCAAACTTGTCTTCAGTAGTGGTAGGTCCTTAAAACCTCATACAGGAGAATCGTCAAATCAGCTGATCCCATTTTGTATAGGATGTATAGGTTGCAGCCAACAAAATATAATCTCGAAATAATATTGTGTATCCCAGAATGGAACACACCCAGTTATATATAAGGGATGTCTTACTTCAGTCCTAGTTGGCCTATTCATGATGGGCTTCTGCTGTGGATGCTTAAGAAGATTGTCCCAGCAAGGATTCTAAATTGGCTTAATTGTTCATTCTCTGAATGGGCTCCGGATACCACTGGACAACTGAGGTGGGTAGAACCAGTCAAAGCAACTATGGGGTGCATCCTGAGGCTGACACCCTGGTCCTGATGTGGCCACGTGAAGAAGGAGTTTCCATCAGCTCCTTTGGTGGCATCAGCAGCAGGCCCCTGTTCCAGAAGTGTACGTCCTCCATACATCCTCCCCAGTTCTCCTCTCAGTACAGATGTGATCCTAGTTCTGCCAGCACTGCTTCCCAGCAGAATCAGGCACTGCAAGGGCAAGGGGAAAGCTTGGAGGTTTCTCCACATGAGTGTGTATTGTGCACTCCTGATTTTTTTTGCTCACAGCAGTCTCTGGGTGCTCTACACAACATTCCCCTCCTCCAGGGCTTCTCCTATTCTTTCTGAGCTTTTCCTTGGCTTCTTTGGAGAAAGGAAAGTGTGCTATTATTTGAAATGCCAGAATGAACCAGAGCTCATGCGTTCACACAATTCTGCTTTAGGTTTCACCGCCTTTTGCTTGAGAAAGGCAGAGGAAGAGAATTTTAAAAAATGCAGGTGGGGCGCAGGTGTGGAGAAGCATATTTTAAATATGTATATTTCCAAGTCCTGAAAAGAATCTGGAAGCAGAGCCTTGATAAAATGATAAGCTAAAAAGTCACATGTAGAGAAGACCTGGGGCTGGGAAGCTGATCCAAGCAATGGTACAGTGGACACCCAAACTCAGGCTAGCCCAAGATATTTTGCTGCCTGTAACAGAACAGCAAATGCTGCACCTCCAGTACCAAGTATCCAAAGCCAGCCAAATTATTTTGGTATGTGAGGCAGAGAATCCCAGAAGAATCTTTCCCCATCTCTGAGGACAGAAATACAATTAGAACAATTGACATCAGAACAATTACTATTCAAAGTAAATGACTAGAATTTGCTGTGCTTTTATGACACCCCAAAACAGCTGCCAGAGGCAACTGCGTCACTATGCCACATGGTAGGGCTGGCCCTGTGTGTCCTACTTCACAAAGGACAATCCTCTATTTGATAGCCAGCTAGCAAACAACCTTCTGTTTGAAGGTTTGCTTGAAGAGTTGTCTGACCCATGCCTCGTTTAAAGATCAAGAACCATCCAAAGAGAAAAGATGGGCCCATAAACCTGGGCAGCAGACTGAAGTTATCTTCCCTACCATCATGAGATGTATAGTATTTCAATTTTAATTATACACAAATATTTATATATAGATGCATTTATTTTGCCCTCTATTTTGGAAAAGTGTAAGTAGGCACCTAAGCAATGGGAATACTAAAACTGGACTAACCTAATGCAGCTTTCAGGAAGGAAGGAAGGTTGAGTAAGGGATGAAAGATATCACCCCATGCCAGGCTAGACAGCTCCCAATATGCCCAGCCCATGCCCAGTTTGTCCCCTAAAGAAGTCAAGTTCAGAGCAAAGCCACACCGGACCACCTAACGAAGAGCACAGAATCTATTTGGGATTTCTGCTACCCATCCTTGGGCTGTCACCACAGCATTCTTGACACCTGAGA
This sequence comes from Varanus komodoensis, assembly GCF_004798865.1. Lineage (NCBI taxonomy): Eukaryota > Metazoa > Chordata > Lepidosauria > Squamata > Varanidae > Varanus > Varanus komodoensis. The sequence goes on along the minus strand of NW_025335268.1, from coordinate 27,454,918 downwards.
ACCACCCATGACGTGACACATCATCAGGTACTCTTAAAACAATGCATCCGGCCCTCAAATTTGGGGTGATCTGGCTATTTTCTAGCAGGATTCAGAACACTGTCATGCCTCACACATAAGTCAGTGAAGTTTTTTCTTTGAACATGAGTTTGCTCCCAAGCCTGGAGCAGGAGTCCAGAGCACAGAAATTAGATCAGAAGAGAGCTTTCCTTGCCGCTGTCTTCCCATGGTAAGCAAAAGCCTCCCCTTCCTTTGGTGGAGAATGTCGGGCTGCAGAGCAAGACCAGCTTAAAGGCTTTCAGTCCATTTGTTTCATTATGAATATTGCTAGGTGGGAGCTTTTGGGAGGGTTGTTAACAGATGAAAAACTTTTTAATACTCTGTGGCTTAAATTCAGATCTGGTCCACATGAGGGCAAATTGGAAGCCAGTGTGGTGTTGTGGTTGAGTGTGGAGCTGGGACTCAGGTGATCTGGGTTCTAGACCCACTCAGCCAGGGGAATCACAGCCTCTCAGCCCACCCACTGCTGTTGTGAGGATAGGATTGAGAGGAGGAGGAGAAAGAGAGAAAATCAGGATATAAATATAATAAATAGATGAATAAATAAATCCATTGAAATCAAGGGAATGGATGTCAGTCATCATGGGTAACGCAAGGCACCATCCTATGTATGTTTAGGCAGAAATGTCCTACAACCCTCACCATTGCTCAGCCAGCTATGTTGGCTGAGGGATCCTGGGAGTTGTAGGACTGCTGTTCTCTTTCAAGATGCATTGCATTCAACCCTCAAGTCCTAATAATTTCAATGGATTTACCCGAAAGGTTCAAAACATATAGTAATTATCCCTGTTTCTACCAGCTAACTAGAGTTACCCAAGAGTGGATGCAGGCCCCCTAAAATGGATTTTTAAAGTCCCTACCCCCCCCCGCCCCCACCAACTAGGATCTTCAGCTGAATCAGACCCTTCTGCACCTACCCTAGAGTAAAATTATAATAATGAAAAAGACCTAGTTGCTAGACACTGGCTTAAAGTAATAACTGCTTTGGCCCTAAACTATGACTAAGCCTGGATCAAACCCCAGGTATAGTCAAACTGCACACGTAATTCCCAGTGAAATTATTCATCCTTCGGTTTTACTCAAGAACTGGAGGATGGCAGGATGCGTTCTTACTGTCAGACGGAGAGCTACAGCTGGCTGTGCCTGGAGCTTTACAGAAACAATGTGCAGTTCAGCTGAAGAGAAAAAGTTGGCTTGTGCTCGCTCGCTCTCTCTCTCTCTCTCTCTCTCTCTCTCTCTCTCTCTCTCTCTGTGCGCGAGCACTTGGTTCATTAGTTTAGTTTTAAAATGTGACTGCTTTATGATCCTCCAGACCTAAGCCAGCTTGGCTGTTTGACAGTAGTTAGCTTAGGTTTTATAGTTCCATGACAGAAAACAGAAATGCGTATAAGCACTTTAATATCATGTGTGAAAATGTCATTGGCTTGGGCAGAGTTAAGCTTATTTAGTCTTTCCAGCACCATGTCAGAATCAAAGTACCCTGTAAGATGAAATTCTTTTGCCCTTACAAACTGCTATGCATCCTACCAAACCTTGGGGCAGACACCATTTTGAGATATCGATGGAAGAGTGGTACCTTTTGATAAACAAACCCTCTGGAAGTCACTGTTGGAAGACAAGACTTTATTCCCCATCATTGTAACCAGACCAAAAATTAAAGCTAGAACTGACATGGTTTCAAAAATAAGCATGCCCTTAAATATCTGCCCCAGTGGAAACATTCGAACCCTCCCTGATTGATCTACTTAAATTTTAGTAGATTAATCTTTTGTGGGGTGTGGCCCAACAATAGCCCCTTAAAGTCATGCAGAACAAGTTCAATATATTTTGTCAATGGAACGGCACATGGGTCAGGATGGAACCTGCTGCTACAGTGGAATTCCCTTTTCCTCATTTTATGTGCTTATTTATTTCTATGCCGCCCCAATAGTTGAAGCTCTCAGGAGGGTTCACAGAAATTCAGAAACATAATGTCCACCTGCAAAGGGCTTCTGTGCATGTGCAAAGCTCCAGGTATCTCAAGCTACTCCTGACACACACAGCCTCAGTGGTTATTTGACAAAAGCAAGCAACAAGTTGCTTCACATGCAATACATGGAGGTGTTGATGCCCTTTCCTGACCAGCTACGGAGCAAATCAGGCTGCCCCAGTCTGGTGCCCCTCAAATGTTTTGAACTCCCATCATTACATATCCTTCCTGACATTTATGTATGCATTTATGTTATTGAGTTGCTTATATACCATTTGATATCATAAAATTCTTAAGTGATGTACACTCATATAAATGTCACATAAAAAGCAGGTAAAAATAATAAGGGTATTTCCAAAGTAATGAGAACATTCAAATGACTTTCAGCTAATTTACCTAAAGGATCATTTCCTCTCAGAGCCTAAGATCAGTCCAGCCATCCTTCTTCAGGAGCCTTCACCAGTGGGAGTGAGATGGCTGGCCACGAAGAGGGGCTTCTCTGTTGTGGCACTCGAGGTGTGGAATAAACACCCAGGAGCAGTTCTTCTGGCACCTCTGCTATAGTCTTTTCTTGATGCTTATTTTCCCAGGCCTGCTGGTCTTTCAGGGCACAATCCAGGGCTCTTCCCGCTGGCTAAATGTAAACTTGGAGGCATCTGTGCATCTGGGACAAGATGTGGTGGATGTGGGGATGTTTACCACCACTGCTTCACACCTGGCATTTTATCTGATGGCCATTTTTGCCCACCTAAAGGAAGTTCCATGGTGGAGGGAAGAGGCTGGAGTGGAGTTAGTCCCAGCTGACCTTCTCTGTCCCCAGCATGCCCCTTTTCCTGTTCCCCAAGACTGGTTTGTGACCTCAAGGAGGCAGCTGGAACAGTTCTTCCTGCACTGGCTCAGCCTCTGGAGTCTCACCTCTGAGGTCCCAGGACCACAGGGCTGGGGCTTCGAATATATTCGGGGGGGGGGGGCAGACAATGCTGGGAGGCTGTACGTTTGCACCCGATGATTCTGTTGTTTTCAGCCTGTTACTGCACTTTAAATCTTTGCACTGCTGCTAAGTAGATGCACCAAGTTTACAAACATGCACATATACACTGGTCTTTGGCAAACTCTGATCGCCTGAGTTCTCAAGCAATAAAACCAGCAGCTGGCAACAAGTAAGTAAGTAAGTAAATAAATATGCAACAGTAGAGCAAAGGAGGGGGCAACCTCCTGAGGGACAGATAAACTCAATGGTTAAGCCAGATGATCATAACCATGGTTGCTAAAGAGAAGGGGCTTGCACGGGGAAAGAAGGGAAGGGGGAAAGGACAATAAAATCTTTATTTTCTATGAATAAAACCTCACTCTGTTCATCGTGCAGTGAAAGTAGGGCTTCTCATTCCAATTTACAAGTAGGTATCTGCTTTCATGGGAGGGGGAGTTTTCTCAGGGTTTGGAGGGCTGGTTTGATCACTCATTCATGCAGAGCAAAAGACTAACACAGAAGTGATAGAGTTAATGCTGTTCAGCTATCGCATTTGTTCCTTAATCTTTGATCATCGCCGGGCATTGTCCATGACTTAGTCCCAAAGGTTCAGGGCTTTTTCAAGTGGCCCACTTTTCGGGCAAGCCATTATTTAAGCAACTTAACTTTCTGCACACTTAACCTTCCGGCTGAAATCAAAAGAGCCCTGGAAATTAGGCAGGATCATGCCAGTTTTATGATGATTAGATGCAGAAGTGGGCAGGAGATTCTGCAGCCTTAATTGCTGCACAGAGGAAGCAATTTCATCAGGTCCCCGTGTTCATATCCCCACAGAGGTAGCTGCACCTTCCAAAATGTTCTTTCTAGATAACTATTATGAACACAGCAGCCCTGAGGTCCACTTAGGTCACCCTTTCCTTCTGGCTGGCTGGCTGGGGAATGCTGGGAACTGTAGGACTTTTTTCCTGTCTAAACATGCACAGAGTTCTGTCCTAAGTTCAAACGTCTGTGGCTCCTGGGCACACTAGCGAGAGCACTGGCAGATTCAGCACCAATGCGTGTGTGTGTGGCACCCTCGGACTGCACAAGAATTCGCAGTCACACCCGCTGTGTCTGGAGAACCGGAGCTTTGTTTAGCCAGCCCTATTCTTCTGCTGGAACAGGTCATCTGAGCTCTTAGTGGTGCAACACATGCACATTCCTACATGCAGGGCTGACACGAAGGATAGGCAGCCAAGGGCCCACACCCCAGCAGGGTCCACAGACAACCTTTCCCTGGGATTGTTTTTGAGGTTGGTGGATTGCACACCCCCTGGAAATGAGCAGGCTTTGCTTTGTAAACAGCTCTCTGAGCTTTATTTATGCAAAGGCCCTTCTACAGCTCTCTCAGGCTGTAGCCTCTCTGCCCTTGGGCTAAAAGCACTGGATATTGCCTTCAATTACTTCTTGCTTCCTTCTAGAAACTAGGAGAAATCCAGGATTGTTCTTCCTTTTCTCTGTTGCAGGCTTCTGGTTCCTCTGCCCCTCTCCTGGCCCACACAACAGAGGGATGAGGAGGATGCCATGGCCCATTTGGGGACTGGCACACTGTCTTGGAGCGAGCAAGTGGTCCAATGGTGAGAAAGAGGCAGAGCAGCAAGAGCAGCTCCTGTGATGATGGTGCAGAGAAGGCAGACTCACGGTGGGAGGGGACCCATGCAGGGGTCCTCCCCAGGGGCCACAGAGAACCTGGAGCTGACACTGTCCAGCTGATGGATCAGGAGAGGGACTGCACACCCGTGTGATTGTGCATCTGGCTCAGGAGAGGAGCTCAAGGGCTTGCTGCTATACATATATGCCCCTTAGCTTAGCCTCGCAGAGCTTTTGGACTACAACTCCCAGGATTCCTGAGCATCAGCCAAATTTCTGTGGTTGATGGGAGCTGAAACACAAACACCTTGAAGGCACCAGATTGGGAAAGGCTGGTGTAGTGCATGATAATGACCTGCAAACCCAAGGTGAAAAGCCCTCCCTTCTGGGCATAAGCAGGACTTACCAAATAAAGCTTGCCTGTTACACATTTACAAAGCAGAGGAAACCCATCTCTAAAAGGAGACCCAGATCTGCGTATGTGCTGTGCTAATTTATATACATGGATGCAAGTGTATAAATAGTGGCTATGATTTAAATGAAAATACACAAAAGCAGAGCTTCAGGTTCTCCTTTGTGGTTATTTCAAAGCTGGACCTAGACTAGATGGCTCCTCAGAAGAGGATTGTAAAGGAGGACATATCGCCACCCTATACAATCCTGAAGTGTAATATGTTGACTTTTTGTGGTAAGACTGTGCATTTTCAGAGGTGGTTTTTGTCTGCTTTGCTTGCTTGTTTTAGTATTGTACTTTTTAAAGTGATTGCTGGCAAATTATAAAAGCAATCTTTTGTTTATTTCAAACATCACTGTTGTATTAAGGCTCTTTTATTTTTTTTTTGTTCGAATGAAAAGAAATAACTTCAGCTCAACCTTATTTATATTACTGTGTCCAGTACTGGACACCACACTTTAAGAAAGATTCAGATAAATTGGACTGAGTTCCAAGATGGGAAGTGAAGATGTCCAGGGGACTAGACTCTAAGTCCTGTGGGGAAAGATTGAAGGAATGGGTATGTTTAGCTCTGAGGAGGGCGGGGGGGTGATAGCACTTTTCGAGGACTAAAGCATTGTCACAAAGAGGAAAGACACAATCTGTTCCCTATCATGCGAGACTGTAAAACCATAGCAGGCTTAAGTATGGGAAGGCAGAATTTTCTTGACCATCAGGAGAAACTCCCCTTTGGTCAGAGCACTCAAACAATAAGACCAGGTGCCTAGGGAGGTGGTAGGATCTCTAGCACTGGAGGTATGCAAGACTGTCCAGTCCTATGTGGGGAATGCTTTTAACTGTAGAGGTAGACTTGAGAGCGTAAATGGCCCCTTCCAATTCTATTATTCTATGATTACTCATCTATTTGTATAATCCGATCCATAAAATAACTAAATAGCAGAAGCATCTGCAGCAAAACATGTAACTTGCACAACAAACCCTCTTAGAGCCACCACAGTGTTGATGTCCCAGCTGCTGGCTTCCAGAGAGTCTTTCCAGCGACTGTGTCACCCCGTCCTAACGTCGTCCTGCAGATGCCTCAAAGGCTCCTTTGTGCTGTGCTAAGGCTTCTCTGGGCCAAGCGGTCAAAACAAATCAACCAGATGAAATGGCCTCATCTAAAGTGGGATCCTGAATCCCTCTATTGCCTCAGCCAGATGGGCAATAGAGTGCACAGAACCCCCTCTTCAGCATCTGAGAAAGAGGAGCGTAGTGCAGGAAAGCTTATGCCATAATAAATGGATTTGTCCTTAAGTTGCTACAAGATGCTTGCTGCTTTTTCTGCAGCAGACCAACCCCTGGAAGTGACTATCAGTGGCTAGCCAACTCTGTGGACCCTTAACCCCAGCCCTGACTAAGATGTTATGATTCAAAGATTCAGTATACATATTTCCCTAAAACTGAATAGCTTCTCCAACAAATCCCTTGAGCATCACCAAGATCCAAATTCATCTTTCATGCTAAATTTTGGCAGCCTTTAAAGGTAGAACAGGAATGACCAACAGTGCCTGTAATCCTAGGGGCCGAATTAGGACCAGTATTCTCAAGAGCAGTTGATAGCCTATGGCCAGTCACAGACTCTTAGCCCAACCTACCTCACAGGACTTGTGTTGTGAGGATAAAATGGATCTGTGTAAGCTGCTCTGGGTTCCTCACAAAAAGAAAAAAAGGTGGGATATAAATTCAATGTAATAATCATAATTCACTGCTTTTCATTTTTATCTGTTTTATCTTTTTATTGTTCACCACTCCAGATTCTATCTAAATACAGAATGGTATACAAATCTGTAAATAAAACAAATGCACATAGTAAGAGTTCTTCATGTCCTTTGGTTAGGTGGTCTTTGGTTTGGACTTCAGGATAATTTTGAATTGTCTTCATTGAAAAGTATTGTATGGTGCTGGCATTGGTGAAAATGAAATCTCTGTATGATTCACACATGTAAAGCATTATTTGACACTACAGTCTGCCAGAAGAAACAGATATGCATGAAAAAGCCGCAAGGCCCTATGTTATCACAGAGAGAAAATGTATCTCTGAGTCACTCAGCTTGCTTGCACAAACATTTGCTGTGGAAACCAACTTTATTAATTGGTTTACCCCAAACTTCAGAGTAAGCAGATAAACAAGATACCACAATCCAAGCAGAGTTAAGCACATGCAACGTATTTCCAGCATATTTCCATATCTTACGGGGGGGGGGGGGAAAAAACCAAAGGGGGGAACTTTATCCTTCCTAGGTGATTTTTTGATATTTCACTTATTTAACAAAAGTCATCATCCTAGCAATTAAAACCCATTCCAGTTCTGCTCTTTCTCTTTAAAGAGCAAGCCAGAGAGCTCAGCATGAGCAGGCAAGTGAGTGAAATCGGAAGAAGCAGCTTCATCTTTGCGGAAGAATCCTGCCTAAATGGCTGGATCCACTTGATATCCTCCGAGCCAGAGCAGCCTTGAGCCTCGGTGAGCCATTCAGGCCACTTCTCAGTACAGCTGCCTTGTTTCTCCCTCTTCAATCCACTTTTTCCCTGTCTTGGATGTTACAAGTGAGCTGTAATAATACATAGTTAAGACCTGAGCAGAGCCCTGGAGCGTGATGCTGTCCTCGCACACACCACCCGTGCCTTTTCAGTGTATCCTCGTCCTTCCTGTGCAGCAATTGTAATTTTGCAGGAGAATCTCATTTCTTCTGGGCAACCCTTTTGGGTAACATCAATCCATTATCTGCTGTCACTCAAACATTTGCTGCCCTCCCATTCATTAAGGAGGAAAATACAAGCATATGATTGTCTCCTTCTAATATAATAGATTGTGTTTTTTTTTAAATGCACGTCTCAAGTAGCTTTAAAGAGAAACAGCCCCTCCTCATCCCCTGGTTCCTCTCCACCCTTCTTTTCGTCCCCTGTGGAGCTGCCAACTGCAGCACTGCTTGCGTCCCCATGATTCCAGCTGTGGCAAATTGTCCCGAACGCATGTGTGGTTTCAGGATGTGAGAGGCGCAAGAGGGATTAGGGAGGGCTCGCGCGTCCCGTCACACAAGGCCCTGTTCTGAGTCGCTCCCTCCGTGGCCGCCACCTGCTAATTTCTAATTAATTTCTGACCAGGGATGCCCTCTGGGGTTTTGCAGGGATAGTGGGGTTACACTCACTAGCGTTCTCTCCCCAACTTGCCTCTCATCAGCCTCTCCCCATTGAGGAGGCAGCAAGCAGCCGAAAAGCCACCAGTGAAAAATGGTTTTGATTTTGCCAGGAAACAGAGGCAGGGCGCACTGAGTACTTGGGGGAAGCGAATCACATCCCCATCTGCCTGTCCCTAGTGGATGCTGTTGCACCACAGCTCCCAGCGGGTCCAGCCAGCATTGCTAATGGTGAGACGTGCTGGGAACTGAAATCTAACCACATCCAGAGAGCCACAAGCTCCTCGCCTCTGTTTTAAAGGACAGCCTTGCGTGTCCATGTACACAAATGCAGAAGGCAGATGAAGCCTTGTTCGGACATCATAGCCTCTCATGCGAGCACGATTGCATCTGGTGTCCATATGCCTTTTTTTACAGAGGACAATCCTCTTTTTCAAGATTTCAAGGCATCCTTTATTTGAAAGCCTTCGTGGTTAAAGTCCTGTTAAATGAAACAAGCATCTGAAGGGAGAGCAGGCGAGCGCTTGGAGGTCGCCCGTCAGCCGCTTGCATCAGATCAGAAGACTGAACAAGCACACAGATCACCTGGTCGCTGTTGAGACTGTATTTCTATTTAAATTGCTATAATTATGTCCAATCAGGCACATGCAAATTTATGCAAATCTGCACACTCTTCTAATCTCTTTTGGAGTGTTGTGTTTTCTCCTTGGGGTGGCAATGCAAAAGTAGCCAGCTTGTATACAAGAGTGTGGGATAATTCTGCCTACTAGTTTCATGCCCCTCCCCAATGTCCTTCCTCCCTCTGCAACACAGCGCCTGCGCTGTTTTCATAGGGTGTGGGGGTGTTCGGATGTACATGGATAGAGAAGGGTTCCTGCTGCAGTGGAGGGAATTTGCAAAGTTTCTAATCGTTTGAGGGATTACTTCTATTAGGCATGTGCCCAGCTCACACAATCAGGGAGAAGGAGGTAAAGCAAGGTGGGGTAGCAGAGCTATCTCCCATGGAAGGTGGCCGTGTCACGTGAACTTGGACCAGTTCTCACAAAATGGCTTGTTTCTGGGCAACAAGCCACTCTGACCACCCATGGGTTGTTCTAGGGGTTGCTACATCCATTTGGAGTAGTTGTGTCATATCCTTCCAGGAGCCTGCTCCACCATGGATATTATGACCTAGCCAGTAAGCTGCTTTGCAAGAGCAGCAAAGCCCCTTGCCACTTTTGCCAAGTTCACCTAAGCACTTCGGCACCTAGGGTGAATTTTTTACCCCATGACTAGATGAAGTCACCAACCTGTGACTCATTTGAATGATCTGAAGATTGCTCACATCCATCATGATGAAATGCCAAAAGATATGGACAAGGTGACCAGGCCAGGTCTAACTGACTACCTGTATGCTTGTCCTTTGCTTATCTTAGCTAATTGTGTCTAGATATGGGGGGATTGTTTCCTTGGGTCCAGAGGGCTGCACCTTCCTCTTTAAAAGAAAGGCTGGTCCTAGCCTCTTTGAAAGCAGTGATAGTCAGGCAATCCCTAATTAGGATCAGAAATATTTAAACTATTAAACTCAACTTCCCCTTCCTGGGTGATGTCCTCTAGCGAGTGGTCACTAGCCACCTTCAGTCACTCTTGGATGAAACTAATTTCTAGATTCATTTCTATCCAGCTTCAGGCCCTGGTATGGAACAAGAGCATCCCTGGGGACCTGGGCTGGGAAAAGAACAGGGTCCGGGCAACCCTCTTTTTTCTCTTGGACCTCTCAGCAGCATTCAGTGCCTTCAACTGCAGTATCTTTCTGAGCAGGCTGACTAAATAAAGAATGTAAATCTAATCCCAGAAATTTAGGAAATGAAATCTCAGCTCTTGTTGTGGCACTTATTAACCTGCTCATAAATTTGTAACACGGTGTGCCTTTTTCATTATAAGTGATCCTCACACTGTCTCGCTTTATGGTATTCTCAGTGACTCCATCACTATAGCCTAAAGGCATCAGGGCTCCTATGCCTGGATAATTTAAAGGAAAGATCAGTGGCAGGAGGGAAGGTCATAGAGATTTTATCAACTTGCTTGAGGCTGCGACGTCAAATGAAAATTTATATCCAGTATTGCTATTGTCCCTTCTCCATACATAGACTTATTGAAATGATGATTGCATGTGTGTATCCACACTGAAAATGAATATATGTGGCTATTTCATATCTACGCTCCTACACTATGAATCTCATATCTTTGAGCAAATCTTTAATAATCTCAGCTTAAAACAAAAACTGTTGGACAAGGAAATAAGACGATGATGGTAATCTATATGCCACTAATCTCAAGTCTTTGCAGCTATGTACCCAAAATCAGATTATACTGCCCACACTCAGGGAAGTATGTGCCAGCAAACTTGGAGTTTTCTCCATGAGATTGTTAATCAGCTGATAAGCCACTGCATCCACTTTTGCTTTCATCACACAACTGAGCTCCAAGCACCGTATGAGGAGAGTCCCCTTTCCTGCTACATAACCTTAAGGTGGTACCATGGTATAGCAGAATAGCACAAATAAGAGTAAGAGGAAATAGCACATGGCAGAAAGTCGCACTTATGTTTGCTTTCACAATTACATGACAATTTTTCCTTAATCTAAAAAAAACTGCTGGTGAGACAGAGAAGCAAAACTAGACAGTCACAGCATAGTTTAAAGAACCCATAAACAACCTTCAGTAGGGAATGACGAATGTACAATAAATGTGTCATGTAGAAAAGCCCTAATTTTGACCTTTGCAGAAGTAGCACAAATCTTCTTCCTCTTCTTTTTCCTCTTCTTCCTCTTCTCCTTCTCCTTCAGAGGGAGGACTCCTAATGGGGGACTTCATGTCCAAAAGCAACCCAAACAAGGCTGAGCATGCTCAGCTGCCATTGACTGACTGCTGTGGCGGGTGGGAGAAAGGAAAGAAGCATCCCAAACAAAGCACTCTGCTCTGCAGCATTTGTTGCAGGACATACTTCTACTCAAAATGGCTCCACCCAAACAAAAGCAGTTGGGCGTTGCCATGCTTGGGGGCTTGCATGAATAGAAAAAGTCTTTGGGCAACCAAAATATCACACCACAAAGCCGGCCCAATGATTGCTGCACATGCCCAGTGGGCCTGGAAGAGTAACTGTTGGTGGAAGGAAGTGGAAAATGAGGAGGCTGCAGGGGTGTTGAATGGAGTGGCCCAAGCCCTGAATCAGAAACTACTCCGCATGGTGTGAGTGGACCTGGGGGTCAGACTAGATGGCCCAGGAGGCCCCTTCTGACTCACTCTGTTACTATGTATGATGACATGAAGTCCTGCAGAGAGTAATAACCATCCCAACTCTCCACCTAGGCATAAAAGCACTATCCATGAACAAGGGGGTGTATTGGTAAACTCTGGGTAACTCCAAGGTTCCCAACTATATCCTCCCAAAATCTGGGGAACCCCTAAAGTCTGAGTGTGGTGAGTTCACATGAAAAGCTTGACACAGGTCCTCTGGTGACATGATGGTGGTCAGCAGCACGGTTCACCCGGAAAGTGCCGGCAGGGCCAGGAGCAGGCCGGAGGGTACTTGCGAGAACTGGCAGTGTGTGGACAGACAGAGCAGCTGGGAGCTCTGGACAGTACCATGAAAGCCGTCCTGGCACCGCTTGGCTTGGCTGCAGCAAGCAGGCCTTGGTGGGGGCCGCACGGTGGTCCTGAGCAAGCAGCCAGTCTTGATTTGCCTTGCTGTGCTGTGACTCCTGCCTCTGGCCCTGCTTCCCGTCTGGCCCTGCCCCGCCAGGTACCTGCCCCTTGTCCTCTCTAGCCCTGCCTTGCTGGTGTTGACTCGGCTTGGCTCTGACCTGGGCCTTTGTCTCTGGCCCAGCTTTGCTTTGCTGGTCTTGACCTCAGCCTGTATCTGGACTTTGGTCTCTGGTCTCTCACTCACCAGTGCACCTTTGCCCCTGGCCTCCTTGCATCCTGCCAAGACCTCCACGTTTCTCCAGCACTCCCAGTGCCGGGGTGCCAGTGGTAGGAGCCTGCTGCCCACATCCCAGTGCTGACACGCTGGGGAAGGGGGAGAGATGGACAACTGGGCTGGGAGGCAAAGTGCAGCTTTCCAACCTACCAACTTTTCTAGTGTGGCTTTCTAGGGTGAAACAGCGCCAGCACTAATGGTGTGCTCATGCGAGACAATGCCAGCTCAATGTAGTTACCGCTTGAGCAAAGGGGAAACACAGTGAGTTGCTTCCAAAACTGGTTAGGGACAAGTAGCAACACATTTGCTAAGGGGGAAGCTCACTGAATGTCTATAGGGCACACCCATGCAATTCAATATCAGTCTAACTTCCAGGATTTCCACCAAAGAATCCTGGGAAACATAGTTTATGGGTGGTGCTGGCAGAACTGGATTTCTGTTGCTGGTCTCTGCGTACATGCAAGCATGTCTTCCCATGTGTCTGTGCTCTCTCTCTCTACCTGCTCCCCCACCCCCAGCTCTCTTTTCTGTCCTTCCCAGGGTGGCTTGGGGGAGAGAACAAGTTTAGTGCCCTTTGTATAGAAATTATTACAATGCCCAAAGAAAGCAGGACTTAAAAATAAATGAAAATAATTCCATAATTTGTTGCCCAGTGGCGTTTTTGGCTCCAAAACTCAGTAAGAAATGTAAAATCTCTCATAGAAGCCACTTATAGCTCATCTCTCAGGTGCCCACAAAGCAGTAGCTGCCAAACGAGGGAGGCCTTGTGAGTCTTTCATGCATCCTTTTTGTTCTGGTTTGCTAAAGCAGGAGGAACCCAAGTGCATGGCTCTTTGGATTGGCACGCAAACCTTAAAACAACATGTGCTTCTGTAATGAAAGGTACCCCAATAAACAAATGAGTTTGAAAACCATTTCACAATTGTGCCTGCAAAACAAAACGACAGAGACTGCCTTGCAAAATGGCACCTCTTCAAGGCTGAAGTCACCGTTAGCTAATTAATCCTTTGATAGAATTGTGGCTTTCACTTGCACAAAGACCTGCCAACTTTTCCTTCCCCCCCCCCTTGTTTATGACATTTTTCCAAGGGATAATAAAAGTAGGGGATTTGGCCTTCCAGCAGAAATGTGGTCCTCTGGGATGCATAAACCAGTAATCACAACTCTATTCCCAGTTCTGTCTTCAATCCGAAAGGATTTTGAACCTGTTTATTATTAATTTAAAATGACCTCTATTATCTCTCCCCTCCCCACCCCTCCCTCAAGAGCTATGCTGAAGTCTGCTAGATCTAAAACCTCCTGGTCTAACAACTGTGATTTCTCAGAGTGTCTTTCCTTTCAGAGTTGCACAAAGATTGCACAATAATTTGGAAGGAAATCAGTGAAGAAAACTCAAACAAAATAGAAAGAAGGGAGCAAACAAAGGTGAAGTGCAACCAAGCAGAATCGTGGGTAAATCAAAAATGCTGGGAGTGGGGTGCTTTCAACTGAAGGGTATTAACGAAAAGAAGGTGATGAGGATGTATTTTGCAGATCTTGGGAAGCAACCAGATTTGTCCACGTGCCAGGATATATAGGAGTAACGCCATAAAGCTGTCGTTCTAACTAGGAAAAGAAGAAGAAATGTTAGCAAGGCCAATGTTTCAACAAAGTGGTCTGTTCAACTAATGATCAGGCCAGAAGATCTTTGGGCTCAGTAGTCACCCTAGAAATTCCTGAATATGTTTGCCCATTTGGGTGCTTGTCTCTTGTGGCTGGGCCAGCCATGGGCTACTCCACATCCCCACACAAAACATAAGCACGTAGTATTATTACTGGAATGTCTTTGTGTGCAGCTATGGCCTCCCAAGGTCATCTGAGGGAAGCACGGGATTATTTGGAGCCCCAGTTTAAAGATCCTGTAAGCTTGGAGCTGACCGTGGGAAGGCCAAGACCCTCCCTGCCCTGCCCTGCCCTGCCCTGTCCCCACTCACAGCTAGTGCAGAAAGAATTGCCAAGGTTGAAAATTGCACCTCTGAGGAGAGGTAAATGGGCCTGCCTGGGAGCTGTAAGGGAGGAGTCCAGGGAGGAAGATTTACACTGATTCCTGCCTGCATCCCAGCTTCCTTCACTCCCCATCAATTTATCTAGACAGGCAAAAGCATCTAGATAAATGAGTCTTGAGGTTTATATGCATTGAGAGCCGGGGTAATAGGACTGTGCCCTTAGTTGCCTGCCTGCCTGCCTGCCTTCCTTTCTTTCTTTCTTTCTTTCTTTCTTTCTTTCTTTCTTTCTTTCTTTCTTTCCTTCCTTCCTTCCTTCCTTCCTTCCTTCCTTCCTTCCTTCCTTCCTTCCTTCCATTCTTTCATTTCTCTCCTCTCCTCTCCAGACCCCAGCTAACTTATGAAAGAATGATTAAAACATATATAATATAAAACAGCTCAAAGCAATTTCCATAAAACTACCCTAGCGAAATGGCTAGAAGAATAGCATGCACAAACTCAGAGCATGGCCAGGAAACCAGTGGTCATGCCAAGCCATATGAGTCCAGACTGTCTTTCTAGCAGGGTCCACAGATGCCCCAGGGAAACTCACGAGCTGCTCCACCCAGCCCTGTTGTTTGCCCCACCCTCTGGCCCGCAGATGATCCGTTCCTTTACATATGGGGATTCCTTTTAGCTATCATGCTTAATATCTCTTGACAGGCTTAGCCTCACCTTTGTTGTTCAGTGCAGTGTCTAGTCTAGCTCAGCAGTGGGCAGAAGGTAGATCTCCAGATGTTTTGGACGTCAGCTCCCCAAAGCCTTTGCCAGCTTGGCTGATGGCCAGAACACTGAGATCCATTTTCTACTCATCCTGCTCTAACTTTCCTATTTTTTCCAATTGGTTCCAAACCTAAGGGCACCCCCTCCAGATCAGAGCAAAGCCGCATCTATTCCAGCACCTAATTTCCCACAGTTGAAAACTCAACTCCTGAGGGAAGTCCAGAAGTCTGATGTGATTGAAATCTCTCTCTCTTACTTTTGCTGTCCAGTCACAGAAGGACTCACACATGTGAACATATTACTCATAAACACATACACCACTATTTCCACTACAAAATACTCCGTGCTACATATAAGATTCAAAAATCAGAATAATAGATAGCCGATTTTTTAAAATGCTCATGCTTTTTTTTTCTCCAGTGACAAATATGGGCCCCTTATTGTGAGCACTGAATGTAAAAATTGTTTACAGGAGGCTCAACCACTTGGTCCCCTAGAGATTTCCTGCCATGACAGTGCCGTCAAGTTTGTGGAAAGATGAAGGCTTACATAAATCAAGGAGCCTTCATCCCTGAATTCTGGCAACAAAGGCCTGCCCGACACTCTGTGCAGACTTCTTCCCAGAGTCTCTGTTGAATTCCTAAATGAACAGTGTAAAACTAACTTCATGGGCAAAGTATTTCATGAAAGGAAAATTAATTTCATGCTTTTCCTTGGCTGCCTGTGATGTGCTTGCAGAGATGTTAGGAAGGAAGTCATTCACAGGGAGTTCGGTCCTGATCTTCATGTAAAAGAAAATTTCTGAAACTTAAAAGTAAAGTGGCACTGGAACAGCCAAATACAACTGGGGTGGTTTGAGGCAGGTTACCAAATGGCATTAATTATCATACTGAAAACAGGATTAAGAAACACTGAGTCGTTTGGGGCAGGCATATGCTGTGCTATTGACCTCTTCCATATGGGCCGACCATTGTTCAGCTCCACTATATCACAACCTGCTGGCCGCTGGCCGGCTATTCCTCCTTGACGCCATCCTTAATCTACCCGGTTGCTGCAATGGTGATCCTCTGAAGTCTGACATTTGCACATGAATTGTGCAAGACGGTGCCTGTGTGATTGGGAAAGCTAAGTAGCATGTACATCATTCAGCTGGCCAGAAAGGAGGCTGACTCTGATGATTAGTTAGAGCCATGCTGGGCAAGAGAGGGAGTGTTTTTATTAGATCACACACTAAGCTCCAGCCAGAGAGACAGATCTGACTTCCTTAATAAGTTGCTGGCTCTGCTCTGCCCAGTAATAGCCGGGGATTTGGGAGAGAGAGCCTTAGCTCAGCACGAGGGCACATGCTTTGCACGCAGACAAGCCTCTGCCAGGTTGATCCTTGGAGGCTTCTGTTTAACAAGGATCAGGTAGCGGTCGCTCAAGATTTTGGAGTACAAAGCCCATGGATGGATGACTAGATGCCTGACTTGGGAGAAGGAAGCTTCCTGGGGTGGCCACGTGTCCTCGCTAGGGAGGCCAGCACTTTTTTTGAAGGGCTGTCAGAGGACTGCCCTCTGGTGGCATCCTCTATGTGGGAGGCATCCTCTATTGGAAGGCTGTCCCCCAAGCTGGGTAAGGAGACAAAGAACCATCACAAGGAAGAGCCGGGCCTTGAACTGCCCATCAGCAGCACCTGGACAGCAGACTGAGCAAGAGATACATGCCACCTGGATACAGTCTCCCACACTATGGTGAAATGCACTGTATTTCTATTAAATTATAATAATATTGCAAAGCTTGTGTCGGTGCATATGCATTAGCATATGATTATTATGTTGTGCTTCTATACCACCTTTTCTCCTCTTGTGCGGAACTCAGGGCAGCTTTCACAGCCCCCCCCCCCCCCCACACACACACAATTGCCCATTTTAGCATATTCAATTGGGACACAAATTGCTATGTCCCCTTTTTGGAGGCACATTTCTTCTCTTCTGACAATGCTTAAGTGGTCGTCCCTCTCTCCCTCTCTCAAATGTGTGCAAGAGATGCATTTCTGAATTGCCACCCACTCAATGAGTACTTGAGATAATTGTCAGCAAAAGTATAAATCGACAAAATACAAATGTCAACAGAATTTAAAAAATCCAAATGTCACTAAACCTAAAGGAAGCTGGTTAAATGTATACAATGCAAAAAGACAGAATGTTTTGCAATAAAAGCTGAGAGCAATTAAGGTTTTCAGCAGGCACAGGAAGGCAGATAATGAAGGAGCCAAGCCAGCTTCCCTGGGAAGTGAGTCCCATAAAAGAGCTCTTCCTCCCTGTACAGGAGGCTCTGTCTCCAGCTACCATCAGCCATTCCTCTCCTGGCGGCTGGGTATTTAACAAAGCCTCAGAAAAAGAGTGTTGATTCCAGACAGGTTTGGTGGGAGGTGTTCTTCAAAGAGACCAGGACCTGATCAATCACCGCAGCCCATGGTGGCTTATTTAAGACACAGTGGGTTGCAACACATGCCAGCCTGTGCTGGGCAACTTCTCAGTATTCAAGCCACAACTGCGGCTTGTCATGACATCTGAAGCTGGAAAAGGTGGCTTGTTGGCATGCTTAACAAACCACCCATAAAACAGCCCATTGGTTCTGGGTGGTTTAACCACATCAGCATCCCAGCCTCACCAGGCTGAGACATCATGACAAGCTACAGCTGTAGTTTCTACATCCAGAATGGCTGCCCACAGATGCCACAGCTCGCCATGGCTTATTTAATTTAAATAATTAATTTTATTTAAGCTGCAGAGGGCTGCTTGATCATGTAAACAAGCCCATAACCTACAAGATTGTTTTCACCCATGGTGGCTTGAATAAACCACTGTGCATTGAAATGTATGTTGGGCACACATGGGTATCCATCCCATAACCCAAGATAACCCCTTGCAGGTTGTTGTGTCATCTGAACCCAGAGAGGTTGGGTTGTTGGCACAGTAAACATAACACAGCAAAACCCTGAAATGGACCATCAACATGTGAACACACTCAAAGTGTACAGCAATATGAGGCAGGAAAACCTATCATCAGTTGCCGCATCTTTAGGCAGATGTCATTTTTCACCCTATTTTTTTAAAGATCGATTTTCTAATCTGTTCTACTGTCTTCGGGACTGTTTTTAAAAATTGCTCAGTGACAGCACTTAAAGAACATTGTGAATCTAGGAGATGCTGCCTCAAGAGCAAGAGGCCTTCCTTGAGTGCAAGAGTGCCACTTGCAGAAGGTCCCTCTCCCTCCCTTTCTAACACCCAACCCCTGTTCACCCCATTCAGCAGGGCCCCTGGGCAACTTTTCCAGGAGACTGGAAGGTCTCCCATGGAAAGGAAGGAGCAGGGACATTCTCTTCCATCCTTGCACTTGATCTAGTGGAAATCTAAATTTCACCCTAGTGATGATGATGATGCCACCTATTTAGGTAATGCCATGTTTGCAATGTGTTTGAGGTTTTTCCAATTAAAATCTTTTCAACTACAACACCTTAATTGAAAATCATACCTAGAAACTTTATTTGTTTGTTTCACATTTTGTTTACAAGTTCAGCTTCCTCAATGGGGCAATCCCAATTTTAATAAATAATGTTGTAATGCAAATTAAATTATAGTTTTTTAATCTATTGGTGGTGGGCGGGGGAATTCACAAAATGTCAGTTTCATGAATTGTACCTTCCCTGCCCACATAGGCATGTCACACTCACTTGCAGGGTGGCCATGTATCCTACCTTAAAGAGAGCAGTCCTCTGTTTGAAGGCATCTTGTGTTTGAGAACTGCCCAGGTAAAAATACAATGATGAAAGAGGAAGAGAGCTTGTGGGCCTTGGAGCTGCCCATCCGCAGTCAGTCCCTGGCCTCTGCTCCAGGCAAGCACCAGACAGATCACTGGGCCATTGTCTTGGTGAGAGGTATTCTATTGCTATTGCAATTATACATATTTCTAGTTTTGTATCTGTGCATATAAAACAGCACATTCAAATTTGAGGCAAATCTGTGTCTTCTTTCTTGGTGATGCTTTTTCTCCTTTCCAGCCACACGCAAGTCACACACCCTTCACTAGCATAGAACCGACATCTTCCTGAGTTATCAAAATCTGTCTCGAGGCACTGGAGAGGAGGCCTTAAGCAGTAGGTGCACCCCGTGGTGGTTCCCATGCTAAATTTGCAATAAACCGCCAAGCTGGATGTCACGCACTAATAGGAACACTCACAGTAGAGTGTTGCTCCGAGTGGCATCATTATGGCAAAATCGCTTCCCTTACACAGCTCAAAATCGCCCAGCATTATGGTTGCAAATGGGCCAGCGAGATGGTGGTAAAACACTGGCACTGATGAAGGTAAATGCGCAGCATCGCTGTGATTATCAAAGCCCTGTCAGAAAATGAATGGAAGCTTTGTGTGTCAGCTGCCGCTGTCATAAACCGAGTCCGCAGTTGGTAATGGCTCACCGAAAGCACTTTCCTAGATAGCAGCACTTTAATTGCTAGCTCGGTTGGTGGCTCAATGCAAATACCGCCTCTTTTGTGCTGGCTCGCAGGGAGCCTTTCCCCCCCACCGCCGCCATTCTGTTCCGTCCTGATCAGAGGAGGGAGAGAAAGAGAGACTGTTTAATAAGGAAAAAGACTGGGGGAGATGCAGATGAGCCAACAGGCACAATCCCGGGAGAAAACGTTCATGAGTGAGCCCCTGTTGAATGAATGGGGCAACTTCCTTATATATATCCCATAGTGTGGGAGCAGAGCTGCCCCCCACACTTTCATATTTAGCCCGGACTGGAATTGGCACTAGATCTCTCTCTGTCTCTCTGTCTCTCATTCTCTCTTTCTTGCCTCAGACAAGAGTGATTGCAAATCCTGCAATGAGCAGGAACTCAGTCTAGATGACCTCCAGACTCCTTGCTCTGTGTCCTTGCTCTGCTCACAGAGGTTTCAAGCCTTGATCCTCCAGTATATAAAGCACACACTCTACCCAAGGGCCATGGCCGTGTCCCTTACACCAGACTCCCCCAACTTTATGTTTTGGACTACAATGCTCAGCATCCCTGGCTGAGTTGCATGGAAGTGATCATCTAAAATATCTGGAGGGCACTTTCACTATAGCTTAGGGCAGGGGTCTCAAACTCGTGGCCTGCGGGCCAATTGCAGCCCGTGGGACAATATTTTGTGGCCCCCACTTGATATCAAAGTTTAGTGATAGTGCGGCCCGTGCGTTTTTCTCTCACACACCTGCATGAGTCGTTACCCTGGGCGCAATGTTCCCTCTAAGCTGCGCGCTGGGACTGGCGGGACATGGGGGAGGGGCCCTGTGGCCTTCAAAGCGCCAGCAGCACCCGGGCCGGCCTCTGGGAGCGACGCGGGATGAGCAGCCCCCACCCCCGCGGTGGTGGAATACTTGATGCGGCCCAGCCTCACCCGGACTCTACTTCCAGTGGCCCCCAGGTAAGTTGAGACACCTGGCTTAGGGGAATGTGGAGTTAGATGTGGGGGGTAGCAAAGGGATTACGAGCATAGGTCAATCTTCCCTAGGCTGGTGCCCTCCAGATGTTTGGATTTCAACTCCCATCAGCCCCAGCCATCATGGTGAATGGACAGGAATACTGGGAGTTGTAGTCCAAAAGTTGGGGAGGGCACCAGCTTGGGCAAGGCTGGCATAGGCTATGAGCTGGCTATCTGTAGTTCACGTCCCAGTAGCAAGCTGCTGCTTTATCACTCAGCCTCAGCCATCTCCCCTTTCGTACACAAGAAGGCGCAGGACAGTAATGCCGGCTTGGCCATGGCTAAGTCGAGCAAGGTGATAATGTGCATGGAAGCGCTTTGAGCACTTAGGAGAAGTGCTAGAGAAATGTTAATCCTGGTAGTAAATGCTCCAAATTCCTCTCCTTGTATCACCTCCCAGTGTGACGTGCGACATGAATGCCAACAAGAAGTGGGCAAACGGAGGTGTGTGGCGACCTGCAAGGCGCAGCTCCACACTGACACATGGGAGAGCAAAGCACAGTTTTCTGCTGCAGGCCTCTGATAACGCGGACGAAGGCCAGAGCGAGCACCGCGTGTTTCCCAAACGGCCAGGTGGATGCTATTAACGCGCTGGGCCAGCTTTCCCCAGTGAGGTGCCCTCCAGATGAGCTGGAGTGCAACTCCCAGCCAGCATGGCTCTAAGCATTCATGGGCCGACGCTGGCTATGAAGAAGTAATTTGCTTTTGTGGTCACCAGGCTAATTGGAACAGCAGTGCTTAACAGTGCCAGGTTAGCTGGGGCAGAAACCGGGAATGCCTTGGTGCCTCGGGGCTCACAACTCTGCAGCTCATCGCCCCTGTGGCTGCACCGGACACCGAGCCGCTGCTGGATCCAGTGCAGGGCAGCTCTGAGGCAGTAGGGCCTACCAGTTCCTACAGCCTAGAGTGGAATAATAGGCCTGGGTACTGCACCCAAGGGGTTCTGGTTTTCCTAGCATAATCAGCCAGGCTTCAGTTACAGGACAGCGGAAAGAAAGTAAAGCAAGGGGAATCTGAATCCAAAATCTTCAGGAAAAGATGAGCAGTTCTTAAGCAAAAGGAATGGAATTAGGAACACATGAAATCCATGGAACTGGAATGAGTGCTGAGGTGCTGGCTTGGCTGCCATTTTAGCGGCCTTGCACTGGGACACCCATGCAGTGAGAACGACACCTCAGTGGTGGTTTATTTCCCCACTCCCAACTGGAGGGAGTTCTATTACCAGCTATTACACATCTCCAGGCTGTTTTCTTCCTGCAGGGTGAAGTCAATGGCTTGCCACCCCCACCCATATCATGACTCTCTGTCCTTAAGACATCTTTGTGCTTCTGTGGGAGAACAAAGAGAGACTTTCCTTGTGTCATTTATTGTGCAAACTGTATCTGATTCAATAGGGCTTCGTGAGTTTGGTACACAGGTGGTGTCATTCATCAAGTTATGGTGTGTCATTTCGAAAAGAAGCACGATCACTTGATGGTTTCATACTTCTGAGGTTTTGTGTTGAATCTTTCAGCACTTAATTCTTAACAAATATTTTAAAAGCATTAGAAAGGTAATGATGCAAAAAAAGTACAGTCTCTAGGATTTTGCATTGCTGCAACTGCCTGTTCCACCTGATGTTCTCCAGATGTATTAGACTACAACTCCCATCATTCTAATCATGGAGCAATGGAGTTGTAGTCCAACAAATCTGTAAGCACCAGATTGATGAAGATCTCTCACTCTGGTTTTATTCGTTTTAAACTTTTAAAAAGATTACTTCGTGTTTTATTATGTTATAGTTTAGGGTTTTAATTTTTGTGACCCACCCAGCAACCTTTACCTATTGTGGGGCACCGAAATGTAATATATAAACAAACAAAATTGTTTGCTGGCTAGCCAATTCATGGCCTCCTGTCTAACTTCTGTGGCACATCACAGATCATGGGGCTTCTGGTGCTTCACTTCAGCCATAAGGAGCAAGAACAGAAATTCTGCTATTGCACAAGCACCATATTGTAGAGGTTTTTGATAATTGCATGCCCACTGCACACTAATTGTACACTTTGGAGGAATGGATAACTCCCAAGAGAGTATCGATGTCTTTTCAAAGTCACATGAGAAATGGACTCAAATACCGGGGGACTGGGAATGCTGAGCTATTTCTGCTGATACCATTCCAGTGTTCTTCGCTTACTGTGGCCAGGAACTGATTTGTTGTTGTTGTATTAAAGCCCATAAATTCCCCAGAATCACAGTACATGGTCCTGATAAGTCAGAAGAAATGTGATTTGTGAATATAGAATAGCACAAAGGTCATGAGTAGATTCACCACAGAATTAACTACTATTCCCTTTGATCTGTTGGGAATGCTGACAAGATGAGACTCCACACAAATCATGTTTCTCCCTGTGTGTGCAGTTCACCAGTCCATCATCTTCAGCCTTTGCTAAATGGAGAGCAACAATCTAGACTTAAGGCTTTTCTACATTCAGCATTTATTGGGTGCTCATCATTCCCTACTTATGGTCATTTACAGATTCTTTAGAGGCCATCATGACCCTTAAGTTTGCTTCTGTGTCTAAACAGTGAGATTTCTTACATGGGGAAAATGTGGTATTTAATTCTAAGCCTCAAATCCCTTTTTCACTTGTGCATTTGCACTATTCTGCTGTACCACAGCGCCACCTAGAAATAAAATAGTGGAAAAGCAGGAAAGGAAACATTCTCTGTATGCAGCTTGGATCTCACCTCTGGGGCAAAACAGAAAGCAGGTACAGAAGATAAACAGATCTGTGGAAAAGGTCCTCAGATCAGGCTGTTCGGTGCTTGGTGAAAGGGGACAGAGAGAGGGAAGGACGCCCACCACACACACACTTACTGGTGTGGGCATCACACAGAGGCCAGCAGAGGAGCCCGGGGACAGATGCGGCATCATGGCACTGCCATGGGCCTGCTATTGGCCAATAAAGCCAGCATTAGCATGGCTCAGTGCTGAGCACTGCCCACCATTCAGCAGCCGCCACCTCTGCGGTGCATCCTCTTCGGCTGCCCTCTGCCTTTGACTATCCTCTGCCCCGGCAGCTGTCACTGCACACAATTTGTCCACAGGTTCTTGAACAATGATGTTTCTGTTAAGCATGTTGACTGCATCTGCTGGAGCACACCTCTCGACTGGCTTGGCTACGGATTTGCATCCGTGTGAAACTTTGCAGTGTTCATTCCATTGGCTGCACCATCCTGCGGCTACTGATTTTTCCAGGGCCGGGTGGGTTGTGGCATGGCATCGCTGTCGCTGATGGAACATGCATATGACCAGCTGGACGTGTCTTCCCAGAGTAACCAAGTTCAGCACCCAGAGAGAGAAGAACCTAGTGGGATGAGGGGCACATCTAAAAATAATCCATCTAAATGAGGATGAGATTAGAGCATGTGCAGGGGCTACGGAATGCTGCATGTCCATTGTGGGGGGGAAATAGGAAGGTGGGTAGGAGAGGCGAGTGCAATACAGTATCCTGGAAGAAAGCATGGCTGACTCACTAGGTAGAAGCCAGAACAGGAGCTCTCTACATTGCAATCGTGTATGGCAAGCCCCCCTTGAATCTGCTTATGTACCAATGCACCGTGAGCAAGAAGGGACACTTGCAAAGTTGGTGATGTGTTGTGCTTCAATTCCTGTATGTGAGCCAATGTAGAGTCCTTAATTTAGGCAGGCAGAGGGATCCCAGCTTCGCAAATGGAGCCAAGTGCTCCATTCGTCAGTTGTCAGAGTGCTCCCCTTTCTTCAAGTGGTGAAGCTGTGCATTAAAAAGCATGCGCACATTTAAAATACATTCATGCTTATCAGAATTTAGGAGGGGAAAAATATTCTCAAAACCGGTGCAAAAGTGCTTTGGACACATAAGCTAGTTAGCAGAGGTTCTCAGCTGATTTCTCCACAGTTCAAACTTATCCATGCTGAAACCTTGCAGAACCGGTTTTTCTAAGTTCTGAAAACAGAAAAAGGGCTCTTTGTCCTGAATGCATTGAAGGTTCTTTCAGAGTAACCTCACGGCTCTAAAGATTGTGCCTCTTTTCAGTGTCAGACTTCTTTCTCTTCCCCTGGCGACATCATTCTAAATAGCCTCTTTTGGCTTCTCCTGCCACAATAGTAGGACATACTGGGCTTGGCAGAGCAGGGAGACTTGCTTATTTATATTACGCTGATTTCCCACTGTCCAGCATCCACTGGGATGATTTAGGCTTTTCTATGCAAAACTCATAATTCTCGGCATCTGCTTTCGGGTTTGCTGTAGAACTGAGTTCTAAACTCCATCTGGGGAACATTTCTTTTTCTGCCTTTCCACTATATAACCTCTAGGTGGCACCATGGTTTAGTGAAATAGCTCAATAGAAATTGTGCTGTCTTTTGCTATCAGAAATAATACTCCATTTTCTCTGCTCTTAAAAACCTCAGAATAAGTTGATTAAAAACAGACATGAAATGGGAGGGGCAAATCATGATGTTGACCAAAGACCTGGTGAACAATGGTAAGGAAAGATGAGCAGACCACAAATGCTTCATGTAGAGGCGTGGGACTCCTCACACACAGTTGGCCTATCCCTGTACCTTTTGCAGAGTCCCAGTGTTTTGAACCCAGTGGCCCCTGGTTCAAGTACATCACTGGCACCAGCAGAGAAATCAGGCGAAGGCTGCCTTGGCAAGAGGCAGTGCCTTTTCACTTCAGCAGGGTATTTCTGGATCCAGTCGACTGCTAGTAACCAAGCTGCTAACTGGAAGAGTGACTGGATCGTAAACCCTCCATACATCTTCAGTTACAGTTAATAGTGCCAAACAATTATGCCATGCATTTTAAGAACAACGGCAGGCCACTATCTTACAAAAATAAACAAAGCTAAGTTAAGTAAAAATGAGGGTGTGTGCAGAGCATACTTGTCAAAGCCTGTAGACCACTGTCAGTATGAAATGTGGTTCTCACCAAATTGATCTGAAAATATTGTTGTACTTTCTCTAAGAATTTATAAAACAAAGAAAAGCCCCCCTGGATCAGACCAAGGGTCCATCTTGCCAGTCAGTGGCAAATCACCAGCCCACAGGATTCCTCAGGCAGGGTGGGTACAACAGCTCCCTCTGTCCCATGCTCCCCAACAACTGGTGCAAGCAGGCATACTACCTCTGATACCAGAGATAGTACATTGTCATTAGGACTAGTAGCCACTGCCTTCTCCTCCTCCATTAATTTGCACATCTCTTCTGCACTGTGTGAAGAAGTCTTTCATCTGTCCTGAATCTCACATCAATAATCTCATAGAATTACCCTGGATTCTAGTATTATGGGCAAGGAAGAAAAATATCTCCCTCTTCACTTCTCTCTTCTTGTGCACATACAAAAGTTTTTGGGTTTTTTTTTTTTTTAAACCAAGAGCAATTCAAAATGCACTCTTCCCAACCAAACCCTTACTGAATGTAAACAAAAGATTAAACCCAAAAGGTTCAGCTGTACTTAGTATCAATTGCTGGATTACTTCCCTCCTTCCCAGAGTGGAAACCTTATACTTTTAAAATAAGCCACATCACTGAGAAAAACAAACCAGGAGCTTAGCAATTTTTGAAAGAGAAAAGGAATCACAAAAAACAGGGAAAGTCATCATCCATTGCTATGAGGCACTTCTAACAGGGCTGGGTTGTTGACTTGGGTTGTAGTCTATTTTAACAATACAGCCACCCAAAAAAGTACAGGCATGCTGACGGCAACATGAAGCAAAAACCCAATTCTGACATAACCTGACTGACCAGCTAGATGTGGCCACAATTTTTACAACTTGCCACACTCAGCCAGTGCAATGAAGAATCTATGGAAAGAACGCAAGAGAAGTTGGAAGAGAATTTCTGCAGCAAAGCCAGTCTTTTAGAGACCAAATGATTGTAAATGCTTGTGTCTGAATACATTCTAGAATACAAACATGAGATGATGATACATTGCAAAATATTTATTTTAAACAAAAATAAACTGATGGGTGAACGGAACTGCATGTGACTGTTAACAGGGCAAGTGGAAGGGGAAATTTAAGAAGAAGCAGCGCCCTGAGTCAGTACCAGACCAAACATGCAAGGGTTGTCCTGGAACAGGAGTGCTGAACTCGGGCCTTGGGCAAAATCTGAAAACTCTGTTTTCCTTGTGATATTGCAGCCTGGCCCCTTTCACCTTCAGTTCCACCCACCACCGGAAAGCATCCAGTCTCACAATGGAATCCAGACCTCTGGTGGAAAAGGTTGCCCACCCCTTCCTTTTCATAGAAGCGTCATTAAATCGCTCTCTCTGGGTCCCGTAAAGCCCTTTGCCTCAGACTGCCTCCCTCCTCTTTGGAAAACTGCATCTGCCTTCCTCAGACTGGTGCTTTCCAGATGCTTTGGACTACTTGCTATTTTGAGCTGATGGGGTAGAGAGCCAAAACACCTGGAGGGCACCAGGTTGGGGGAGGCTTAAGCAGTGCCTTTCTCTTCTTTCCTTCCTTTGCTAAAGCTCCTTGAATTTCTGGCTGCCTGGTTTGTATGAATAGTCAGGCAAGCCAGTATGAAGGTGAAATGTACCTCAGTTATACCTGAGTGCACTTCAGAGACTTTTCCATAGAGTGTCAGTTTTTCCAGGCACTCATATACATTTTGGGATTTGTAAAGTAAGAGTGGCTCACAGTGTCCCAGAGTCTCATTGCTTCTGCAGAACGCGCCATCTGGTGAACTCCTACCTACCCCACTTCTTACTCCTTTTCCCAGTCACTCACTCACATGGCATCATCCAGCAAAATGGCCCCTCACTTCACTCTTTCCTGAGGCCTCCCCAACCTCCTTGAAGTGGTGTCCAAATCTTGTAGCAGTAAAGGGCGAGGGTGGCACAGATCCGGAGTCTGGTGGGTGGTCCCTGCTCCAGAAAGGGCATCAGGAGGACAACTGTTTTTAGTGGGGTGGTTCCCCTGCTTTGTTTCCCTGCTTTCCCCCCACAGAAATCAAGGAAAGGAAAAATCAGGAAACCATACAAAGAGGAGGAAAAGAACGACATGAGAAGAGGAAAAGAGGGTAGGCAAAAGCTTTAGAGCCACTAGGTGGGAACACACGTGCTTTTGCAGTGCACTGAAACCACCCCCACTGGGAAAGCCATCATAAACCTAGTTTGGAAAACAAGAGAATATCGAAGAAGAACAGGATGGGGTTTCTGTCATGCGTCCTTTGAGTGAGCCAGACACTAAGTGCTCCATGATAAAATGGTTGTGCAACCCTGGATCACAAACCAGAGTTTTCTGTGGAAGCAACTTCTCCAGCTTTCACTCAGCTCTGACAAGGGCTTGACATCTGCCTCTGAGGGATTACGTTTGCATGCAATCCTCAAGCACGATGTACAAGTTAGTCTCAATTGTTCTGCACAGCAATGGGCTTGCAATCCAGAATAAGACACCCCCAATCCCTAGAGAATAAGACACCCCCAATCCCATGTTTGGGCCCTGAAAACCAGACAACACACCTAACTAATGCAGTGTGGTGTGTGATGTCTTCCAGGCAGGCAATATGTGCCAATAAATAAAAAGGGTCCATTCGAATTTCACCAGAGAAAGGGAAACAAACTGCATTCTGGGACTGGCCACCACAAGGCCACCTAGAGGTGCCACAAGGTAGGGGACAGAAGCGTCATCCATACTTCAGTGCCAGGCTTTGCCTATCTGGGCATCTGCCCGATTTCTCCCATTGCTCAGCTTGGATCTTTGCAAATAAACAGACACTTTAACACACTTTAACACACACTTTAACACACACACATATCTCTAGTGCTCTCTCTTCTGAGAAAGAAAGTACCAGTAAAAGGCCATGAAACTTCCTGTTGCAGTAAAGCAATGAACCTCGAGCAATATTTAAAACTGAATGCAGCAAGAGAACTGTGAGAAAATAGAGGTGGCAAATTTCCTTCTCTTGTTGTCTCAACAAGCTTTGTTTAACGTCGGCAAACTGGATGTGCGCAAAAGATTGGGTCCAGTTCCTACAGTACATAAATAAATACAAGAAAAGAGGGCAATTTCCTCTAACCCAGTGAGCTAGAGCCCTGTCTGTCTCCAAAACATCTGTGTGTTCTTATTGCTCAAGGAAGTTGCCTAATCCAATCCAGAAAGTGGTTTCTTTTGGAAAACGAGGGGGCTTTCTGGCTTCCCCCCACTCTGCCTGTGTCATCTCAGTTGCAACATTCAGTCTCCTGCCAGATGCTAGCAATTAGTCATGTAAGCCAGGGGTCTCTCTAGGGGGCAAGGTGGAAGGAGTCAGTGGAGCCATAGAGCGGGTGCTCTGGAGAAGCCATGAAGCACAAGCTGGGGAAGGTGCCATTCTGGGTGGCTCCAGCAAGCAATAGCTGGGTAGAAAAGGCAACACTAAGGCTCTCGGAAGCACATGTCTCACTCATCTCAAGCAGCAATCTCCATGACGCAGCATCTGATGTTGGACTGGGATGCTGGGATTCCGGGTCTCGCTCCCAGTCGGCCATGAAGCTCAGTTGCACTCTCAACCCAACCTACCTCACAGGGCTACTGTGAGGATAAGATGGAGAAGAGGCCAAGGACAACATAATCTGCCTTGGCTCTTTGCAAGAGGAGAAAAGCCAGGATTTAAATGGGGGGGGGGGGCTCTCAAAACCCTTTGGACTGTGCTGCAAAAGGAGAAAACAAAGCCACTCCTGTGCTTTCAGGAGTGAGATTTGCTTTCCTGTGACGGCTCACCTTTTGACGGTTGTTGGAAAAAGCAAAGCAAGAATGACCCTATTTGGAGCATCCCTTGGTCACTGTGCAGGATTGGTACCTGCTGTACCTGTCCTCAGCAGGTACATCTGAGGACATTGTCCAGGTGAGGCTTCTCAATTTCAGACCTGCAGAACTGTAAACCTGTGCAGTGATGCAAATGCAACTTGAAGAGAAAATTAATGAAAAAATGTGCACATTTGCAGCACTTAAAAATTGGGATCGCATTTCCTCTCCTATGTGCTGCTTGGGCTTTTTGGAAGGGCTGTCATTTCCATGACTGTGAATGGTGATTTCTGAAATAGGGAGGGAAAGCTGCAGTGAGACTCAAAATCTTGGAATTGCAGTGGAGAAGGAGACAAGGCAGCTTCAGCCACGGTGTCTCTGGGATATGGTCTGCAAGACTGAGGGAGAAGGAGGAAAGAGCAATGCACAGCAAACCGAGTCGTCTGTCAGGAATATTGCAGGTTGCCCTCCAACTAAAGAACACGCTGTGCTGACTTCCAGAGAGATTAGCATGTTGTGTGAATGCACCCAATTCGTCATTATAATCTAGTCAAGCACTGGTAAATCCACCACTTCTACTGGTTTGTGTTTTGCATGTAAGAGAATTTTAACAGAGTCATGATGTCTATGTATAATAGCCTTCCCCAAGCTGGTGTCTTTCAGATGTTTTGGATTCCAGTTCCCAACAGCTGCAGCCAGCATAGCCAATGGTTAGGAATGCCAGGATTTGTAGTCTAAAACATCTGGAGGGAACAAGATGCTAGGTGTCATGAAGTTCATGGTAAGAACCTCATATGATTAGTGGATCATATTCCAACAATCAGTAAGACCAGCAAACAGCAGCTGCTTCCCCTCTCTAGATGTCCCAGCATCTTCACCTTTTTCCAGAAATCTTTTCCTGTGGGTTGCTCTGGAAGTCCCTTCTCCCCATTTTGCCAGGAAGTTCTTCTGGGGAATTAGATAAACCAGTTATGATTTATAAAGCTCACACACTCCCTTAAGATGTGAGAGATGCTGCGGTTCTCTGCTGTGGTGTGTTTCTTGGCTCACGCTTAACTCACACTGCAGCAAACTAGAGAGGCCTCTGGGGTAGGTCCTCAGCTGCTTGACTGGTTTCTACTCCCCTCTCCCTCCTGCTGCCTTTCTGCTGAACAGTCAACAGCTCCACTTCCTCTGCAAACAGGACAGCATCGCATTAACTTCTTGGGGACCTCAGAGACTTGCCCTTTTCTTCCTCCATCCCTTACCAACTGATGGTGCAATTCAGTCTCCTCCAGCCTGATGTCCTTCAGGTCTTTTGAACACCAGTACTTATCAGCCCCAACCAGCATGGTCAATGGCCAGGGATGCAGGGAGCTGTAATCTAAAACATCTGGAAGGCATCAGGTTGGAGAGGACTGGTGTAACCTCTCAGTCGCAAGAGCTGGTACAAGCTCCAGCTCTTCAAGCGGACACTCACTGGAGATGGTCCAGCATGAGGAGCACATTGGCACAACCACGGTGGGACTGGGTGAGCATCATGGCAAGAGGGAGACCAACCGTGCCCCATCCCCTGGCTAAGTGAAAGTGCAGTGGCTGCAGGGCTGGCTTGCCTCTTCCCTCCCCATCGCTGAACTCGGAGGAGCGGGCATCCCTGTCACCTTTACACAGGCAGAGAGGCCAGGCCGGTCAGCTTTCCCAACATCCCCTTGGTATGATCCCTGCAGACAAACAGCATTTCTTAAATTGTGGGCCACACAGGCAGCAGTGTGATGCGCTTTCTTTAAGACTTTTATAGAGTCCTGTACTTGAAGAGCTGCCAGAGGACTGCCCTCTATTATGAAAACATTGACTGTTTGAAGGACTGTCCAGTTCCAGCCCAGTTTGAAGATAAGGAATCAAGTGTTGGCCTGTGAAATTTCCCATCAGCAGAATCTTGGCAGTGGACTTAACAAGGCACAAAAATCCCTTGGTCACAGTCATCCGCACAATGAGATATTTTTGTTGTTACGTGCCATCAAATCATCTCTGATTATGGAGACCCTGTGAATTAAAGCCTTCCAGAATGTTCTATCCTGTACTTTTATTTAAATTATAATAATTTCAAAATGTCTGTGTGTTCATGCATGGTAGCAGATGCCAATTATATGCAAATAGGTATCTTCTTCTTCAGTGATACAGGCCCTCTTTTGAATGATTCAGAAGTGGCCACCCCACCACCCAGCAGGAAAGGGAGATGGAAGAAACTGGCAGTGTGGGAGATACTTACAATTTAGCTGTGCAAGGAGAAAGGGAGAAGAAACCACAGGAGATGAATAAGGAGACTTTGAGAGATACATGGGGCAGAGGATGAAAACGGTATAAAATAACGCAAGCTCCACTTAGCAAACTCTGCTGTGAAATGGAAAGGCTGAGTCATACTGAGTCTGGTGAGTCCCTGGAGAAAACTGCTTTGGCAAGGAACCCAGGAGTTCCACAGGACGCGAGGTCCATGCAAAATCCTCTGTAACTGGCAGGTGATGATTCCAAAGTCCACCTCCCTCTGCCACCATTTTGTGACTGGGAGCCATACTGTGCTCTTTCAGGGGGGCCCTGCAGCTACAACCTGTTTGAGAACTTGTACAAGTTCACCTGCCAGGATCCATCACTGCAGAGCATCAATAAGGCCGGGTCAGTGATTAGTCTTCATCCATCACAGGAATGGCGGTGGCCACTGCCTGGTCACACCTGTGCAGGAGACGCTGTTCCATGTATGAAGTTTATGCCTCAGAGGACACTCATCTGCCCCAGCAGCCATTCAGACACAAGAGGAATCCTCCTAGCAAATATCACCCAATAAATCTTTCTGTAATTGGCAGAATTTATTCTAGACCTTAATGTATTTATCTTTTGTACTGGGTGAAGCAATAGTCAGAAAGCAACAAACTGGTTTCACATCAGACCATCCCATGCTTGCAGAAATCTACTGAAACTCAAAGGAGGGGTTTAACCTTGTTGCCCATCTATAAACCTCAAACCTGCTTTTGATTTAGTTCCAAGGAATTTGCTATGGGTGTTTGCTTTTAATTTGGAATTTGTATGGTCAAACTGAATTGCAGGTTTATTTTTGATAAGGAGGACATCCCTCTGAACTGAAACAGTCATTATTTTAAATCTCTATCTCTATGCCTGTTTTAAAATTTTACTCTAGAGGAGCTGCAGGGGCCCAAATCCAGACTGTACCCGCAGCTGGGGGCAGTGGATTAGAGCTCTCTGATCACCTTTATACAGACTGGGGACCCTGCACCTTCTCTAGAGTGAAAAAAGGAAAGAAAAATATATGTAGTTGCTTGATATGGGTTTTAAGCAAGACCTGTCTTGGTCCTCTGGTACAATTTTAACTACAAGAGGAGGATTTCAAGGATGCGTGTTAGCTCCTTCTTTGCCTGATCGTTTATGCATGATATTGGGTGTTTCCAACAGGCCTTGTATTGTGAGATCGCCCTGCCTCATCACAGAACTTCATGGGCAGTCCAGACACTTTGAGGCCTTCCCGTGTTTTGCAGACACTCCTTTTCTCTTCTTTCTTAGTACCAGCAGTACAGCTAGGGCTGGACTTTGAGGCCCTGCAGCCCGGGAACCCCAAATTCCCATCAAGGCAGCTGATGCATGGTTATTCTGACACTTTTGTGGTGAATGTGTGACTGATATCCCTGAATATTTCATGACCACCACTCTTGAATGCATAAACTGAAGCAGAGAGGGAACCCTGTGTGAAGTGTTGCCCTGGCATCCTGAAGGTAGCGTGAGCCTAGCAGGGAAAGACGTACAGCATAAGGTTAATGGGACTTACCACCCAATAAGTAGGAATGGGAGCGCAGTCAGCATAGTCTCTTTTTTTTTTAACTGGAGCTGGTGTACCCAAAGATATATAAGAGAGCCAGTGTGGTGTAGTGGTTAAGAGTTTGGAACTGGGACTCAGGAGATCTGGCTTCTAGTCCCCACTCAGCCATGGAGCCAACTGGGTGACTTTGGCCCAGCAATCTCACATGGTTGTTGTTCTGAGGATAAGATCTGAGAGGAGGAGGAGAATTGTGCAAGCTGCCTTTGAGTTCCTTGAAAGCAAAAAAGGTGGGATATAAAATGTAATAAACAAATAAATATTTTGGGTCACTTTCTAAAGATAGCCTTTTCTTTTTACCCAGAGTATCTTGACTTTGAAAGAAAAACATGGTTTTCCAATCAGGATTTCTTTTCAAATGCTTTGAAACAATGAGGAGTTGATCTATAGCTGTAAATGTGTTCCTTAATGA
Organism: Varanus komodoensis; assembly: GCF_004798865.1. NCBI lineage: Eukaryota > Metazoa > Chordata > Lepidosauria > Squamata > Varanidae > Varanus > Varanus komodoensis. The sequence goes on along the minus strand of NW_025335268.1, from coordinate 27,421,422 downwards.
GGATTTTTGGGTTTGGAAGCCTGGGATTGAGCCAGCTGTTTCTGAAGGAAGTTTATTGTGGAAGATTAATGGAGTGCCCTTAGCTGAAACAAATCACTTGACTGTTTACTGAAGCTTCTAGCCAGAAAGAACAAAAGGCAGCTCTAACACAGAACTGTGGCAGCTGAAATCTAGCTATCTCCAAGTATATCTGTTGGATTGAATGAAGGTTCACACACCTCTAGATCACTGCTTTTTTCATGAACAGAAGCTTTCCTTCCTTCCTTCCTTCCTCCCTCCCTCCCTCCCTCCCTCCCTCCCTTCCTTCCTTCCTTCCTTCCTTCCTTCCTTCCTTCCTTCCTTCTCCCTGCTGCTTTAAACAACCCAAGCCAAGAAAATTCCCTGCAAAATAGTATACCAGAAACCCTGCCCATTTTAATGAAAACTCCCTTTTGATTTATTACCTGTGGTTTGGCAAATCTGCTTTAGCAAGGCAATTATAAGTCTAAAAAATGTTGGTTCTATTAATGAAGAGAGCTCATAAGCACCTGATAGGAATCCTACAGACCACCATGAATTCAGCCCAAAAGAAAGAATGTCAAATGAAACATTTGGGCGAAGCATCCCAGAAAAATATATAGTTAGATTTTATCGGAATCTTCTCAGGTTCATTTACTGAAAAAAGAAATCTTGCAAGAGAACTGCTTTCTTTCTCATGTTGAAACATCAATTAAACCCTATGGCAATCAACTAGAATATCAGCCCCAGAATAAATTTTAAAAGCTGTTGTGGATTTGGTGCAAACTGAGCTTGTCAGAATTGGTCGTGTGTAATAGCACAAATGTAGCATTGTGTGTTTACTCTGATAGATGTTCCGTGGTGTTCAGTGTGCTTTACTCTGTAAAGAGTATGTTTAGGATTCTAGTCATACAATGGAAGAAACATTAAGGCTTCCAGAAAATGGCAACTAGAAATTTTATATCTAATGATATAGAGTCACATGTTCAGAATCAACTGCAACCATGTGACCATTAAAGAAATTTGTGTGAAGTTTTGATGGATTCACACACGTTGGGATTAAGGGCATCACTGCCATTTTCAGTCTTCCTCTGCTCACAGCGCAGCTGTCTTCCGTGGCTGCACATTGCAATGCTGGGTCCCACCCAGACCAAGGCCAAAGCTCATGCTGGAAGCAAGTCTCTAAGCGAGAGTAACCAGTCATGAATACCGACTTTTCTGTTCCCCTTCATCAGACACATCTGCTTTATTTCTTCCCCTTTCTCCCAAATTTCTGCGGAATCCATCATTCTGACCCTTAGCATCCCTCCTCCCCATTTCCTGGTGATCCATAATTTCTACTTCTGTGTAATCATTTCTAAATTTACACACAAACCTAAGTTAGCTTGTCCTGTTTTTTGACTATGCCATTCCTCTTTTTCTGCAATGCACAAGTGACCATTCTAACAATGGCTGAAATGGTTAGAATGAAATAGTCGAAACAAGACCTGTTGTGGACAACTTACACAAGCAGAAGATGAACCAAGGCCTAAGAAGGCTGGGAAAAGCCTTGTATAACCTCTGTCTGTTCCTCTTTTTATTGAACCTTCTGTGTCTTTAACAGCAGAATGAAGCATGAACATTCAGCTGCTGAAACGTTCCCCACCATTTATTATGCTTCATCCTATGCACATCTTCCATTAGGACTCCAGTTTTATTTTGTTTTAAATTGGAATGATGATACCTTATTAAACTGGTAATAAGTTGCTGATAAGTTGCTCTCTCCCCATCCCTGCCCACAAATTTCATGCTGATGTTTGTCAAAATCTGTCAAGCAACACCAGCTTGTCTCATTTTTCTTGTCAGTTCAGCAAGGGAAAGGCTTGCTGCTTCTCCCTGTCTGGCCATGCACCTCCTCCTCCTCCTCTTGAGAGACTAGTTGTGAATAAGGGCCAGCACCAACCTGCTGCTTCACACAGCAGACTGCAGCCCTTCCATCGCTGTGAGCAGATCCAGTGGTTTCAAGCAAAGTTTCAGTGTGGGACGAAATTAAGCGAGCTTCTCTGCAAACTTAAGATGAGATGTCCTCATTGGTGGGGAGTTATGTTCAGGCCTCCACTGAGACAACAGGAAACAGATACTGCAATTCAACAGTAAATAAAATATAGTGTGGGCAATGCCAATTGCTGTAGTGCAATGCAGAATGTTTGTGTGTTGTTTTCAGCATCTCCCATCTGAAAAGAATGCCATGCCTGATGTCAAGGTGACATCACCAGAATTAGATTTGTCACTAGAATCAGATTTGTTTCTCTTTAGAATGTGAGCAGAACACCTGCTGGATCCATGAAGCAGAACTGCAGCTTGTGAAATCTGCAAACATTTTTCTCTGCGCCATCTGGATGATGCTTCATCTGTCCTTCTGAAATGCTGCCTCATTATGGCGGGAAGCAGAGCTTGTGTCATACATGGGAATCTTTTGGGGGGGGGGATCTTAATAAAGAAAAATGTGTAGAAAAGGATGGACAAGCCACCCAACTGAAAAACAAGTCATTTAAAGAGAAAAATAGTTTCCCTTATGTGTGTGTGTGTGTGTGTGTGAGAGAGAGAGAGAGAGAGAGAGCGTGTGAGAGAGAGAGAGCGCGCGCTCAACTTAGACATAAAGCCCAGCTGTGGAATATCAAGCTTGAGGTCCAAATCTGGCCAACTGGGCTCTCAGTCCTGACTTCTAGGTTATCCAGGAGGTCACACCCCGTTCCTCCTGACTGCCCATTCTTTGGTGATTTCCTAGCTTTTTCACTCTTCCCTCCACACAGGCTAAAAGGTGGTTCTTCTAAAGCTTGCTTACCGGCAGTAAGAGCTTTAAGCAACACATATGTGGGTATTTTAGGTCCACGTATTTGCATCTAGCCTCCACTTTGCCTTTGAATCATCCTTAAAGCTCTGGTATACATCAAGATATATATGCATCATACATTTATCTTGGCTTAAGAGACATTCAGTCTCCTCATGGAAGCATCAAAGTGGAGTTCTGTGAGAAGCGCTCCCACAAGATTTTTTCCCTTTAACACTAATCTACGGATCAGAAGATTCTTTGGGGGAAACCCATGAAAGATACATTTGTGCAGAATCAATTGGACTAATCCTTAGATGGCCACATCACCCTATCCCAAGAAAACTACAATAATATGTAAAACAATAAAAAAATCAACCCATGGTTGAACGATTTAGCATAAAATGGTAAGATCAAACTGCCATGGAGTGCAGCAAAATTAGAATCCAACTTTTAGAAGGGTTCCTTTCCAGCTATTCCTAAACACCCATTAGCTGTGTTGATTCACGGTTACTGTGAATCAACTGCAGGCTGATGCATACAGCCTGTTCATTTTCCACTGGTGCTTCCATCACAGCAACTGTAAGCATACAGTCCTCATTGAGGATCTTGAGGTTTTGCTCCCTTTACAAGCCAGAATCATGCATCAGGGTTTGTTCTTGCCTTACGGATCCTGACTGGTTTGGGAGCAACAGGGTTTGGACATGTTCAACAAGCCACTTCTGGTTTGTTTGTTTGTTTGTTTGTTTATTAAAACATTTTTATGCCACCCCATTTGCCGAAGCCTCGGGGCAGTTTACAACAGATCATGCTGGTGGGAGGAATCATCTGGGAGGAAATGGACTCTGGGAGGCAGCAGTTAACTCATTAATTGTAAGGTAAGATTTTCCAGAATCTTGGCTTGCCATTCCACTGACTGTCACTCCAATGAATTATTCCAAAGTAAAAGTAGCTCACCCATCAGCTTCCTAGCAAAGCATAACCCATTCCACCATCTTCTTTGCTAATCCATTTCCCCTCTCAATCATTCACATAGTTTAAAGTTTTCCACACTTCTCCTGAACCAGAGAGAAAGAGAGCAAGAAAAGAATATAAGACCCCTAACCCAGGATCCTCTGTAATAGCTTTGGAGCGATTGATGTAAACTGCTTTGGAGGTATTCATTGCAGAAATATGGTGCCATGCACAGAATATTGGTGGCCATAGCTAAAGCCTACTACTCGAATAGGGAAAAAAGGATCAGCAATAAATCATTTAGGATGCAGTCCTGTGAGTGGTAAGACAGAAGAAAAGTCCTGCGGCAGAGTTGGACTCAGTGGTGCTTTCTTCCAAGTGGATCTGCATAGAATTGCCCTGTTCATCATGTCTTTCTGGTCAGATGTGACTTTTCCTCGTGGAAGTTGTGCACTTTGCCTTCGAGCGCCACAAGTTAGACTAGCATCCAAGCAGTTGGAAATGATGAACCATTTCACTTATGCTTTTTAACTTATATTGCTTATTTAATGTCACTGAATTGCATGTAATATTTGTATTCCACTTTTCTTTCCAAAAGGAAGTTAACAATAAGTACCATACTATCTGATGGATACAAGACAGATTAATCTACACAATAAAGCAGCTCGAGAACATACTGAATTCTGACCATAAACAAACTAATAAAGATAAAGTAGTGTTTCAATAAAATAACAGCAATATTATGCTAACAAAATATCCCATCCAGCTAGCTTATTAGCTATTTTATCACACCCAGCAAAGCTAATAATATAGCATCATAGTAAAGCTGCAAAGCTCAGCAGCAAAAGAAGGATGAAGTCGACAAAGAGGAGCACTATGTCCCTAATATAGAAAATATGTCTCCAGTGCTTATTTCTTTTTGTTTCACTGGAACTGTGAGCATTAGGCCAAGAGACAGCGATTGGCCCCAAGTCAGTGATACTGCTTCTGTCAGGACTCTAACCTTGGCATCAACCTGGACTCTCACTCCAGCTCAAGACAGAGGAGGACCAGACGGGTCTTTCTGGCCAGTTCCTTTGCATGCAGAGCCTTTGCCTCAGGTATTACACAACGAGGCCTGAGTTTAAGGCCATTGGATAGATGGCTCTTGAGTTAGGGTGGGAACTCAAGAGACCATAACTTTGATGATGCATTCCTTGGGTGACTACATCTGTCCACACCAGGGACTCACAATCCCTATTTTATCCCTTCATTTCAGACAATAGACCTGGGGAGAATTATGTGAGAGGACGAGCAAATCTAGGTGGACCCTTGGGGGCCTGGCCCTTTAAAGGCTTCCATGTGAAAGAAAGGGGAGGATCCTGGGACGGCCAACTTGGCCTTGAAAGAATACAAGTTTTCTGGCTAATCACAGAATTAGCTGGAGTCTTCAAGAGCAGCAGCCAAGCAGGGTTTGAACCCACATCCATTTGAGCCCAGTAAGCCCTGCACATCTCCATTTCATTTAAGGAATGATTATACTGCTTGGCAAAGCAATTTAGTGAAGTGTTGTTTTTACCAAGATTAACATACTCTGGATGTCAAAAGTGTGCCACAAATCATGGGATTTTATTGGGGAACAGTACCTCACTGAAGATAGATTTTTAATAGGATCAAAAATGACATGCAGGGCTAAAAATTTGAGCACTTAAGAATAAAGTTTCACCCAAAGTTTTGCTTTGACAGTTTACAATACTTTTCTAACACTTTGAATTGAAAACATGCTTTTAAAAACACAGACTGATTTCTGCTTATGGAATATTTTATTTACCACACCAAGATATATTAGAAAATGGAATAGGATGGCAAAGGCTCCCATAAACATGTTTGTGTTTATATTTATTTGTTACAAGTTCTGCATTACTTTTTAATAGCTGTTTTACTGCAATCCATCTTACTGCAATTGTGATTTTTAACTTCTTTTATTTTGAACATTAGTGACTGAATTTTGTTATTGCGCAGCTAGCTAATTGTATGTTTGTTTTTTATTTAAAACTTTTCTATACCGTCCCCTCACAAATGTCTCGGGACAGTTTACAACATTGATAAAGTAGAATAAAAATATAAGTTAGAGTAAAAATATCACAGTATCCAGTATTTGGTGTAAAACAACAAATTAAAACAATTTAACAATTAAAATATTGGGAGAATAAAAAGGTTTGTTTAATGTGATATAGTATATTGTAATATACTATACAAATTTATTTGTGTATTGTTTATTTCTTTTTAGAGTTATATGCCACCCACTAATCCTGGAGGAGTCAGTTTCAAAATGTATACAAAAGCAGTGTAGCATGCTATAATGTAAATAACTCTGTGGTTTAGCTGACTCTTGCTACCAAATTGTTCTTATGTGGTTTGCAAGATACATAAACTACATATCACTGCAGTTCCTTAAATCAACTGTGTTTGGGCAACATGATAACACACAATCGAGGGTGGAGTATTAGTTGAACTGTGGGCCGTTGCTGAAACTTGAGCTATGTTGGACTCTGAACCAGACTGTGTTAGCATACTGTGCTTTGTTCAACATGAACAACTCATAAAGAGAACCCATGGTTTGTGGTTGGGTTGTGAACTGTGGTTGCGGTCGGCTATTTGAACAATTATGTAAGTTGCCTTGAGTTCCTCGGAAGGGAAAAAAGGCAGAATATAAATACAATAAGAAAAGAAATAAAACCCATGGTTCAACAACAACCCATATTCAACCCATACTCAACCCTCAAATGTGGGTTTTCATGTTGTTTGAATGCAACCCTTGTGGCTTCCCTACTTGCATTTTTATTTCGGGACCGTGGTGTGGTGCTGCGGGGGGAAAGGGGTTGGAAACACCATGTAACCTACACAGCCAACATGGGTTGCAACAGGACTGGTACCTCCTTAGCAGCTGTCCCCAAGCAATGGGCACAGCCCTAAGCAGAACCAATTGTAACTGAGGGACTGTAGGTGTGAAATTGTACATGCATCACTGCACTCTTACTATGTGTGACTTGCCAGCTAATGCGACCCCCAAAATAATCCTTTTCCCTTTGTTGTTGCTAATAGCTTTAGTCTGGTCTAGGACAAACATGGGTACCTTATGAATGATCTGTTTATGTTTTGTTGTGTGTGACAACTTAAAGTACTGTGGGCGAGGTTAAAATAGTCAGGGAGACTGACTGTGGCACAGCAGGAGAATACTTGCTGCAGCATAATCAAATGCATATATTTAATGACTGTGTTTTATCGGTTAAACACTGACATTAATGGATGCATTGTGATGCTCTCACATTAATTTTGAGCGCATCTCGGAATTTTGAACAGCTGCAAAATGTATTATTTATTTATTAATTTAAAATGTTTGTATGTTTCCTGCCCTTTACGGTGTCTCAGGACGGTAGTAACATAGATAGATAAGACACAGCATCACAATAATATATAAAATCAACATTAAAAACAATAGTAACTTTCAAAATGCTGGGAAAATAAAAAGGATTTAGGCTGGTGCCAAAATGAAAAAAGTGTCAGTGCCAGGCACACCTCTCTGACATCCTCCGTCACTAAATTTTGGACAGTCCCCGAGCAACACATACGGCTCTATTAATGACAAGACCACATCAGCTCTTGGTCGAGGATGACTGTGCTGTGCATCTTCTTCGCCACTTGTGAGTGCTACGACCACCCAAACTCTTCCTGATAAGCTCTTTGTCCCATATCCCTCATGCATACCTTTTGTGTATACATTAACTTTCATGTATACATTTGCCAGAGCAGATTTATGTCAAGAGTCCGAAATGCCTCTTGCTTACGGCAGCACAAATCCAAAGGAGCAGCCCCGAAGTCAGCCGGTGTGCCGCTGACCTACAGCCATCGCAGCGTAATGGTCTCCTGGCGTATTCCTGCTATCTGGAGCAACTGGTACCGAGCGTCACTGCGTAAACAGTCAGGGCAAAGGAGAAGGTGGTGGGCTGAGGTTAAATGCCTCCTTCCCTTTACAAGACCACCTACAAAATGTTGCAACAAAAATAATCTGTCACAATTTCCATTGTTGGGGAAAACATAAACAAGTTAAGTGAGCTGTTAAAAAGAACATCTGGGAGGACGTCACAGGCTGCCCAGTTGTTTTCACAAGTTGCTTTTCAGGCCGGAGTATCCCTGCTGAGCTTCTTGTCTCTTCGCTCTGCTCTGTCTTGGCTTATGTTTATCAAGGGCTGATATAAACACACTTATGGCTTTGGAAGCCCTGCTCTGTGTATTATTAATTTGAAAATGAAAGAAGGCCGACAGCTGATTTCAGTTTGATGCAGGCAAGCATATGTGCAATCATACACACCATTGCTTTCGAAATTCCCAGTAGGCTCAGCACAAAAATTTATATGGTTTTAATGTTGATTGGGCTGTTTTTGTGTGTGTGCCAAGGGGGTGGGGGGGGGGAGGAAGATTAGCATCATAATTCATGACGTGCAAGGAGAGGTGGGCAATCACAAATGAGGATGTAATATTTAGGGAGCTGATGAACAATCAGCTGGCCAAAGAGAGCGTGGAGGAAAGTTACCGCTTGCTCCTACTTAATTTCTAATGTGGTGACTATGTTTGTCTGTTCCAGCAGAACGAGGGACAAATGTATACAAGACTAACAAACTTATGGAATAAGCCCTCATGGACTACTGCAGCTTAAGCTTGTGTGGACTAACATCCCCTGGAGCTGATGAAATGGACTGAAGTCCAAGAAAGCTTTGGGTATAATGCATGTGAGGGTCTGTAAAGTGCTAGGAGTCTTTTGTTGTTGTTATTCCACAATGAGTCACAGGGTCGTACCACCAGTATGTTTTCTGACGTAGCTCTAAGTCATATGAAGCAGCAGCAAATGATCTGTGTACAACTGATTTGGGCTGGTCCACCCACAAACATCCAAACCAAAAGGTTCTCAAAGTGGTGTGGTTAAAACCCTCTTGAACTAAGCCATCCACGTCCCCAAGAGTGACTGAAATGTGAAAGGTGAGAAGTTCAAGAAGGTAGCTGTGCTCATCTTAGCATCTTGGAGTGGTTCCATTCAGGGAGGTCCTTGCAAAACCAGTCAAAAGACATTGTGCAGCGATGCAGTCTTTTCTTTCTTAATGTCTGTATGTGGAAAGAAAAAGAAGGAAGAAGCAGTGGGGAAATCATTATCATTCAAACTCCAGTTGCCTGTATCTTCCATTAAATTCCACAACTGAGGCAGAGCAGCTGCATGACAAAAGCTCCATCTGGAATTACCCTTAAAGGCTAACTAGTTTGTAAGCATGGGACTTTTCTACACCAGGCTGTTAATGCACTCTATTTGCATTTGGTTTCACAGCAGAATAAATATTGGAGCACTAAAGAAAAAAATGCTTCATTTCCTACTTTTCCACTGCATTACCACTAGGTGGTGCTGTGAAATAGCAGAATAGTACAAATGCACAAGTGGGAAAAGTAGTTTTGATCGCCATCACACTTCATATCACATTTTCCCCCCTCTAAGTGCTGCAAGTGGTCTTTAAACCCAGAAGCAAAACTGGAGGGTCAAAATAACATCCAAAGAACCCATTAATAACTAAGAGTAGGGAATGACAAACACTCAATAACTACCTACTCTAAGAAATGTTCTAACACCCACTTTGTAAAATGCATGCAATATTAGTCCCAACCTACTACCTCTTTTTTTTGCATTTCATTTTACAATTTTTATGTCTGTATCTATGTACTTTTAAAAAATAGCATTTCATTACAAGCTGGCCCTGATCCACAAAGGCTTGTGCCACAGTCTCAGAAGGCTCTTTGTTACTGTTACCTAGGACTGTAACTTTCAGGTGATATTTAGTCAAAATCTTTTTAATCACTTAAAAAGTGATACCTGATTAATTGAATCACAAGCATTTTAAATTAGTTTTAAACAAATCGTTGAGATCAGGAGTAAGTTGATATCCACTCAGTGCCACCTCTACGTTCAACAGAGGTCATCGGGGCAAGCAACTGCTACAATAAATTCGGAAAAGAAAGAATCAGGCTTTTTCTAGCAACAAGGCACCAGCACCACATCGTTTTCTCTATAAGTCATAGATGGGCAATTTGTGGCCCTTCAGGTGTTCTGTACTACAGCTCCCATCATCCTTGACCATTAGCTATGATGGCTAGAGATAGTGGGAATTATAAACCCAAACATCAGGCCCACAGGTTGACCATCGCCGCTGTGAGTGAGCCCAGGGCCAAACCACACTTGGCTTTATCTGCATAATTTGGCCCTTGAGCACAGGCTTCCTCTTCTAGTTTCACAATCTGTTAAATTTAGTGCAGGGACAGGGGCCTTTGCACTGCACTGCCGGCTTGGTCTACTTTGGTCCTTCTGTATTTTTAGTTTGTACTGCAAAAAAGGCTGTTTGTTTTTGCTTGCTTCTCTCTCTCCCCTCGCCCCTTCTTTTCTTCTTCATCTTCTTTAACCGGAACGCAAACCAGAGGAGATAGATCTAGGCAGGATTGCAATTCTAGCCCTAACCTTAACCTTTATGCGAGGCGCCACTGGCAATACTCAGTGCATTCTCAGTAGTCATGGAGTCTGGAGTGTCAGCTGGGAAAAGAGTGGAAGTCAAGGAAGGGACGGGAGAGTAGAACGCCCTGCTTCCACTCCCTGTGGAATCCTGGAGCAGGGGTCTGAACTCTGAACAGAAGTGCTTCCACAAGGAGAGTAGATACACTGCAATGTTTTGTTGCAGGCTGCCCTGCAACCTTCAGAGGATCAATACTCTGCCTGAATAATGGCAAGTAAGTCACTCCACTAAGCTAGTCTTCTGCAGCTAATCAAAAGTTGGCTGGTGGTGTGGCATGGCAAAATATGAGGCCAAAATGGCGGAGAGGAGAATCAGAATTGGGAGTGGGCTGTGGGTGGAGAGGGGAATCAAGCACATCCCTTGATTATCCAAGAAATTATCAGCATAAGCATTTATTTATTTATTTATTTATTAATTAAAACATTTTTATGCCGCCCCATTCGCCGAAGCCTCGGGGCGGCTTACAACAATAAATTAGATCCACATAAATAAAAATTAAAATATATACATTAGAATTAAAATACACACACACACACACACACACACACAATATAAAATAAGCTGCTATTTTCATTTCTATACTGCCCCACAGCTGAAGTTCTCTGGGTGGGATTTACAACAGTCCATAAAACAGAAAGGTGTTCATATAATTGAACATCTGCCCAAATGTCTTGCCATCCTGCCTATGCTGAACCAGCTTGGACTTTTACCAGTAATCGCTACTTAGGATGGCTGGCTGGGGCAGCCAGAAAGTTCAGCACCGTGTATAATGGCACCTGCACGTGCTGCTCCGGTGCCATCGCCTGCCCACAGCCACCTGCTCCACTGTCGTAAGTGCAAACATACGGGTAGCCCATCCCATTGTTTTCCAAACATATTACTACTAGATATGATATGATATCGTTATTACTCTAGAGACATCGAAGCTGAAGCAGGGGGGAAAGATCTGCATCCTTCTTCTGCATTTGGTGATAACAACTCCGCAGATAGCCAGGACCGCTGCAGGGCAGGGTGGGAGGAGGCTGCATGCTGGACTGGAGCAATTTCAGCCCCCTCCCCCACTCCCTCCCAGGGCTGCTGGCGGCAGGAGGCAAGCAGCATGTGCAGGCATGAAGCTGTTGTGAACCTGCAACTGCTGAGACCGGTCTCTGGCAGCCGAGAACACACTGGCACTGAATGAACACCAGCCCTGGCTGGAACAATCAGCCAACCATTCAGTTGCCTCAGCTAGGAAAAAATGTGCAGCTTCATATGCTGATGCACCACCAGGGATGTTTAAGGCTAGCCCTGCCATCAGGCAGGGTGAGGCACTGCCTCGGGTGGCAGACGGTGGGCGCTGGCAGCAGAGTGGCGGAAGAGAGAGCTGTGTGCCATTGGATGGGCCCCGATTCCCTTAAGTTGCCCTCCTGCTTTCAGCACTTGTACATGGAATGGGATGAGGGACTATCTTTGTTTCCTCTGGCAACAAAAAGTATTGGTTGGTCCCGGGAGCTTTCAAAGAACTGACCCACTTAAGGGCCACGAGGAACAAACATGGCAAATGTACCACATAAAGTCTTCTGGTGACACGTTTCTTGTGGCTCTCGGAGAACTGGAGCACTGAGCTGGGAATGACAGCAAAGAAACCAAGCCGAAAGATAGGAGGCAATGCAAGGATTTCTAGTACCATTTGCTGTTTGGGCCTATTTATTTATTTTATATTTATATTGCGATTTATATCCTGCCTTTTTCCAACAAAGGGCTCAAGGCAGCTTACATCATCTCTCCTCCTCCATCTTATCCCCACAACAACAACCCTGTGAGGTAGGTTGGGCTGAGAGTCTGTGACTGGCCCAAAGTCACCCAGCTGGCTCCATGGCCGAGCGGGGACTCGAACCCAGATCCTCTGAGTCCCAGTCCCATGCTCTTAACCTCTACGCCACACTGGCTCTCACAATGCCATCGGATACCTGAGCAAGGACCTTCTCCCTTGCCCTCCTGCCCAGTCTTGGAGTTCACTGGATGGCATGGCCCTCCTGGGTCTACATGGACCTATGGCCTGATTGTGGTCTACCCAGAGAAGAACCTCCAGCATAGTGGCCCATTCCATGGAATCCTAAGCCTCTGGACATAGGTACCCAGGCAGGTACCAGCTTGTTTTGCTTTCAGCACCTCTTGAAAACAATTTTATTTCAGGAAGTCTCCTGGAACCAAGAAGCTATAGTTTTATGGATTTTGCTATTAACATATTGTTTTATTTTTTTCATCTGTTTTCTCTTGTAATGTTCACTACTCTGAAATCGGTAAATGTGCTAGTATGCTAAGTGATCGCTATGACGGATACTGCTGCTAGTACCAAGTCTGCCTTTGGGATCTGTCGGGAGCAGTAGGTTCGCAGTCTGGCCTTGGTGCATCCCACAATCTCCATAATGATCAGCTCCCAGAAATCCAGCTGTCACAGGAGGGATTAAGCTTCACCCGTGGCTGTTAGGGTATGGAAAAGTAGGATGGTATTGACTGGAGAGCCATCCCCTCTGTCTAGGGAAGGGCATGGCCTTCTAGCCCTGAAGGTGGTACAATAAAATGCATGTTGTTTGGCAGGGGTGATGCGCAGCTCACTGAGGGTTTCACACTGCCCAAGGGCCTTCTCTTTGATTGCCCCGCTGTAGATTCTATCTGCCCCGCATATCATAAACTTTCACATAATTTTCTGTTTTTGCAAAGATTAAATCTCGCAAACTGAACTACACCACTCTCTCACACTACTTCTAAAGTCAGGGCAGATCCAACCGAATTGTCAGCTAGGGAAAAACATACAGGCCTTGGAGCCAGAACTGAGCGTTGTCTTCTTGCATTGCCTTTGGAAGGAAGTTGGCGAAGAGTGGATGAACTTTCTTTGTGTACTTTTTGCAGGCTGTTGCAATTGCGGAGTGTCTACTTTATCAATGATTTCCACCCTGCACCCTGTGGAAAGCAATGATTTCCTTTCCCTCATGGAAGAGTATAATTAGAACACTTCAGAACCATTATTATAGTTAATTGGCTACATTCTCTGCCGCCCTGCCTAGCAGAAATGTTGAGAAATATATATCCAGTTATATTTGTACATCAGATCAAATCTGTTGGCCTGATGTGCGAAAGAATCACACACATGCTAGAGTGAGACCTGAATGAGTGCCTTATCTTTGCTCTTGAGGCAACTGCAAGTCACTGGAGGCCCTGACCCCTTAAAGGACTTGCATAATCCTCTCCCTTCTCTGACCTGAGCCGTTGAATGTGTATTGTAAAAATTGTGACCAATTAGGCTGTATCATCATCTTTCCAGCAAACATCTTCCCTCTGTGTGAGTCATTCTGAATACAGTGGTTTGAAGAAGTGTGTGTATTGTTGCCTCCAAAATAAAATCCAAGGTCAAAAGTTAGAAGACTTTGGCTATGTGTTGATCCCTGTTATTGTTTATAATTTGCATGAATAAAGGAGAGACAGGTTGAACATGTTTATCTCCCCTTGAATTCTACTGGGAAAGCAAGGTTAAATTTGGAGGTAACCAGAGGCTACCAGCACCCACAGAAGCATGAAATTCTGTATCAGTCTTCTCCATTCCAGTGCTTTGGACTTCAACTCCCATCAGTCCCTGCCAGCATGGCCAATGAGTCTTGAATGCTGGGAGTTGTAGTCCCAAATTTGGGGGAAGCATCAGGTTGGGGGAAGCTGCTCTGAAGTACATACCCTTTGTACAGCATTCTGAAGATGACCTAGATCTGCCTGAGATAGACCTGACTCTTAAACCTAGGCTGGACCTACCACTCCAGCCTGGCTTACTACTGACAGCTGGCAGTATCCAACACTGCTGTTCCTCCACTGGCATTATGCCACCCAAAGTGACTTCTAGCACAACAGGAGTAGCGTAAACTGGCTCGACATGAGGGGATACCCTCCACCCCGTGCCTCCGTTCCATGCAACCTGAGACTGCCTTCAGGTGACTGCACAGCCAGAGCCATCACCGCTCCCCGCCAGCACTGGTGCTGCTATTTTTTAATATATTGAAAAAAAGGGTGATGGGGACTGGTGACAGGGCAGCATCAGGAAAGTAGCTCAGAGGCAGGGCCAGTCAGAGAGCAAGAGGCAGCTGGCTGCCTCTGAGTACTGGAGGAGTGGTACCCTCTTCCCTGCCACAGCCAGCAAAACCCATGGGGCCGGCCCTGGAGGATGGGTCACGGAAGCAGAACACAAGGAGCCCAACAGAACTGACAAGAAATCCCTTAGACTGAGGAATCTGAATCCTGAAATCATCACACTTGGCTTACCTGCAGCATTTCTTCTTAGAGGCACAGATGGCAGATTCCTTACCCCAACGTAAGGCACATTCCTATGGCTGTTTAGATGGAAAAACAGGCCTGCGACAAGCTGGCTGGATTCTGTTCAGAGCTGTAGGATTTTTTCTGCCAAAACATCCATTGGATTACTTTTAGGTATGCAAGTTTATTCGGGTGTGATATTCCTGCCTCTCAACATTGTCTGGAGGGTGAGAGTTGTCTGGGGGACTGTAGGATCATTTGGAGCCAAGGTCCCACAGCCTCAATGCTGGGACTCCAAGGCCAAGCCCCTGCCCAGACCCCACTGCCCTCGTAACTATTGTGCCAAGACCCAGGCCGGCTTCCTTGCTGAGACTGATGTCCAGCCTCAGGGAGGAGGAAGGGGGGTGTGCCGAGGGGGCAGGCAGGGAGGGGCTGAGCCTGGCAGTTCACCCTGTGCCCAGATGGCAGCCCCTTTCCTCTTTTTTGGCAGTGTGTAAGTGGCCACCCTGACCAGATGCAGCACAGAAGGTCTGTGAGAGTCTGTAACTGCTCCTACCTGGACTGAGCACTGCCAGGATAAACCCTCATCACACCCGAGTGCTGTGCCATCTGCCTTGTCCACAAAAAGTTATGATGGAGTGGCTGCTACTGGGGACCTTCCACACTTTCCTGTTGCTTCTTGCATCTTTTTTCTTCCCATTGAGGAAGAAAGGACAAAATGGCTTTTTGATCATGAATGCTTGGAGCCCTCTGTCTGGAAGGATTCTGCCAGTGAAGAAAGCTCAGGCAATGCACTCTTCTTGAGATGGATCCGCCAAGGGGAGAGACATTTCCATTTTCTTGTGCATGCTGGGAGATACCTGGGCCTTTAAAGAGGGGACAAGTTCCTTACACATGGAGTGTCGAGTGTCAACTTTGCTACTACTGCCTTTCTTTCAGAAACCCACCAAGCTGAACTCCATAAAACTAATGAGGAAAAAACCCAGATGTGCTCGTGTTCATGTCCTTGTCCCATGACAGGATGAGCAAGATGGCTGCCGCTGCAGGCAGCAGGAATCGTTGCATCCCAACCCAACCACAGTTGGACACCCACAAGGGGGTCCACAATGCATTGCTTGCAAATGCCGGAGAGTCTCCATTTCAGGAGCCGTCAAATAAACATTCTGCCCCAAGCCTCTTGGTGTCTTAAAAAGGCCCTCTGTGAAATATTGATCCTAAATCGCTGTCTTTTGCCTCTGTGGTTTCCATTCCACATCACAGCCCAAGGCCTTCCATCCTCATTAGAAATGTCGTCCCTTGGGATGCGAGATGCACCGGCCGGTCATTGATCTAGCAGTGCAACCCATTAAAAGTAAAAGGAGGACCTCCTTCTGCAGAACACTATTTGTTTGCCCTGGCAGGCTGTCCAGGCTGAAGTTTTTGCTTGGCCAGCTGTGACTACTAACCAAACAAAAGGAAGGGAAACGGGCTGTGCGTTGCAACATGTTAGTTTCTAATGATGTATTCATGCTGAAGAAACAAGCAGGAATTGCTCATTTAGAGAATGTCATCTCAGATTAATTGCTTCAACGTTTCTCCTCTCCACAGCTACATTGGTCAATATGTTAACTAGCCAAAAGTATTCATTAAAATGAGGGACTAACAAAAGCTTTGGAGGCTGCAGCAACTCTCAGCTTGAACAACTGCCAGGTGCTTTTGCGAGGAGAAACGGTTGGAAAAGATGCGGGATGGAATCCCAGCACCACGGCCCATCCACACTCTGAATGAGCTGGAAGAGAATCCTCATGTCTTTTTTTTTTCTTTAAAATGAATTATTATTATTATTATTATTATTATTATTATTATTATTATTATAACATTTCTATGCCGCCCCTTGCCGAAACCTCGGGGCGGCTTACAACATGATAAAATACATTGAAATACAATAGTACATAATAAATTACCATTAAATATAAAAATACAAAAAAATACATTGATTTACAAATACAAAATTAAAATTATCAGTATAAAATAAAAATATAGGAGGAGAAAGAGAAGGAAGAAGAAGTTGCCCAGGCCAGATCATATGTTTTAACAATTGAAATGATGTTTAAATAAAAAGGTCTTTACCTGGCGCCGAAAAACCAGTAACGACGGTGCCAGGCGGACCTCTTTGGGGAGTGAATTCCATAGGTTGGGCGCCACCGCAGAGAAAGCCCTCCTCCGGGTACTTACTCTCCTAATTTCTTTCATGGAGGGTTCCCGGAGAAGGGACTCTCCCGCAGATCTCAAAGGGCGGTCGGGCATATACGGACGTAAGCGCTCGTTCAGGTAGCCAGGACCCAAGCCGTTTAGGGCTTTGTAGGTCATAATCAACACCTTGAATTGGGCCCGGGCTTCAATGGGAAGCCAGTGAAGCTGATGGAGGACTGGAGTCATGTGAGCATAACGCCCCGTCCCCGTCAGCAACCTGGCAGCTCTATTTTGCACCAATTGAAGTGTTCGGACTGTCTTCAGGGGAAGCCCCACGTAAAGCGCGTTACAGAAGTCTAGGCGGGAAGTCACCAGCGGATGTGTCACCGTCGCCAGGCAGTCGTACTCCAGGTAGGGGCGCAGCTGATTAATCAGCCGAAGCTGAAGGAAGGCGTTCCTCGCTACCGCTGTCACCTGAGCTTCCAAAGAGAGCTCCGGGTCGAGGAGTACTCCTAAGCTGCGGACCTTATCCCTAAGAGGGAGTGTTGCACCATTCAGGACCAGTGCACCATTCAGGAATTAGCATGGTCCAGTCAAAGTACTTCTAATATCTAGTGGTTTCAATGGGAAAAATCAGCATTACCTTAAACTTTTCACACTGAAATAACAAAAAGTTTCATTGTCTCTGATAACGCTCAGAAGGATCTCAGAACCATCTAAGTAAGCTGAATGGTGGGGAACGAGGGTGGATAAAAGGAAGTATTTCTGCGCACGGTGCATAAACGATGGCATCCCCTTCCACCGAATGTAGTGATGGTCGCCAGTTGGGATCACTTTGTTTAAATCTATGGAGGTGACTAGAAGGGTACCCAGTATCCCAGTGGCGTCACATCATGGATTTGAACAAAGCTCTCCAAACCATTGGCATTAAAAGGGGGATGAGGCAAATTCATCATGGCTTGAGCAAGGAGTCCTGACAGCTATACACGTCCTCTATTAGCAGAGGCAGTATTGCTCCCAGTGTCAGTTTCTGGGGAACACAAATGGGATGTGTTACTGGGCTTATGTTCTGCTTCTCACTGAGGCAGCTGGTTTGCCCCTGTGGGAAAAGAATGCTGGGCTAAACAGGTTTTCGGTCTAATATACCACAACTCTTACTTGTCCTCCTATTAAGAATAACTTCACAACCCAGACCACCTTTCCCCAGATTCTATTCCCTGTAGCACTGTTGGCGATTTCTATGCACCACACGCCCTGTTAAGCCTTTTCTGGCATGGAAGGTGCACAAAGATTTGGCAAACACAGCTCACATCAGCCGGAAGAAGAGAATAAAATAATAATTTGCAACAGTTCAATTATTATTACAATTATTATTAATTGCATTTATAGTTTGCTACTCTATACTATGTTGCACCCACAACTGGAATATTGTGTTCAGTTCTGGGCTCCACATTACAGGAAGGATATAGCCAGGAATCAGTGCAGCGTAGGGACACAAGGATGGTGGCCAGATTGCAGGGAAAGCCATATGCGGCGAGACTGAGAGAGCTGGGTCTGGAGAAGAGGACACTCAAAGGGGATCTGTTGGTGACATATAGGTATGTGAGGGGGTCTCACACGGAGGTGGGTGGAGACCTGTTTTCCCCTGCAGAGGAGGGCAGGAACCATTTCCATGGAGCAAAGCTCAGGGAGCCAAGGTTCCATTTGGATGCCAGGAAGCACTTCCTGACAGTAAGGACCCCAAGAGTACGGAATGGGCTTCCACAGGAGGTGGTTGAGGCCCCATCGCTGAGTGTGTTCAAGGATAGGCTAGACATGCACATGGTGGGCATGTTGTGAGCAGAGCAGGCTGGAGCCGGGGGTCAGACTAGATGGCCCAGGAGACCCCTTCTGACTTGCTCTGTTTCTAAGTTTCTATTTTTCCTCTGCAAGGAACCCAGGATAGCTTATCCCCATGACAGCCTTCTGAAGTTGGCTGTGCTGAGTCAGTGACTATCCCAATGGCTCACAGTGAGCTTCATGGCAGTTAAGTGGAAGACTGATTTAACTGCTACCAGAAATACGCTTAGCAAAATACAGAAAGGATTTCTTGGAGGGGGACCCGCATAAAAATGTACCAAATGTAGGACAAAGGTTGTTGCCTGGGAAAGTGTTCACAGGATAATGCAGACCAGGGCAGCATTTCTTGTGTCTGTAATTACATGGAAACTTATTTATTAATTTATTTATTTATTTATTAAAACATTTCTATGCCGCCCCTTGCCGAAGCCTCGGGGTGGCTTACAACACAATAAAATACAATAAAATACAAAAATAACAATATAAAATTAACTATATACAATAAATAACAATGTAAAAGAAGTCGCCCTGGCCAGATAATTCTTCATGTATTCACTTCAGGACACACATATACTACTCCATATCTAAACAACTTCCAGAGTGGTGAACAATAAAAAAAAAGAATAAAATAGCACCGCAGAACAGAATATTAGGGTGTGGGTTTTTTTAAGTGGCTGGTTAAGCAAGGAAGGCTTCCAGAAATAAATATACTTTCAGGAGGTGCTGGGAACAACACAGTGTCAGTGCGCACCTGACCTCCGGAGGCAGAGAATTCCACAGGAATGGAGCCAGCGCACTGAAGGCTCTTCTCTGGGTGAACTCCAGTTGGGCCAGAGGTCCGTGCACATTAATGAAACACTCATGTGACTCTCCAACAAACAAATGAAATGCAGGTTTCCCAAACCAGCTGAGCATTTCACTGCCTTGCCCATCCTTGCACAGTTCACACACAACAAATGCAGTAGCTACGCAACTCTTCCTCCTCTCACCCATAGTAACAGTTACCAAAGAATAAGATGCCATGCTATGGCATTTTGCTCCAAAATCTCCCTGCCACTACAAGCAGCAGCCAATGAAATGAAGGGGAGAGGGCTCCGCACACGATGACAACACACTGGAGATTTCCAGGGAAAAGAGGAAGACCAGAAGTGCAGAAGGACCTGCGTTCAATCCTCAGTGACTGGTCAGTGCTAGGAAGGAAGCCTGCTGAAAAGTGTCAAGAGCGGCTGCCAGTTAAGTGTTGACAATCCCAGGCGAGATGCTCTGGCTTGGTATTAGGCTGTTAACTCTGTTCCCAGGAGAAGGAGCAGGGTCGGTCTAGCGGGCTGCTGCACCTCTTGCGTTATGCACAGCTGTGCTCTTTATCTGCTATGCAAGAGGATGGCACCTGGATCAGCCAAAATGAGAAAATGTGAGACAGTGTGGCTTAGTGGTTAAGAGTGCAGGATTGGGACTCAGCCACTAGTCCCCATTCAGCCATGCAGCTCACTGGGCGACTTTGGACCAGTCACAGACTCTCAGCCCAACCTACCTCACAGGGTTGTTGTTGTGAGGATACGATTGAGAGGAAGAATATTATGTAAACCACCTTGAGTCCCTTGAAAGGAAAAACAGTGGGATAGAAATATAGTAGGTAAAGAAATAAAAATACTGAGATTGCACACTATTTCATGGACCAACCTCTTTGCAGAGCTGCATGCAAGCATTTAAATTATTTAAATATCTTAATTGAAGGAAATGTAGCTATTTCTCAGCAATCTAGAGAGTGTATCTGGAACATTTATGAATCATAAGTGGTTATGCATAGTGATCTCTGAGAAAGAGGTCCCTGATTGTTGAAATTATAAATCAGGATTAAAGCCACAGTACATTTTAAATGCAGTTTTGATTGTTTTGAATGGGCTTCAAAGTCAGCTGTGCAAACACCACTCCTTTATGGGACCAAAGCCAGATTCAAGTACAGTTTGAATGGCTGCATTTTACAAATCCTTCAACATGTGGGAGGAATTATAAGAACAATAACAAGGGATTAATTTTACTTTTGGCTAGCAGAGTGCAAATGATCTTCAGAGAGGTCAGTCTCAGAATGACCATTCTGTAACCATTTTAGGTCTGAGCATCTCAACATGTATTACAGACCTCAACATATCATAGAACCCAGAGCATCCCATGGCTCCACAATAAATGGTAAAGCTAAAATACAAGGACGTTTAGTGGTTTGATGGAGGCCACACAAGAAGTGCTTGCTCTGCCAGGAATTATGATTTACAGGTCAGCTCTGGGCCAGTTACGTCATAGGGATTTTGCCCTAGTTTTTTTCACTTTGCAATTTATAAATGCAAATATATAACCACGAGTCAATGCTAATCAAACAAGCATGTGCCCAGCTTATGTGCAGATGCATCCATATGCTCCTTTATCATGGCATAATCCAGGCAATACCTTCAATGACTCTTTGTGTCCCCTTAGCCTTTGTGTGTTCTGATCATGTGCTTGTTTACTCAGTTTGATGTCTTCAAACTGTTTTGGACTATAACTCCCATCAGCAGCAGTTTGCATGGTCAGGGATGATGGGAGTTGTAGTCTAAACATCTGATTTACAGAAATACAGGTTGAGCGGCTATTAAGTGGTATAAAAATAAACTTGCAGGCAGGCAGGCAGCACTTGATTCAAACCAACAACATGTCACCATCTCTTAAAACAGCTTTCCAGGGCTGCTAAATCATTTAGCAACTCCTTCAGTTCAAAACTTTCAGCTCTCCTTATCTGTAGTTCCTACTCAATTTTTCCAGTTCAAATGGTCAGGTTGGCCTGGCTTTCATTCTAGATACTTTGATTAGACAATGGCCTGTCCTTTTCCCCCATCAGGCCACACCAGTTCTAGGAAAGAGATTTTGCATAAATCGGAAAGATAAGAATAATCAGGCAGGGCTTGATCCCTGCTTTGACTGAGTCCCAGAACTTGTGAAATGGAAGATCAATACACTTGGATCGGTGCCCTCCCGTTCCAAACACTGTCCTGCCCTACAAAGAGGAACACACTGACATAAAGAAACGTTTCCATATGCCTGCCATTCAGTGGAAATAATGAACTGCAGTTCTGAGAAACTACTTTTTCTTTGAATCCCAACTTCTCTGAATTAAACCCCGAAATAATGTAAGGCACAATCCCACTTGTTTAGATTTGCTGTCTGGGAAATTCTGGGAGTTCTACAACTTTTTTCTCTTTCTTTTTTGCCTAAACTTGCATAGGATTGCATCCTAAATTTCCCTCCTTCTCCTTTTGTGTCCTTCCAAATAAGGCTTTCAGAGTGCAAGCAGATTGCTACATTCCCAGAATTGTACAGGAGCTCTAGACAACATCCTCTTCACTGTCTTGCTTTCCTGCATTTCCCCACTGCTGCTTCTGTCTTTTCTCTTACCAGAAAAAAATCCATTAAGGAGGAAAAGTTGGAATCTCTTAACAGTTGGCAGGTAATGCCATGTTCTTACTCTTTTATAAAAGCTCTGCATTTTCTTCAATTGTTAGGGATCAGGGTGTGTTCTTTGCTTAGCAAGCTGAATGCATAGTCTGTGAGGCGGTGGCCATTCCTCCCTGGAAGTGGCCGTAGGGACTTTCCGTTAGGTGACAAACTGAAGCTGGTAGGAGCTACTTCAGTTGCAGCCGGAGGCTGTTTATAAGCAAAGACAGGCCTGCCACTCAGGGCGTGTGACAGGGTGAGTTGTAGATCCTTGGTAATGATCTCTAAGGCAAGGAAAGCTGTAGGTGACACAAACTGATGTTCGGATACTTGACCTGCTTGGCCTGTCCTGTATTAGGTGGCTCCTGGGTACTGCCTGATCTTCTTGATCTGTTTCTTATTAAAGTGAACAAACCTTGTTATAAATCTTGCAGTTGAAGGAATTCCTCAGAACTTTCTTCCTGTGAGTCAAAATGGCGGCAATATCATCAATCTTTCTTAAATAAGGGAGAGGCACTAGAAGATGCATTGTTCTAATTCAATATAATTTAGTGTTAAACTGCCTGCAATGCAATGGACAAATGCTTAAGCAAAATACACAGTAGTTCAGAGATTTGAGCAAAGTAGATCTTAGGTCTCTTCCCAATCAGTCCTTATGGAAAACTAGCCTTATCTGATCCTAAATGGATAGGATGGAAAAAATCGTACGGTCTATAGATAGTAACAGCTTCAACGGAGAAGTTGCCTGGTATATACAAACCCAGTTCCAACATCCGTTCTTTAACCCAGGATTTGCTTGAGCTGAGTGGAGCGTGCAAGTTATACATAAGTCATTTCTGAGTTCATTTAACAACCCAAGAACACCCAGGCCAAGTGGAGCTCCTTGCCATCTGGAGAAGAAGAAGTCATGCTGCTGCCAGGCCATCTCCCCTCCCTGCCACCGCCAGCCCCACCCTGAGGGGCCAGCCTGGTGGCAAAGGAAAGGTGGAGCGCTCCCCAAGCAGGGGATGGCAGTGGCGGGGTCTATCAGCTCGGGCGAGATCTCCGCGGCTCTGAGGCTCTCGCAAGATCTCAGCACATGGCAAGACAGGAGGTTTCGGCCATAGCTGAGATTTCACTAACGTTCGCCATTAGTAAAACAGCAGGGCAAAGGCTGCTGTAATAGTCCTGCTGGCTGCTTGCTCCCTGCGGCAAAAGTCATGGTGGGTAAGGAGCTGGCAGGAATCTCTGGAGCACTTAACGGAAGTGGTGGTGGGCACTTGGAGCTGCGACTAGGCTGGGAAAGAGGGAGTGGCACAGTCCACTGTTCCTCCAGCTCTTCCACTCATGAAGGCACCCTACCCTGCTTTGTCGCCCTGGGAACAACATATTTTCCATAACGTGCAAACCTGGAAACCCTGGGTTGTTTATAGGTTAAACAATCCAGAGTTAACCCAAGACCCGTGGGTAATTGTTGGGATAATGCTGATTTGCTTAACCTATCGTTTCTGGGTTTGTATGTCATGAAACAACCCAGGAATGCCCATGAATATTAATTGAAACTGGAAATGGACTGCTCATCCCCAACGTGCAGATCAGGTTGCTGTCGGATTTGATCGTGCTTGATGCAACAAGATCTTGAGTCACAGGAAGATATGTTGGAAATAAAAAGCAAAGAATGTTCTCTTTTCAAAATAATAAAAACCAAGTAATGTTGATCATCTATTAGTATTTACTGGAACACAGCCATAAGAAAAATCCATATTAAACTAAATCTAAAATCCATACCAAGCCAATCAAAGAGTCATCAAAATGTACAGCCTTTTGATGTCTCAAGATCTCTTCATTAGTTGAAGTCATGCACAGTCAGTCTTAAGATGCAATGAGGGAGGGAGGGAGGGAGGGAGGGAAGGAGGCAGGATCTGTTCTGCATACCTTCAAAATGGCCCTAGCAGGTGATGTGATGATTTCAGGTTTCACCTTGTGCTGCTGCTACAGCTGCTGAGAGCAGGAAAGATAAATAGGTTCGAGTCTACATTTAAAAATGTAAAATTCAGCTGTTACATAGAAAGGTCTCCATCTAGAGAACATCTTCACACAGAGGACTGTCCTCTCCAATGGGTGTTTCAGACAGGCCAACCCACCAGTTAAAAACACCTTTCTTACCAGTGGGCCCAGCAGCAAAATGTTGCCATGGGGACTGAGTGCTCTTACTGATGTTTCCAGCCGCTCCATTCCAGGCACTCAATATTCTGTGCACAGTGAACATGCTCAGTCCTCACCAGGACCATCGGGGCTCTGCTCTGCTTTAGGGAATTTTCCTAAATTCTTACCAAGGAGCCCTGGGGTTGCTAGAAGCCTGCTTGTACCTCCCTCTTGTGCAGGGAGAGTACCATTGTGCCTACCTAAGGAGCAACATTCAAATAATGCATTTGCTATTGATATAAAGCTGGAGTGGGGTCCGTGTGCTGTTCCCATCATTAGGTGGTAAAAGGTCATCTTCATCCACCACGAAGACCCCTCCTGAATCTCCTTTTGCAATGGGACTAGCACAACAGCACCTGCCGCTTTATTTACATAGCAGCTTAATTTTTGCTGCCATTTGATGTCACAGGCAAGCATTAAATCCACAATAGCCATGTGTCTTCCCTGCAGCCTCTCAATCAGTGAAATACAACGGGCCCTTTGTGCAAGGTTGCTGGCGTGTGTGTGTGTTGAGGGGAGGGGGGTCCCCTCAGATTGTATGGTAATGTGTGTAAATGATTTAACCAAATAAAAACAACTGTGTTTGCTTTTCACAGAGAATGGCTAAGTGACAATTGGATCCCTGGGTCTGTTTGTAGATCAATCTAATTCAACAGGAAAACCTTGCAATTCTATAGCAGTGCTAAACTGGAGTGTACCGTTTGTGGATTATGGTCTGCTTGTTCTCACAAAAGCAAATCCATGACTCTTTTCCATATAAGCAGGTAGGAGCCTGGGCAGACATGCCGATCACACAGAACCAAAAGTCACAGTGCAAGTGACACCTTTGTTGAACTAACACAGTATTCCTGAACCTGATATCTTCCAAATACTTTAGACTACAACTTCCAGCTTTGCTGACTATTGCCCATGCTGGTAGGGGCTGATGAGTATTGAGTCCAAAGCATCTGGGAGGCACCAGGTTGGAGAAGACTGAACTAATCAATGTTCAAAACATTAGAAGTAAGCTTTTAGAGAACACAGAATTCTTCTTTAGATAAAGGCATTCAAAACAAAAATTGAAAAATGATTGTACAGATTTGAGGTAGAGTTACTGTTCTTTTTGCAGAGATTTATTTTGAGTCAGTGCATGCAGTACTGGCAGAGAGTTCCTCTGAGCATGGCAGGACTGTTGTCCAGTTTTATGGTCTTAGTGTGTGAGTCAGAAAGTTCAATTGACTTCAGTTTCCCTGTCCACCTTCCCTGCGGTACAGAAAGCTGCAGTACGTGTTACTCAGATGCATCATTTGTTCATTGTACATCTGAACCACCTTTCTGAAGCCATCCAAGGCGGTTTGCAAAAATTTCACTAAATAAAAACCACAGTCAAATAAAAACTTAACAAAATATTTAAACAAACTTATATGTGCAATGTAAAAGCTGGATATTTTTCATCGTACAATATAATTCTTAGTTGAACCATAAAACAAGCCCACTTTTTAAAAATTATTGCTAAGGGTAGCCAGGCATTCTTTGCAGGGGGCAGTTGTGTTTGAAAGTGCCTTTCCTCTGAAGGGCTGCTCAGTTCAAGCTGGGTTTGAAGATCAAGAATCTCTGGGAAGGTCTGACGTTGCCCCTCAAGAGTTCACACATGAGCTACAGTCACTGCCTTCCCCACTGTGGAGAATGAGACATCCTGGCTGTTCTGACTTACGCCATTTTGTACATTACACAGAAGGAAAGCAAACGTGCCCCCTTGTCTCGTTTTTTTCAGCTTTCTGTGTGCTTTGCAAAGGTGATTAGATCAGGTGTCCAAGAGAACCATGGCTTGCGCTGGAATTTAAATCTACAAATGTTCATATGAGTGTGGAGAAGGCACTTGTAACGTTTAATCCAGTTTGGGGTCTTGCCATTTGCATTAATAGCTGTCACAAGAATTAACCACTTTGAAAAGATTTAAAATTAATCTCATAAGAAAGGAAGAAAAAAAGACATGCTGCTACTTTATGCCACAAGGTAAGTATGCTCAATGGAAGCAAAATGAAAATCTAAAGCAAGAGAAGGGTATCAGTAGGGGACAGTTTAGAGTAGTTTCAGGTTCTGAATGCCCAAACCGCCATTAAAGATTTTATTTTTATTTTTTATTAGTACTGAACACAGTTGGATAATTTCCCTTCCTTTTATGATAACTATGCTGGTTTGTGGTGTCAAGTCCCAAGTGCTGCCTTTTGGAACAGGTCTTGGAAAACATCCATCACTTGCACAAAATATGGCCCATTTTGAAATGTCCGTGCATTGCACAAGCCCTATTCATTCTTTAATCCAGTCTTCCCCAACCTGGTGATTTCAGATACCTTCTGCTACAGCTCCCACCACCCCAGACAGCATGGCCATTGACCTGCCGGCTGGGGATAATGGGAGCTACAGTCAGGCACATCTTGCAGGAACCAGACTGGAGAAGAATGACTTAATCTCTACAGATGAACATAAGCTTCCCAGTTGTTGATTTTTAAAACTGTTGCTGTTGTTGCCCACCTTGCTCTTCCACTAAGGCAGTCAGAGCAGCATACTCTGCCCAGTTCTTTCATATCAGGTGGAATAACTTTTTATATTGGTAAAAAGGCTTTGAGCAGAAAAGGGATAATATTAATTCTGAATTTTATAGAGCAAGTCCTTTTCATTCAGGGCCTTTGTGAAAAAGCAGAATCATGTCTCCCCCCACCCCCCTCTCTCTCACACACGCACAGAAATCTTGTATGATAAAGTAACATTAGTGGAAATTAGATAAGCCAGGCACAGCTCCCTCATTTAAGATAACCTGGGGTCACTAAAAGAGCTCTCCCCCCATCCCTGTCAATAGCTGAGGTTGGCTTCATTAATTGGCACCATCACTCCTCTGGGCTGAATTATACATACAGTAAAATAAAACAAAATAAAATATAGTTTTCTGGCCAATGGTGAAACTGAGCGACCCTGTGAATTTATGGGATTTACCATAGGATATTATCCTCTGAGGGGGATGAGACCTCTGATATGAATATTTAATGAGGCCTCTGGAATTCATGGGCTCCATTTTGCTGGCTTGGCTCTCTTATCCGTCTCTTCTCCCTGATCCCCATATAGCATCAGCTGGAGCTGTTCAGCAACACTGGGCCAAACAGAGACAAGGCTCTGCCATTGAACTGCACGTTTGCTTTCGCTTCCTAAACTGGCACATTGCATCAGTGTATAGAGGTGGGCTGAGTGTATTTCTTAACCCAAGCTGATCAGAGGAGATGTGCGCTCCAGGGCCTTGGAGGGAAAACTAAGCGTCAAAGTCAGCAGTTCACCGAGTGGCAAGATGTTGCTTCAAGGTGACAGCTTTAAAGGCTCTGTGGCAGGTTGTGCTCTTGACTGGTACAAAAGGGAGGCACTCAACTGGGAAGGTGATGACACCTGTGACTTTAAGTTGACGTGTTATGAAGCACCACTGCCCAGTGGTACAGCACAGGTCCTGAGTGCAGGAGTCCAGGGTCCAATCTCGGCATTGCCAGGGACAGCTGGGAAAGGCCCCTGTCTACACCTGAAGAGAGCTACAGCCAGTCAACATAAATGCTGAACTAGACGGACGCAGGGTCCAATTTGGTGCAGAGCAGGGAACTGCCTACATCCCTAGGACCTCTCTGCGTTCCATGCAAACACCATCCACCAAATGCCAGCACATCACTTGCCAGGCAACCAGACAGAAGGCTTGCAGGTAGGAAAACCTCTTCATTGGCTACTGCTTTTTTTTAAAAAAAATAAGTTTTATTCTTATTTTCTACTGATTAACAAACCTAAAAACTAAAAAGTCATCAACCATTAACAATGTCAGCCCCCCATATTTTTTCTTTTGATGGTAATCCATAAACATATTTAAATTTATGCATAGTCCCATTCCTCTAGATTGGCTACTGCTGTTCCTGCTTTTCACTTCAAGGGGAGGGAAAGAAAGGGAAGGGATTTAGGGTGTGAAGGGCTGGGGACAGTGTTTTCTGAACCCTCCAGACTTTGGAATTTTTTCAGCATTTTCCCAGGTTGTTTCTGGCCAACCTGAGAAGAGTTGCAAAGAGCATCTCTAAAGGTCCCATTATTCTTCAGCCATGTGAAACATCCACCCAATACTGCAAGGACCTGACAATTATGTAGACCCGAAGAGCACACTGCAAAATATCCAGTTCCACTGCTGTACAGACTAATGCTGGGTCAGATGCTTGGCTAATGTAAACGGGCAACGCTCCACATGATTCCCACCTGGCTTGCAAAATAATTGAGAATGTAACATGTCCTGAGCACACTGTTCCTGAAGGCTTTCTGGCCCGGTTTGCATGACAAGAGGGCAGTCAATAAACTAAGGTGGGGCAGTGCACGAATTTACACAGCAAATGATTTTGAGCAGAGACAGAAATGTTCCATTTTCAGGCCCTGATGCAAAATCATTCTTCACCGATACTCTAGCCCATTGACCAACTCTACCCCATTCAGATCATGTCATGGTGACTCTTGTACTCTAGTTGCTCTGCCATTCACATAACTGTGGTTACTCTGGTATCTCATGCAACACACGCAGCATCATGATAACTTCACCAGTAAGCTGGCCTGCACTCGCCACGCTGAATTCATGAAGTCCAGTGGACTAATGACCATGAAGCAGGCTAACAGCTGAATTCTAAAGATTTTCCTCTGATGATCAAAATCTTGTCATCAAAATGGTCTGGAGTGAAACCAGTTATAAAGCAAATTTTTGTATTAACATTGATCAAGATTCTAAGGTTCCTATGAATTATTTCTCTTCATCTCTGAGGAAGAGCAGCAACGCACTTTTACCCTCTGGGAAGAAACAAGGAATAAGAGTTAGGGTAGCCTGAAGTGCCTAAGCTTGCCTCTTCTTCTTCTTCGAAGCTAAGCAGGATCAGGCTGGGTTAGAATTTGGATGGGAGACATGAGTCCTGCCCTGAGCAAGGGGATGGACCTGGTGGCCTTCTAGGCCTCTTCCAGCTGTATGCTTTTATGATTCACTATGATCGTGGCAGATGTTTGTCATCTTAGCTAATCATCACTGGGAGGCACTTGCATACCACAGAGATGAGCACAGAATAAAAATCTAAGTAAAAGTTTCTAAATATTCTATTAGATTGAGCATAAATCCACTGTAATTTCACAATGGTTTGCTTATGGAATGGTGCACTTTTTGTTGTGTGGGCTTCTTTCTCCTAGGTGGAAACTAGAACTCGGAAAGTGTCAAAAGTGCTGCTATATTTGAATAAAAATATTCTTCCTCAAAAAACACCCCTTGATATAAAAATAAAATACTACCATGATAAAACCCCGCCTCCTGGTGACTCTGGTCTATCTAGAGCAATTCTTTAAATCTATACAAATCCGTACAGTATGTTATTCCATCATACAGGTACCTGCCAATGTTTTCAGCCTTGGTAGTGAAATTCCTTGCCCTTCATACCAAATTGCTCTCAAGGTTGGATAACATCATCACAGATGGTGGGATCAGCCCCCAAGCTTCTTGGCTAAGACTTATGGGCCCACTCACCCCGCTCCAAAGTCTGTATAACTTGGTCATCTCTGTCATATTCCATAACTCTGAAATAACAGCAATAAAATTCTGGTGCATGCCTCAAAGTGCTTGTTATATAAAGCAAGTCTTGATGGCTTTCCTAAAGAGAGAAGAAATAGACTTACTTGATATAGATTTACTTGGGAGTTAATATGAGCTGAATGGGATTTACTTTGAACACGTATAGCATTGTACTAGCTGGTACCCTGGTCTATCGACTTTTACAGGAGTAGAACACTTTTATTCAGTGAAACTCAAATTAAGTATGATTATTAGAATTGTGGCTTTGGCCATAATCTGGATCAAAATTTGCAATGTGCCCGTGTACTTAGGGAGCAGATCTTTTACTCATCACTTGCTGCATGATGAGGAAATGCTCTCTGAACAGCCTTGTCAGCCTTCACTAGAAACGATCATAATAATATTAATGCAACATTAAACTGTAATTTAAAAGTGGATTTTAAAGGCAGTTTTAAAGTAGTATTTCAAATTGATCTTTTCTGCTTCAGAAAAGTACATTATTTTTATTGTAAAGCCACTCAGATTTTACATTAAAATAATAGCAGGTATTTTATATAAATACAATGAGATTTCTTATTGGAAGAAGACATTACATGACCACATTTCTGTTTTGTATCCCATTGCTCAATTTAGCAAAGGCACCCTGATGACAGAAGTATTTTCTTACAATCATAACACCTATTTTGCATTAGAAACAAGTATCCTTACAAAGAATGCATGTTCAGGTAAGATTTGCCTCTCCAAACTCTCAATCTCACTCAAGATCAGTTTACAAGACCATCCTTAAAACAGCCCTTGAACTCAAAGATGTTATTCAGTGCAGTTTTTAAAGTCATATGCGCCACAATTTTGATTCTTGTCCTCTATGATTAGGATGCAGGTGGGGGAATGAAAGCTGAAATCCTATCTTATTTATGGTTATACTGAAGTGACCTTAAACAAATCATCACTTCACAGGAGAAATAATAACTGGGTGGTTTTTAAAACATTTTATATTTTGCTCTGAGTGATCTACTAGCAGCTACAGCACTTAATCCTATTTGTATGGGATAGGGGTAACCTTTAACAGAGGGAAGGTTTGTACTCCACGGTTTCTTTTTAAACAAAGAAACAATCAATCATGGTGGGGTGTTCCAGCACTGGAGAGGGGGAACACACTTTCTTCAAATGACAGTTTAGGTCGGGGAGGGAAATCTCTTTACATATGGGGCTGAATGTGATTTTCATATGAGTCTAGCTCCGCCTGTCCAGTGAATAGGTTCACATTGTCCCTGTGGGCATGTATGTTATAGTAGTCTATGAAGACAGTATATGTGCCATCTCCTCTATATGTATGAGGCTATTGTTTCCACTCCTGTCCCCAAAAAGGAACTTATAGAAATTATTATAGAATAATAATCAGGCACTCCCTGAATTATGAATGTTCGAGTTTAGAAAAACCCGTACTTATGAACGAACTGCCATACAGCTTATTAATGTTAAAAATTACTGCAGAAAATTGTTGTCACCATAGAGAGAGAAGAAATGAAAGGGCAGAAAGGGGGGCCTCCAGAGCATCGGCGTAGAGAGACAGGAAGCGAAAGGGTAGAGAGGGAGGCTGCTGAAGCATGCCTTCTTGCCCCGCTCATCTGGAGAGGGAAATCCCTCCAGCATTTCCTTGCTGCAAAGAGGAGGTGCTGGCGAGTTTGGATGAAGGGGGTGCTAGAGAGATTCACAGTTTTTCCTCTTTCACCTGGGTCCTGCACCTCTAATCCCCACGAATGTGGAGGAACGACTATACATGATCCAACTTGCATGTAAATTTCACTAAAAGATGATTTTCCATTTTCTCAGGAACTGAACTCATTCGTAACCTTGGGACTGCCTGCATATTATTATTATATTTCTATTCTGTCTTTGTCCTATCAAAGAACTCAGAGTGGCTTACATAATCCTCCTCCTTCTCCTCCTCTCAGTGTTATCCTCACAACAGCAGCCCTGTGAGGTAGTTGGGCTGAGAGTCTGTGAATGGCCCAGGTTCACCCAGTGAGCTCAATGGCTGAGTGGGGACTAGAACCCAGATCACCTGAATCCCAGCCCCAGGCTTAACCGCTACACCACACTGGCTCTCAGTCAAGCATATGCAAATATATGTGTGTATGCATTTGCCCTGGGCAGCACATTGATTTTTTTTTAAACAATGTTCCGTACTGCTCCTTCATCATAAAGGTGATCTGACCTTATACAGGCCATGGGGCAGGATGGAACAGGGTGCTGATGTACAACACTGCAAGAATGAACTTGCTTTGCGATTCCACAGGGCCTTGAAGGCACTACCAGTAGCTATTCTTACAACAGGCATTCCAACTTTTTGGAATTAGGAGAGGGAGGGAATGTATAAAGGCTGGGAACCCACCAAACCAACTGAGATTGGGGGAAAGGGGGTGGATCCCCCTTTCTAGGGAACGCTGGAAGGCTGGGTTTGACCACTGGAAGTGAGGTTTTCCACCCCGCTGCATGCTAATAGTGAACACCTTCTCCAAGAGCTGTTCCTTGTGCTACAAAAATAGCACCGTCCCCACACAAGGGGAAGGTATGGGCAGGCTTGGGGGGATTCAAGTTTGGAGAAGCAGGGGGTGGAGTATTCCAAAATAGCCCAACCAGGTAGGGCTGCACCTGCTCGGTCAGCACAGAATGCTGGCTGGCTCTTGGGGGAAATAGGGACAGCTGGGTCAGACTATATGGAAAACCTGAACAGGAATCCTGCACACTGTATCTTGTACACCATTCTGAGAGCTTTTGCTAATCAAGCAGTTTATAAAACCTCTAAATACATAAATAAAATACTAAAATCTCTTGTGGCGGCCCTCTCATGTGAGAGCTGCATTTTGAATGCTTTTCTGTGCTGTAGCGTTGCCTGTTACTTATGTACAGTGCTTTGTGCTTGCGCTGGCAACTCTTTTTTCTGGCTTATGTTCCAAATTAAATCTGCTCCTGATACAAAAATGGTTAAAACTTGAGCTGATTTGAGCTGGTGCTCAGATCCTTTCATACTATCAGTGCTCTTGATTCAGCCTGTGGCTACAGTGAGAAGATTTAATAGAAAGGTGTTCGCTTGCTTGCTTGCTTGCTTGCTTGCTTGCTTGCTTGCTTGCTTGCTTGCTTATAACGTGTTTTCCCTATTCTCCACTTTGACATCTCAGGACAGCTTACAACAAAGAACAATAAAATAGCAAAAATAGAGAGATAGATGGTAGACAGACAGACAGACGATGGATAGATTCCCTAATGGAAAATAATGTGCCTGTGACTTCAGCCATCACCTCAGTTGCTCAAACATCTTCCGATTTACTGTATCAGGCTCCTTCTGCATTACCCAGCATGGCACTGTGGAATTTCATGGCCCGCTGCTTTGCACCTTCAGCGTGGCAGAGTTGTCCACACAAGCCAGCAGCACATTTGGTCTTGTGTCTTGGATCCGTTTCACCTCGACCTGCCCGATGGCACAAGTGAGCATCCCTGAACAGTCTGCTTCGAAGCAAACAGGAAGCAAATGGTGAATGACATCAGGGCCGTTGTTATCCAACTGGCTACTTGCAGAGCAAGCCATCGCTGGCAATTATGGAATGGCTAATAAATGAGCCTTTTACTTAGCTAATGAGGCTGCATGCTGCCAGGAATGACCCAGCAGCACCAGCTAATCTTTATCAGCTGTAGCTGGAAAAAGGGGCCCGGGAAGAATATTAAATTGCTCATGCAAAAAATGCTGGACGTGAAGACGGAACCATCTCATACAAACATAATCTCCACTTTCCCTACCCCTATAAGACTATTATATATCTACGATCCCTTAAATCTAGCTAAAATTTTGTAATTAATACCACATCTAACATAAACAACACAGAATGGAAAGAGCACAGAGAAATGATTTATTTCTCAATACCTGCAATAGCATATTAAGATTATATTAAGATTCTTGCGGAGAGGATAGCAGAGAAGTCCAGCACCAGCTTAGGTTGATCAATGACAATGTTGCTCTAGTGTACATGAAATAAATGGAGGCATTTCCCACATTTTCTAAATGAAGACTATCAGTGTGACAGTGCTATTTATTAGATAGTTTCCTTATCAAGTGCCAGCTTAGGAAGTCAGTGCTTGTTGGCTGTAAAAGCTTGAGTCAATTGGATATTCTTTCAAGCAGAAACGCCAATCGGATTGTAGTACCTTGGGAAATGAGATGCTTATGACACCATTCCTGGGAATGGGCATACTGAAAAATACAAGTCGGACTCACACAAGGACATAGGTGCATGCTCTCACGTGCACACACACAAGGGGAGCAATCTTATAAAGGTTTGACGGGCTACAACTCTCAGCATACTGCAGCCAGAGTTTTCTGGGAGTTGCGGGTCTTTTTCTGTCTACATTTGTGTAGGATATACCTGGCTGGCCAGCATTAGGCATGGGCTGGCTGGTCACGTCCCAAGCATCTACGCAACAGAGAGCCTCCAAGGCAGCTACACAACAACAGAGAATCACCAACAGCAAGAGATTGCTCATCTCTGGCCCTAAAGCCTTCATCACAACGCCAAGGTGACCCAGGCTCTCAAGTGTGCACAGAGACCACGTGGGTTCAAATATGCCAGTCAGGAGTCCCAGCGGGAATTTCAGCCCAATAAGCTACTGTCTCTGCTACCTGGTCATCCAGGCTATAAAAGGGGGCTCTGCCATGTGTTCCTGGTCAATGGCCTCTTTGCTGCAATCGAGCTTATTCTCAAGAACAACAGTTTAGCTTTTAATCTTTCACCCTTGTCGTGCTTCATTGCGCTGAGCGTGCCAAGGTACGGAGCCCTTGCATCCAACACGTGCATAGGATTATGCTTTCAATCTCTACCTTCGCAGGAGATACTGGAAACCTAAAATTTGCAGCCAGATTTTATCAAGGCAACAACCGTCTCTGTCAGCACAAGCTTTTCACATCTATCACAAATGTTAAACTATGTAAACAATGTGATACCTCGGTTTAAAAAATCTATGTGCACACAGTTATGGAAATGTGATATATGTGCACATATATAGAATTAGTTTGTTTTAAAACAAAAATAGAACCAAAAAAAACAAGCACTCAGAAGCAACAGTGGGAAGAGGACTGGGCTATACCCAGCGATGCTGATCTGTTGGTTTAAAGAAACGTGCACTGGAGGACAAAAGGGAAAGCTGGAAATCGGGCTCCAGATAACATCTCAGCTTATTAAACATCTCTTGCTTTGTGGAACCAGCAATGCAACAACGTTCTCCTGAACAATCTTACACAGTGTGGCAAACCAAGCATGA
Organism: Varanus komodoensis; assembly: GCF_004798865.1. Classification (NCBI taxonomy): domain Eukaryota; kingdom Metazoa; phylum Chordata; class Lepidosauria; order Squamata; family Varanidae; genus Varanus; species Varanus komodoensis. The sequence goes on along the minus strand of NW_025335268.1, from coordinate 27,386,240 downwards.
CTGTATTTACAGCCACGGGACATTCAGACATGCCTGGAGTGCAAAGATCCAGAGATGGGGGGCGGGGGGGGGGGGGCTGGATACATGCTGGTATGCTGCATTACGTCACCTTTCCTCTTCTTCTAACATTTCCATCACCTCCTTCGTGGGTCACACATCTGGGCCTCGTTTCTGTTTGGCAACTAGCTAGATAAATGTATAACCATGTTCAAAAAGAAACCACCCCTTCCTCTCTTTGTCATCCTTTATCTTCTGGAGAAGATAATCAGAAGGCACTTCAAAGTCCTTTGAAAATGGCCAGGATTCTATCTCAGTTAGAGCAGAGATGTCATGCCCTTTCTCCAATATGTCAGCAGTTGTTACTTCTGTGTAAGGCTTTGGTGCCTTCTTATCAAACACGTGTTGCCGAAGCGGCACTCTGGCTTCACCTCTTCGCTATCTCTTCCTATTGTAAATCAGCGTCAGCGAAAGAAGTACCTTTTCGATGTTTATTTTTAACTCAGCCCAGCTGGCTGGCGCAGATGGGTGAGGCAGGCCTGCGTGTGCATTCGGTGGTTCTTTTGAAGAGGGTGAAAAGGCGGCATGCTGCTGGGACCATCATTATGGGGAGGTTAGGCCAAGCAAGAAATCCATGCAGACAGCGTGAACACCAGACAATTGAGACAAAATGCCACTTCCAATTACAAATAAATTAAACATAACCAGGGTTTGAAATTGCATGAAGAGATGGGATGGTGGAGATGGGAACCTCCCCACTCCCTCTCTGGCCTCCTGGCTATATGCTCTTGCGAATTTATGAACCCACTGCTTATACCACAATAAATATGTGCACTCTTAAGGTGCCCCAGAATACTCCCTCATTTTGGCTATGAGTGATAGGTTGTAATGAATCATTTCTAAGTAAGAGGGCTGATACATGCCTGGAATCTCGCATTTCTCCTCGAAGTCCTTATCCCTTAAGCCAGGTTTGTGAGATCTAACCACTAACTTACTAAGGGGCAAGGGAAATGTATTCTGCACATGCTCAAGAGTTCGCTGTTCTTTTGTATTCACTGGAGAAGTGTACAAAGAACAGCAAAAAGGAAGACAGTGGCCATGTGACTATAGAAATCACTGTATACCCCCATCCAATATCTCAAAGACTCTTGAGTTGTTATTTGTAAAAGACCATGCAGTGTATGCAGAGGGACACTGGGGCCAACCAGTCCCAAAGATCCCACTAAGCAGCAGCCCAATAAAAGGAACTATAATGTATGATAAACTTAAATTGCATTAATCTGATGTTCAAGTGTCTAGATTTCTTGACAGCATGCACTTGCAAACCAACAGGACAAGCAAGACATGGAAAGGCTTCAAGGTAGATACATAGTAACAGTTTCCAATTCTCATTAGCCAGATATAAAGCAAGAAATAATGATGGCATGACAGGATAGGTTCTGGGGTGGGGGTTAACCACTTGATGTAGCTGTCACTGTTGATGACTGATGCTGCTTATTGAAATTTAATGGGAAAAATAAATTGATGGTGCATATTGAAAGGTCACAAAACATTAGCTCTGATTTTTCTTCACTTGAAAATCCAATAAGGTTTTTGAAAACTGAAGGGGAGATCAGAATATCCAATTCCTTGCTTTTCTAGAAGGGGATTAACATCTCTCTTTCTCTCTCTCTCCCCCCTCCCCAACCCCCAGTGTGTGTATGTTGTAGATGAGCTCCAAATAATGAGAAACAAATTCTATTCTAGTGCGATAAGTTGTTGTTAATCTTTCTCCCACAGTACAAACTTTCCCCCCAGACTAACCAAATAGCAGCATAGGACCGTACTAATTCTTGGACCGGGGAGGCCAGTCTATGGTTCTCCTGATGCTTTGGCCTGCTACTCACACTGGCCCAAAATCTAATAGCCAGTGTTGAGCATGATGGGACTCATAGGCCAAAACATCTGGAGGGCCACAAGTTGCTCACCTCTGTCCTCAGGGCAAAACAAATGGAAGTGGGCTATAAAAATTAAACACATGTTCACTTGGGCAGTCCTGTCCTCTTCTCCTATCCCTGGGACCTGGAATCATTCCCATGTCCATACGCAAGATCCACCATAGAGTCCGAGAACTCTCAGCTGCTACTGTTCCAGCTTGCAGGGGCAGCTACAGCGCCCGCCCACAGCCAGGAACAAGGAAGGACCCTCGGTGACCCTCCCCTCTCCCTTGTTCTGTCCAGTTTGTCAGCGAGTGAGTTGATGCCTGCATTCGTGTTCCCCCCTGCAGACTTCTCAAAATGCATTGCTGAGGAGCTCAAGCAGGAGGGTGTGATACCCTCAGGTCCTGTTTGTGGGCTTGGATGCGATAACAACAAAGCAACGAAGGCATGCAGTTGCTTGACAATAGAATGAGCCAAATAAGCCAGCAAGAGCAATGAAGATGGAAAGTGCAAGCATTAGTTACTCCTTCACTAGCCTGAAGTTCCAAGCCAAGTGTTAGTAGGCTTCCCACAGGCAGCTGGTTGGCCAGTGCGGGGGTCACAGATACTCCTTTGATCTCATCCAGCAGGGCCTTCTTACCTTCTCAAGGACCAGCAAGAGGTCTGCCTGCTACCATTTCGTTGGTATTCTCCCAGCACACAAAAACTGGCAGCAGCCATCACGGTCCTGTTAGGAAAAAGCCAAAAGTCACAGTACAGGAACCTTTAGCACACATCCGTATAGGCTATGTGCAGCCCTGCCCTGCTCTCTGTGCAGTCTGCCTGGGCTCCAGGAAGCCACACACAATTTTCCCCACTGTGCAGCAGGGCTATGAGCAGCTGTGAGAAGGGAATCAGCCCGTGTCTCTCTGCTGCTGATGGCAGAGGGCAAACAGGGATCTGCTAGGAGGGGACATGTTGAAGTCCTCTCTCGCTCCCCAAGCCCCGATCCCAGAGCCTTCCTGAGCCATGGAGTGGATCCCCCACTGAGAGCTGCTTTGGGATTGCTGGAAACAGTGACTTCCTTTGGTTGCATGGGAAAGAGGGGATTCTCCCCTCTGATTTCAGGAATTGAACTGAGTTTGAACTTCCTGTCCTTGCATGCTGAGATGGGGAGAACAGAGCACGTGTGTAAGTGCAAGAGTGTGTAAATTTATTTATTTAAAGTGTTTATATGCCGTCCCCTATATATGCTACATAGCCTCGGGATGGCTGACAGAAATAAATAAATAAAACAATTGCAATTATAATTATTACAATTAAGACCTGGAAACACACTGGCTGCACAATTAAAGTATATAAATATTAAACATTATTAAAATACTGTTTAAATAAAAAGGTCTTGGCCTGGCACCAAAAAACAAATAACGACGGCGCCAGGTGGACCTCTCTGGGGAGCGCATTCCACAGATGGGGCATCACCACATGCCCCATGCTCCCCTGTGTGCAGCTGCTGGCCTGCATGAGACCCGAGGACCCAAAGGGATTGCCCAGCACTTCTTGCTTACAACCAACCAAAATAACGCAAGGTTGTGAGTAAGCTGGGAGAGTCAACGTTTTGTTGGTTAGTGCTATTCTGATGGGCACTCTCTCTCTCTCTCTCCACCCCCAAACACAAAACATTACGTAAAACCCCTCGCCTAACTTCATCACTTGTAAAGACATTGTTAGATGTTGAGCTCAAATTCTGGCAGTCAATCAGTATTATAAATAGTCACTTGCTGAACATCTGTAATGGTTTCAAAATTGCCTCGAGACAGCCATTTTAACTTTGTGAAATTGCTTCTCATTCCTCCCCTCCATATTCACTTTTAGGCCATAAATAGCTTTTTAATAAAGACACGCATGGACAGGTGGATGGGAAAACAGGTTTGTGAGCTCGTGACTTTAGCAGGTGAGTATCTTTGCAAAAGCTCTGCAGCCTCTATCCCGTCGTGTTTCCCAGCAAAGGGAGTTCTTTGTGCTAAACTATTATCTGGCAAGTCCTAAGGGAAGGACAGAGTCCTTCTGATAAGGACATGCTGTTCTGACATGCTGGCTGGGGGTATAATTGGCAGCTGTAGAACAACGCATCTGGAGGAAAGCTGGCCAACATATTTCAGTTCCGAGATTCTCCCCAGACCCATTTTCTTACTGTAAAATGAACTTTGGCAGGCAACAAATGTGGGATATTTTCAAGGAACCTGTTCTCATTAATGAGTTTAATATGCATGTTACGGCACCATTTGAATGCAGAGAGAGCCTATATACTGGACTTCGCAGGGACCTGATGGGGAAGGGAGCATCAGGCCTCTTGATAGAAGTTTTACTCTTTTCTAAGAGGAAGTTCTCTGTTGGATCTCCGTATTGAAGTGCCCATCAGAAAGTTGCCTTGTGATGAGGCAATGATCCTGTGAAACAAAACTTAGGCATGTCTTTCCCCTCCTTCTGAGTTACTACTTTTCAAAGCACGTGGTTTTAATATAAAATTCCACTTCAGGAATGTTCATCCATCAGAAAATGACAAAGGCTTTAGTGTTCCTTGGGAACCTTATTTACAATGGACATACTTCAATGCATTCTTATCAGCCTCAGCTCCCACTTCACCCAATATTTCAGTCCCAGCGGCTGGAAAGGCCTTTTGATCACACCACCAAGCACATGTACAAAGTTACCACAGGACAAAACACAGTCAGACCTCACTAATCCATCCGGCAGCTCGCAGGGCAGCAGAAAGACACAACAGAAACTTGGTGCATCACTTACATTCATCCGGGCAGCACTTAACACATTTGCAAAGGGACGAAGGGCAAACATTATATTCTTACTTAGCCCTTGGATGAGAACAGAATTTGCCACAAGCTAAGAAGCAGCCAGGGCTGCTGTGGATTTTCTGTCCAGCAACTCAGCAAATAGCCAGCAACACGCAAAGCAAGGCTTGCTTGCATTTCAGGTGCACAGTCTTACAGGAGCACAAATGAAACTGAAGCACTGGCTTCTTAAAAGATGTAAGCTGTGTCCAATGCGATTCAAGGGCAGGTACCTGCCAGAAATTTAAGCAGCTGACACACCCGCCTATCCGTATTTTCATTGGACAAGTTTCCAAGCTAAACAGCATGCTTTCCAGAAGGCTTCATTTCCGTAACATTTGTAAAAAGCACAGTGAAACAGCGAGCCACCCGAAGTCAAGATAAAAATTGGATGGATCTTGCCAAGTTTAAGGAAAGGCAGAGGCTCAGAGACTAAGATAAGTGAATGGTACTTCAAGGAAGCAAATAATTTCCAGGGGGATCGTTGTGTTAGTTTGTAGCTGCAAAAACAACAGGGACCCTTGAAGACTATCAGCATTATTTTGGACTATAGCTGACTTCATCAAATACATGGAGCATTATGGAGAGCTTGAGATTTTTGAATACCATATGTGCAAGGAATGATTCCCTCACCCTCCTCTCCCTGTAGTTTTCTGCACCCTCTGAAAAGCCCACCTGGAGGGTAAAGCATTCAGGCCTTCTCAGTCTTGGGGGAAGAGGCAGGGGCACAATCCCAAACTGAGCAAAGAGAGCTTCTGCCAACTGAGCACTGATGTTGATCCATTTCTCTTCACCAGGTATTCCCCCTGCCCTCACAAGGCGGGCGGGCAAGTGAAAGGACAAGGAGGGGATGTGATCTACAGGCAGGGGAATGATGAGGGCAGCCCCAGGTTCCTCTTTGGTTCCAAAGCCTCAGCGGCCCAGCCCTGGCAGAAGGGGCCTTGGATGCTAAGCTGCTGACACCCATCAGGTATACCAGAGAAAGAGCTGCCCAGAGAACAGGTTGTGCCCCATGGCCACAGAACCCAGTGCAACTGTTAGACAGAGGAAATGGGAAACCAGAAAGATTGTCCTTCTGAGGTAAATGAGGGGAGGGCATGATTGACATGGAGCATTATGGAGAGCTTGAGATTTTTGAATACCATATGTGCAAGGAATGATTCCCTCACCCTCCTCTCCCTGTAGTTTTCTGCACCCTCTGAAAAGCCCACCTGGAGGGTAAAGCATTCAGGCCTTCTCAGTCATGGGGGAAGAGGCAGGGGCACAATCCCAAACTGAGCAAAGAGAGCTTCTGCCAACTGAGCACTGATGTTGATCCATTTCTCTTCACCAGGTATTCCCCCTGCCCTCACAAGGCGGGCGGGCAAGTGAAAGGACAAGGAGGGGATGTGATCTACAGGCAGGGGAATGATGAGGGCAGCCCCAGGTTCCTCTTTGGTTCCAAAGCCTCAGCGGCCCAGCCCTGGCAGAAGGGGCCTTGGATGCTAAGCTGCTGACACCCATCAGGTATACCAGAGAAAGAGCTGCCCAGAGAACAGGTTGTGCCCCATGGCCACAGAACCCAGTGCAACTGTTAGACAGAGGAAATGGGAAACCAGAAAGATTGTCCTTCTGAGGTAAATGAGGGGAGGGCATGATTGACAGGCTGACCGGCACTCTACACTGGACTTTTACATATTGCAAGATTTTATCACAGGTCTTATTTAAATGATCTGATTTGGGGCTGCTGACAGTGGAATTAGCTCTGGGAAAAGGGAAAGGAGCTGAATGAAACTGTTCCTAGGAGGGAAAAGGGGAGCGTGGATTCCCCCTTGTGATGCCCATCCAGGAAATGCTAGTTCTGACTTGCATTCCAAAAAACATAACTTGGCCAAAGATACTGTGTGTGCCCTGTGAGATGGAGACTTGTGCGAGGGCCACATGGGTGGCAGGAAAGGCCTGAGGAACCAATCATATGACAAGACCTTCTTTCTGGACAGGCTATTTACAAAACTGTGTCATGCAAAAAAATTCTGTGACATTTGTTTGAATGTTGCTGTTAAATATACACATGCTGGGTTGTTTATGGTGGCTATTGTTATTCTATTTAATAATTTGCCAGTTTCCCTCCATGTATTTATTTGGAATAGCTTAGGAAAGGAAGGAAGATATACAGCATGCCTCCGACATACTTGCCCATTCCCCATTGCACCCACTGGCCTAATTCCAAGGAACGAGGCATGGAGGAAAAGTAGCCTTTTAAATTGGATCAAATCAGGTTTCCTATGGAAAGCTGCAGTCACTGAAATGTAGATGCTCTCCCTGCACAGGTTCCTAGCTGTGAGAGTACAGAAGTGGGGCCGTTTATCTATGCTTCAAGCTTGCTAAGTTAAGTCAGACACCAGGGAAGCAATTCAAAATGGAAACTGTCTCCACAAGATGACATTTGATGTCCACCCACCCTTGGAAAGAGCAAACAAGAACATTTCTTTTTTAAATGGCAGGGAAGTGTTTTGGCTTACACAGGTCTTATTTCAGGCTTTTATGTTCAGGGCAAAGAAGATGGTAGATTTGGAATGCGTAAGCTGACGAGAGACAGCAAGAGAGAGAGTGACTGCAAAGCGGGAGTCTTCCCAAATGTAGCTCTCACAGCTGTGTCACACTACAATTTCCACCATACTTAGCCAGCATGGTGCGGATGATAGGGCTTGCAGTCTGACACATGTGGAGGGGATTAGGTCAGGTAAAGCTGCTTAATGATGTGCATCTCAGAAAAAGAAAATGCTTTTCTGCCAGCTGGCATGAAAGCAAAATAACAAAAGCTTGGATAGGCAATTTGTTTTTTGGTCAATTGGTAACCTTCGTTACATATAACTAGTCAAGCAGTTTTAATATCCATGGCCACAGTCTTATGGAAACAAGTCCGAAAGCAGTTTTCCCTCTTTTCTCCACTTCCTTGATGAATGAAACCAGTACTTACTGGTTGAATCTCCATTCTTGCAAGATTTTATGGAAAAGACTTTGTAGCACGTTGGGGAGGCAGGAGGGAAAAAGTCAGTGTTATCGAAGAGTTACTCTGAACTGTTCTACCAATTGAATCTTGCCTGTGCTTCATTCTTTTTCCATATAAAGGTTTCCTCAGCCTCCCCCTTGCACTCATACACACATCAAGCAAAGCACACTATTGTTAAATTGCAACAGCTGAATCATGTAACAGCAAAAGGTTATCAGGATTGTTCCAACAGGGTCCCTTGACAGAAGAGAACACAGAGAACAACTTCTGGTTAACATCCATGCTTAATGCTTAATTCCAAGATGCAATGGACAAAAAGATCTGGTTAGGACTAGCATAAAAATCTAAACTAGGAGTGAACAACCCCAGTCATGTCAGCCAAGTCCCATGGCCCACTAAAACCCGAAGTTTGGCATTCCAAAAAGAAAAAAGAAATCCTAACAGATCCTCCTCATTTTCAAGCCACCGTATCTTCCCTTGGAAACAGCCTGGCAGTCTTCGAATTGTTTTTTTCATTTGTAAAAGAAATTTTGAAATGGCATTTTTACTGTCAGGCCAGGATGCTCATCAATGGTCTGATTTTTCCATGGGCCTGAGCACCTTCAAGTTGCACATTTACACTTTGATGAAAATAAGCCAACAACTTAATGTGAGTCAGAGATATTATTGTTTATACGTCTTGTATAAACAATTTAGTACCCCAAATACTGTAATCATCCCCCTTGTATTTCCAAAATTACAGTTCTTCATCTTGGAACTGTACAGTTGGGGAACTGCGCAATCCAAGGAATTCTTGTTGAACTGTATAAAAAGGCTTCACTTGCTGAAGGCCAATATTCAAATCAAGGGCTGAGCTAAGAATTGGACATCCCCAGGGCTACGTCAAATGCTTTCTCAACTGGACCAAACCAGCTCTGGAACAAGCATTAGGGAACAGATGGAGGAGGCCTATTGACTTTCCCAGTTCCCAATTTTGAAAGGAAACACACACTTTCCTTTTTTGCTTCATGCTGAAGCCAGTGCTATAATATTGTATGTGCAGGCCTATTTTAGGATTTTAAGAAGCACTTCGTGCAATTTAAGCACCGACAATGAAATTGACAGCAGCCCATGAAATGCACCCCTCGGGACACGCAAGAAACCTCAAACGGCCGAGGGTTATGTAAGGAGAGATCACCCGACCGAATGGGTGGGAGGGGAGAAGCTATTGGTACCAAGATCGGGATTCATTTGTTCGAGTGGGGGGAATGGTTTATCTCATTCTCATAGTAACCCTCTGTTTTTAAAACTAGGCTACACTTTGAAAACAAAGATCTCATAAGGCACATTGGATTATACACTACAGGAGCGATCTCCTAAGCAAATTTGCAAATTATTGGTAATTTTTAAAAGGAACATTCTTTCCAAGTCTAGAGGACACTGTGTACCCTGAAAGGACAATGATAACTGCAACATTGTTGAATCACTTAATTTGTATGTCTCTAAATAAAAGGCTTATTAGAGGTTAGGGCACTTCTAAAATTAACACAGTTCCAACAGCCCACTTTTAGGAAGAATGGCTTTCCAGAGGTTAGGAAACTGGCTGCTTGCTCATAGGATGAATACCTTCTGGTGTCTCACCTCTTGTGTTCTCGAGGGTCAATAGCAAATACAGAAAGGTTCCACGCTCCAGCAAGCATGGATAGAAAATAATAGTCTATATTTTATTTATTCCTGTTTTACAGAGAAGCAAGAAAAAGGCTTGGAGGGAGGCAGAAATCTTGAACCTTGCATTCAAATCAGTCTATCCATAACCCTACAGATAATGCTAAAACACTCTACGTAGACATTCAGGAAACCAGATGTTAACTTCTAGCCATTACACATTTATTGTTGATCAAATGCAATCAAGTTAACATATATACAATTTCTGTGCAATGGGAAATGATTTTCCAGGCTGTGGCAGGGCAGGAGCCAACACACTGTTATTGAATTAGGCTCATTTGCCTCTAGTAAAGGTTTCCACTGCATTCTGAAGCTTTCAGCAGAGATTGATATTGCTAATAACCGCAACTCTCATCAATTCCAGTACTTATAATTTTCTTCAGCTAGGTCAGGAGCACCTTTGCAGCCAATGTTATCAAGGATTCTGTATAGCAACTTTCCTCTGTCTAATGAGGCTGTTAGAAAATGTCAAAACTTATTCACAACTTTGAGATCTGCCCTAGTATTATGATTCTAAAAAGCTTTTATTACTGGATTATAGAAAATATTTTGTAATGGGCCAATGATTGCATGTGCAGTCTAGGTTATGCGTACTCAAGGGATAAAATGCGAGTTCTTCTCAAACTGCTTTTCTTCTCTTTATGTACCTATGTATTTTCCCTAGTGCAGCCAATAGTAGCTGGAGTCCGTGGGGAAATAGCATCTGGGAAAAGCTTCCCCCACTCCTGAGCCACTGGCTCAGGGGGTCATGCAGCTGGATTTAAATCAAAGCTGAAGTGCTGGATAATTTGATCAGTGTTCTCCCACCTATCATGTAGCTTGTTCTTCAGCAATACATAGAATAATGTCTCTGCACTAGAAAATTAGAATGCTTCCAAAGATTGAAGTTTAATCAATGGCACTGAACTTAAGCATCAAATTGGAAGTAAACGTACATAAGCATGACACACATGTAACACAGACTAGGAAGAGAAAGGTATGAGTTTGTTTTCAATTTTAGGAACAAGCAATCAAATCATGAACATTTGTTTGCCCTTGACTTCTGCTTAATATCTTTATTACCCTCTTTTGTTCTCCATTTCATATTTTCTTGTCCCTAAACTTTTTAAACATATGAATACAGGATGGCAGGTGTCAAGGATAATGAGTAGAGCTGAAGGGCCTCAAAATCTAAACAACACTGGACGTGAAATGTCTCATTCTCTGTTTCTCTTTGAAAGGAACTGTGTGAACAGTGGGTTGTTTTATTATTTATTAATGACATGTGTAAATAATACATATACTGTATGCAATAAAAATAAAATTTAATATTTCTATTTTAGTGGGATGGGCAGGAAAAGGGCAGGTCAGGTTAAAGCTACTATCAACATACTTTCCAACAGGGCTAAAAAGTATTAAGCGCCATCAACATTTTTTTAGGCAGCAACTCCACCCAAAGCTGATTAAAAGCAAAAAAAGCGCATTCTGAGATTCTGTTATCAATTTCTAAGCAACTGGGCAACCAGATACCTGGAATTATTCCAATCCAGCATTCCATGGAATTTTTTTGTAGACAAGATCCAAGGTAATAAATGGAAAATCTACAATTTTGTTCATAGGGGTTGCATTTGAGAAGAGCTCAAAAAACATGTGGAATCAATTCAAACTTAACACAAAATCATTTTGTCCTGCTACAAGGAAGAGTCACGGTGAACTTTAGGCTCACCAAGTTTTCGTTCTCTTTTTGCATGCAGCTGGATGGGGAGAATAGAAACATCTGCCTTCTTTTTTTAAAACTAACCAGTTTTCTACCATATCGAAAGCCAGAGAATTGTTATTTGTTTAAACTATAGTTAGTAAGAACAAGACTAAATCTGCTCCTATGGCTTGATTCTGGCTTATTCTAATCATAGTTTAAACAAACCACATTTCTCCCAGTTATCAACAGGAAACGGGGGTTAGTTGAAAAACAGAAGTGAGCGCTTCTGATCTCCTTTGCACACATGAAAGGAGAATGGAGGTGGAACACATAGGCCAGATTGCTTACTGGAAACCACAGCTGCTCATTCTGGCTAAACCGAGCCCAAGTTTCAGTATAAGATAATCATGGAATAAATGAGAAGGACACTTTAAAGATGAGGGCAGTACTTCGGAATAAGACAGTATAGAAAGGGAGACAATAATTTAAGGCTTCTGCACTCACATTGCAAAAATCAAGTTACTAAAATAGCCCCATTATTGTCTACTTGTGTACACAATTATGCTGAGTCAGAATTATGAGTACTTAATTAGAGGAGGAACCCACATAGGTAGACATCTGAGTAGACAATATTCTTCAGTGTTTCAGATCTATCTCAGTTTAACTGAAAAAGAGGTCACTTAGTTAAAATGTACCTATTTTTTCTTTGAAAGGCCTCAGACGTGATTCAGATCACCAAAATATGTTGCATGTTGGCCAGCGATCACTTTGTTCAAAACAAGATGGAAGACTATTATGGAAAGCCCATAGAAGGCATGTGGTCCAGGTAGTTATTACCACTGGTAATCTGCATTTGTTATCACTTTTTAACATTTAAATTGCTGCATGAGAATTAGTGGAAGAGCATTTGCCATGTTTTGAAATGGAGACAATTCAATTAGACCCCCACCCCCAGACCATGGGCATTTACTTGGAAGAAACTTCCATCCATTGATTTCAGTGGATGCATTAACAGATGCTTATGAGTGATCCCCTTTTCACATGTCACCTTGCCAAACCTTGACGGGTATTTTATTTATAGCTTTTATAGACTGTCCATCTACTGGCGTCTGGGGATGGGTTACAACGCTGATGGGGAGTGCATCAGTGCAGTAAGATGGCCCTTTTTTAGATGCATAATTGTGTAGTACCAGACCATGTGAGGAACACTGACATAAATTGTATGGAAAAGTTGATCACATGGATTGAGACCTGTCTCCTCCAACCTGGTACCCTACAGCAGTTTTGGACTATAGCTCCAATCAACCCCAAGCACTGGTCATGTTGGCTGAGGCTGATGGACACCAGGTTGGAGTAAGGCGACTCAAATGACCAAACATGTATATTTTGTGCATTTTGCAGAAATCTGGTGCATCTCTTACCGGTGAAGGGGAGGAGAAAAAGATGTACATAAGTCACAAGTAATATGCATCGTACCGCATAACAGGAATGTTTAAGCTGGGGGTCTACAAAGAAGATGAAGTTATGTAAGCAGCTCAACATATCAGGATACCCCTAAAGTGTGCATTGAGTAGGCATGTCACCTTTAAAAAAGGCCTTATGTGCAGATTCTGCTAATTCAGCAATACTACAGATGTTTCTGGAATGCACTGTATCATTTTGGAAGACCACAAGATTGAAATTGCTTGTTTGCACGGGCAGAGGGCACCTTTTAAAAGCAAGTATCAAAAGAGGCACACATTTCCCACTATCTACCAGCAGAACCCATCATCCTACAGTCCTTTTACTGTTTCCAGGTCACCTTCTTAGAAGAGATCTCTCGTTTGGCTCCTCCCACTTCTGCTTAGTCAATTCCTTTGAGTTGTCCTTGACGAGAAGAAACTCTGCCCCTAGTGGTGAAAACCCCCATCCCAACAAGCACCAACTGGCTGCCTCACTTTCCTCCCACCCTCCCCATCTCCAACAAAAACAGATGGCTTTAGCAGCATGTGCAGTTGTGGAATCCAGTCTACGCACTCTGGAGTAGAGAGGTTTCTAGCTAATATAGCTGCCAACCATCTCAGTATCAGACTGCCAGTTTTGCAGGGGGAAAAACCTATACAAAACAGCAATACTTTTTCCACCAAGACTTGGAGAGGTTTTTCATTTTGTCTGGAGTCCTGCTCTTTGATTTCTTGGGCTGTTGCTGGGTATCCGAGTACTGAATGCCAGCAACAATGGCTGCGTCAAAGACTTCTTTGAGGTTTTTCTGAGTCAAAGCGGAGCACTCAATGTAAGAGGCAGCCTTTATTTCCTCAGCACAGAGCCTCGCGGCCTCCTCTGCTACCGGCTTTTCTTTGCATTTGTCTAGCTCAATGAGGACTTTGACATCCTCCCGCAGGTCCGACTGTGTCCCGACAAGAATAATGGGTGCTTTGGGGCAGTGGCATCGGATTTCAGGAACCCACTTCTCGCTCACATTCTGGAAGGAGGAAGGGCTCACGACACTGAAGCACAGCAAAAAGATATCTGTGTTGGTGTAGCACAGGGGCCGGAGCTTGTCAAATTCATCCTGCACAAAAGCAAAAGCAACATGAATGTCAAGAGACAGTCGCTTCGGCAACAAGGATGCATTCAATGCTCCAAGAGGCAAATTGTGGGAACGAAGTTCAAAAATATATTAAGAAACTATTGTGTTTACTCAGGTATTCCTCCTTTTCTCGAAGGGATGGATTACAAATCAGTGCTCACAAATCTACCTGGGATAATTCTTAAAATATAGCAAGTAGACACATGTTGTTATTCCTGCAAAGCAGCCTCCCCCACACTGCTGCTCTCTGGATGTGTTCACTGCAACTCTCATTATTACTGCCCAGCCAGCACTGGCCCAGCTGGCCAAGTTATGATGATCAGAGTTGTAGCCAGCACACCTGGAGGGCACCGGGATGGGGAAGGCTGCTCCACTGTACAACTGTAGCAGATTTATAGAGCACAACCACATTTTAAGGAGGATGCTGGGAAGCAGCCCCTGTGGGATGCCAGAAAGCAACAAGGAGCAACATCCTTGAATGCTGCCCTATGTCAAAAAATGTAAACATCTATTCCTTCCACACTGAAAGCCAGCAAACTGGAAGCACGTTTGAGGCCAGCACTTGGCTCTGTGACAGGAAAGCTTTCCACAGCTGAAGGGTTTCTTGACATGGGACATCGTTCAGTCATGTAGCCCATCTCCTGCATTAGGAAGTGAAACAGTCCCAGATAGAGATCTGAAGACTTAGGAAACACCCCAAATTCTCTCCCGTTTTCCCCCAAAAGACTTCTTAAAAATGGAGAAAAGCATTTTCCTAAAAAACATTCTGATTCCCACCTGCCCACAATTTCTCAGTTTTTTTCTGTAGCCCTTCACATTCCTGGTCCCAAAAGGTCCATCCCATATGATTCTGCTCAAGAAGTGATTATGTAATAAAAACAGAATGTGCAGGTGTGGCTTCTGCTGACAAAGACAAATAAGAAATGGAACCAGCACAAGGGAAAGCAGCTTAATATTTTCATCGTAGAAAAGCTCCTTCCTCAGAGATTACTGTTGAGTTTGGTTCCATTTAGTATTTTCTTGAGCAACCCTGGGAGGGAAGTGGTAACATTCTGCTGGTACTTTCAGATGGCATGACTCTAGGATGCATAAGCAAGACTGGAAGTTAGGTGAGGTGAATCAGATGGACTATGCAGATGGAAGTGACACACAGGTGAGGAAAAGGAATACTAAAACCCTCAGCAAAAGGCAAAAAAGAAGGAAGAACTTTACCACCTGGGTTTCAATAGCTGGAAAAGACTCATACAGATTTCTCATCTAATCACAGAGTGACAGTAAAGGGTCAGTGAGATGCAGTTGCAAGGAAAGGAAAGGAAAGGAAAGGAAAGGAAAGGAAAGGAAAGGAAAGGAAAGGAAAGGAAAGGAAAAAGGAAAGGAAAGGAAAGGAAAAGAAAAGAAAAGAAAAGAAAAGAAAAGAAAAGAAAAGAAAAGAAAAGAAAAGAAAAGAAAAGAAAAGAAAAGAAAAAGAAAAGGCAATTCTCAGATGTTTGAGGCTGTGCTGAGGCCAAATCAAACATGCTGGCCACAATTCAGAAAAGAGTTAGATGGCCTTAAAATGGAGGTACATCTTCCCCCCAAATAGGGGAAAAAACTTGATAGCAATATGTTCTCAGTACCAGACTGGAAGAAAAGTATTTTTCTTGATGTCTGAAGCACCTCTGCTGCCAGTGATCAGGCCCAGTTGCTTAGTCCCCCGTGGCCAGTAGGAAGCATTGTAATTTTGTTTCTCTGCTTGAGGCCATTTGCTGATGGTCATCTATGTTCAAAAAATCTTTGCTCAACAAAGATTAACTTGGACTGAACTAAATGCAATGATGAAAAATGACAGAGAACTTTTCCTCTCAGCAGAGACTGAGGCAGCTTCGTTTGCTTAACTGAAAATTTTACAGATATACCAGAGAACGTAAGAAAGTAGAAAGAGGGGATCTGATTTCCAGCCCAAATATATCAGTTTATAACTGCAAAATTTTAAAAATGGAATTAGAACAAGCCCAATTCTGAGAGGCGCAACATTGGAGAGCTAAAATCCTCACCACATCCAAAGTAGAGTTGCAAACATGTATGAAAGATATCCCATGTTTTCTAGTCTGGTCCGTTGTGAAATTGGTGGAGTCAGGAATGTCCTAAGTATCATCTTATTTTGCAGCTCTTTTCTAGGGCTCTTGAGGTTGTGTGCGATGTGAAGGGGGCTCCTAAAACCCTTATCCTTGAGAACACAATGTATATTTTGTGTATCTTCAGGTGCTAATTCTAGATTATCAAGGACTGCCTAGTTAATCTCACACCAGTTGGACTAGTGACTTTAAAACTGGGAAGCCAATTTCCAATTGCCAGCATGTAGCTGAGAACTCTTGTTTATCTCAAGGGCTTTTTTGCTCTTTGAGCACCTGTTCTCTGCTTGTGGCAATCTCTGTGGTGCGACTACTTCAGGACAACCTCTCAAGGAGATGACATGGGGCTGAGGATACTGTTCTAGAGCCTAACCCTTTTGATCTCTTTCAGCTCCATGCAGTTCAGGTCAAGCCTTATTTATCTGAGTGGTTTACTGGCCCCAAAGAAGAGAAAAGGTCGTGGATTTGGTTAACTAAGGGATTCAGTTAATCAAGACACATTTGATGACAATTTGAGCAGAAAGCAAAGAAAAAGTCTAGCACAAACCAATCCTAATCATGTAGAAACCATTGGGATTTCATACATCCCGCCTGCTGTTTTGAGTTCATATTTATTGTGGCCACCCATTTTAATGAGCTACGCTTGACACACTTCACATGCCATGCATAAAGAACTAGCTAGAGTCCCACTGCCCCTGTGCTACCTGCCTCCCTCCTCATCCAACTTCCCACCTCACCCTGTCCAGCATCTCCTCCCATAGCACACTGTACAGAGCAATGCTTGCAACATACACCCAGCTGCTCCAAGAAAGGAGAATTGCTAACAGAAACCACAGCATTCGCCACACAGTGCTCTTTAAGATCAGAGAAGTTTCAAGGTGAGGAAAGCAAACAGAGGGAAAGATTATCGCCCTGCGTTCATGCTGGCCTGCTAGACAGACAGGATTTGCCTCGGCTGCAGTGGCATTTTAATTAAAATTCAGCATGTTTCTCGGAGGGTCTTAAATTAACAAGTGCAAACAGCAAGCACAATCTGAAATGCCCCCGCCCCCCAGTGCCCATGCTTTGTTGCCAAATGAGCATATTTTTACTTGGAAAGCTTTTGAAGAGACGTAAGATGTGCAGCTCTTCCAAATGCACTTCAAGGAACTGAATCAAGCCCTTTCCACTCGAATACGTTTCTTTTCAGGGGCACTTGCAATGGGAGGCAGAGGCTGGCAAGGCAAGAGTCAGGAAAGTAGGCTTCATTCAGTCGCTTGTTTCGCAGGCTTAAGCCCTCAGGAAGCGAGGCAAGAGCCAAAGACTCCCATCACTTGGCTCTGTTGGCAAGAGTTTGATCTGAAGCTTGCGGTTCCACACTACAGCTGTGTGTGCCTTCAAGGACTCTACTGCTACAAATATTTGTGCAATTAGGGCTTGTTTGCATGATCTCATTGCCAAAAGTAACAATTGTCACATGGATGACGTCTGATGCTTGGCACTGGAATGAGTCTGCACAAACAAGGAGGAAACTCAGAGGTGAGGCATGTTAGAAGTGGGAAAGAAGACCCCGAGATAAGGGCTCCTTTCTCATCACAAAGGGCTCGTTTCTCATCTCTTATTTGCAGCTGACACACTGCAGGAACAACAGACCAAAGACCATGATGGATTTAGCAATCATGGCTTCAGCAGGCCCTGTGCAAAAGATGGAGAGAGAGGCCACTAGGCTCCACGGCCCATCTGTTGCCTGCCACTCAAATGTTCCCTCTCAGCCTGGGCCAAAGAAGAAGTCTCCACATTTCAGAGGAGGTCACTTTCAGAAAATGAAACTAGGTCACCTAGCATGAGAAGACAGCGCCATTCATGGAGGTGTGACACCCAATGGCCCCCCATGGTCACCTGAGGGGCAACGTGAGATACAGCTGCTGCAAATGAAAGGTCTTTCTCTTCTTTCTCTGCCTCACTAGCCACCTCTTCCTGTGGTAATCACAATCCGCAGCCCACAGAGGAGCAGTTGCAATGCTGATCCTTCTTGTTCCTACACGGTAACTGAGAAACTTCGGCAAACAAAGCCTCACTCAGAAAACAAGGTTCTTGCTCCCAGGGGCTGCTTCCGCATGCACCCAGACACCCTGTGCCACCTTGGGAAACTGCCCAGGAAGCAGCCATGTTGCAAGGGCTCACATCCAAGGTAACAGAAGAAGCCAGTTACATGGAGGAGCACACCTAGGTCCAGAAAAGGAGGATTAATCATTTGCCAAAGTGGGGCCAATTAAAGCTATGGGATGGCTGCAAGGCGCCGAGTGAAGTGGTGAGAGGACTCGGACTGGGCAGCTTCCTCTCATCACCACCACATCTCTTTGCAAAGGGTTAGGACCGCCTAATGGTTTAAGTAGATGGCAACTCGCATTTTTTTCCGGTCACTGCAGAGACACACACACACAGAGTACACAACCCATGTAGGGCACCACTTCCCTAAGTCGTCTTACGGACCTGGCCAGCGGTGTCACAGAGCTGGAGCCTCACCGGTCGGCCATCCACAGACACAACAGCTGAAAAGGAAGGGGAAGGGAGAACCATTATTATCCACAAATGAAGAATTACACCTTTCTTCACATTTCCAATTTGAGCAACTTATTGTGATCTAACCACCTAAGGAGCTCAAAGGCTCTCTTCTCCTTTGACTCCTGGGGCTGCATAAGCCCTTAGGGCCTTTCTCAATACATCACACTCCAAATGCAAAAGTAGCAAATTGCTGAACGATGACGACTCTACCTTCCGTAGTGGTGCAAAAAAAAAAGCAGCTGTCCCAAACATCCAAGCTGGGGTTTCCCCTCTCACCCCCCTCAACTTGCCTGAGGATTGATTTTCTTGTCACGTTTGTGTTTTCAAAGCCCAGCCAGGGCACAAAGGGAACCCACCCACCCTGGCCCTTCCTTGCTTTAAATCACAGAGAAGACAATGCAAATATTTACATGTTTTCCCTAGGGAAGCTCTTCTTCTTTCCTCAATCCTTTCAAATCTGACTAGCGAATTTATCATTCCAGAGAAACTAGCTTGATACAAGTACCACGTGCAATCCCTTACTGTCTATGAGGCCATTGTTAGGGTCTCTCCATTATTTAAGAGCAAAATACATTTCTTTTTGGGGTTTTCTGGGTTTGGTGTCACCGCCCCCCCACAACTGGCCCACAACATTTATTGTTTTCACGAGGATTTGCTGTATCAATTTGCAACATTGCAGGGAAAATCTGTGCCCTTCAGGTATTTACTTCAATTGGCGACATTTAACAGCTACAAAGCAAATCCACTTTGCAGTTAAAGCATGGCAAGAACATGCCCTGGGAAGAAAAAAGAAAGTCTGAAAAACTACAGCAAAGCCGAGCATTCAGTCAGAACTACAGCTCCCTGAACTTAACTCAGGTCCTCCAACTCAAGACTGTCAGCCGCTGCACACTAATCTGGGAGTAATTCCCATTGAACTAAATGGCACAGTGTCAGGTATGCATGCATAGGACTGGGTTACACATCCAAAAGAAACAAAGCCGCTTTAAACTAGATGGAGAGCACCTGAAGTATTTATGTCTCAAAGCCCCAATACCTCATGGCTGATGCAGGGCCACATCACAACAAATGAGGCATCCCTGCATCTCCATGCGTATTTTCTGTGTATATCATTTGAGTATTTTTTGCAATGCTTAAAGGGCATGCCCTTCTTTGAAAGGACCTCCTCAAAACCCCTACAGGAGTAGCAAGTGACTCCCAGTTGCAGGCCTGTGTTCAGCATGTGTTTTCAGACACAGAAGTGTCCTTGAAGTGCTAGAGAAGAGACAAAGTCATCATGGGAACACACGGGCCTATCTTTTGTGTAAATGGGATGAGGCACTGAAAGAGCTCTCTCAAACAGTGGCCCGGGAAGGCTGACCTGTTTAACAGATACTATTCTAAAAACTGGGGAGTTGTGCAGGCTCTATGATTTTCTAGAAAGTCAGTGGAGCTATAAGGAAAATGGAGGAAGAGGCTTACTTTCCTTCCCTTCTGAACCCCTTCTAAAGGGATAAGGATTATTAGATTAGATATCCAAGAGGATTTGCGAGATGATTTGCAAGAGGATAGGAGGGTGTGATATTATTTAATTTCTAGCAAAATAAGGGACAGCACTATCCATAGGCACAGCACATTCTGTATCGCTTCTCCAATCTAGGGATCACACCACAGCCATAAAAAATACCTTGTCCTATGTTAAACAAGGTTAAAATAAACATACGCTGCCAAGAGTAACTCACACCCTACAAAAGGTGCCCCCCAAAATGCTAGCTGGAATTCTGAGGAACCTGGTTGTATTTGTTGCCAAGTTTCCTTCTAGCCTTCAATGTTTAAAACTGCTTGGAAAATATTATAGCAATAAGGGTGAAATAGAGCAGTAAGGGGTGGCAGCACTGCACTGCACAGCACTAGCACACGGCAGCTGTAGTCCACTGAACACACCGGGGCTTCCCAGAAAACATGCAAAGGATGGGGCTGAAACTCTGTTGTTTCAAAGTCCAGGTTCAGAACTGCAAGAGGCGTGTGACCTTACAGAAAACAGCGTGGCTAGCCCCGTATTCGAAACTGTGGCTTGGCACACGGGAGGCCCATCCTGGCCAATCGTGGGTACGCGCCCCTTGGCGGAAAGAGTTCATCTTGATACCGGCGGTGTTCCCTTTCTTTTCGACCAAAAAAGGCTGAGCAAAAATTCCGGCTGGGGTTGCTCTCCATGCAAGATAGAAAGCGGCTGGATTCGACGCGTCTAAGTCGCCCAGCCTTTGAGCCTCCGATTTACGAAGCCCCTCCCCGCAGCAGACGGAGGCCCATTCATAATTCCAGCGTCGTCAGCTTCCCCATCCGTGGCAGCTCCTCTCCAGCAGCATCCCACCCCGACGCCGCCCCGCTTTCTTTTAAAACGAAGCGAGACCCAGGCAACGGCGTGCTCCCTACCGAACTTCGTTTCCAAGAGAACCGCCTCTTTTCGAGTTGGAAGATTTCAAAGCCATCCAGGAGGCCCGTGAAGGGAGAGGGGCGTGTGCGGCGGGGTCTGCTTCTTACAAGAGACGCACGCACCCAAGCCGGAGCCACGATCCGACGCCCCGCAGAGAAGTTGGACTACAGCTTCCAGCATCCGCAGCATGTGCGCTGGTTGCGACTGATGGCGGGTGTAGTCCACCTGCCTCTGGGGGGCGCCGGGTTGGGAGGGGGCCATCGCAAGGTCGAGGAACCGCCCTCCTTGCCGATCCCTTACCTGAGAAATTGTCGAAGGCGGTGGGGATATACTCCGTGGGGTACCCGTTGGTGGTGTAGCTCACTACCAAGCTGGTCTTGCCAACCGCGCCGTCGCCCACCAGCACGCACTTGATACTGCGCCGGGGTTCGGCTCCAGCTCCGCCGGCGCCGCCGGCGCCAGCACGACAGCGGCTGCCCAAGGCGGCTCCTAGTGCCGCTGCTCTGCTGCTGCGGACCCGGCGCGGCGGCACCGGCGGCACTTCGCAGCCGCCCGGCAACGGCTTGCTGATATAGCCGGCTTCGCCTTCTTGCTGCTGCGGCGGCATCCGCCTGGCTCCACTGCGGGAAAGCCCAGAGGACAACGTGGTACGCGGAGATAGAGCCACTGGCGGCGGCGGCGGGCGGCGGCGGGAGCGCAGGGAAGCAAGTGGAGAGCGGGAGCGGAGCGGATAAGAGAGCGATCTTTCCAGACGGAAGCGCCAAGTTCCCTGCTTCCCGATCCCGCGCAGGAGCGGCACTCCCGATCTTCTCGCTGCGTCTCCGCTTTTGCAGCCGGCCCCGAGGCGAAAGGATCCCCAAGCCAGAGACGTGCTCCCCTGCCTTGCTTCTACGGCGCTCTCCGCCGCACAATGTGCAGACTGCTACAGCCGACCGGGCGGTCTGCTGCTGCCAGATGACATAATACAGAAAAAGACGGAGCGAGCCGTGGAGGGCGGAGCGGATGGGCGTGGGAGGAGCCCGGCGCGGAGGAGCCTGCCGGCAGGTGGCGCTCGCATCCGGCTCCGATCTGCCCAAAGCTCGCTCGCTCGCTCGCTGGCTGCACGCAGCAGCAGGCGCCACAATCTCTAGACTGACGGCATGGAGTGCTTGACTGCGTTTGGGGGCGCTTTCCCATTGGCCAGTCTGCTTCCTTTTCAAATGCTGACGGCATGTAGAATCACGTCTATTGGCTGGACAGTTTCACGAGGCTACCTTTCCCGCGCCGCCCGAGGAGGCTGCTCGTGATCCTTAGGTCCCTCCCTCGTATCGGTGCGTTACCCAAGTCCGTACGGCTTCCTACGTGTCCTAAAACTTTGATGTCTTTCTTTACCCGCACCTCCCAGCTCTTTCCAGCTGTCCCCTGCTTGGAGGACCCTTCTTTTCTCCCCCGCCTCTTCTAGAGCTCTTCTAGTGCCGCCGGATAGATCCATCCTGCCGACAATCAGTCCATCCTCCAAACACAAGGGTCGTGTGGTACGTGAGCCACAGGCCTTTCTGTGTCTTTAGAAGATTCCAGGCGCAGTCTTTCCACTGACATCAGTGGAAAGGCCTTTTAAAGCTGGATTGACTTGTGGGGCACAGGGAGGGAAAGGTTACCTTTTCGTGAAGCAACTGATTCCCTTAAAACCTCCCCCCAGGCATGACAGCTGTGCTGAAGAAAACAAAGCAGAAACCTTCCCGTTGGTCACAGAGGGCATTTGGAGTTCTGGGAGTCAATCCCCAGCTGGCTTAGAGCTCCACGACCCAAACCTGAAAGGCTTAACGCGTGTATTAGAACATTTGATGGAGTCCATGGAAGCTTGCATCATAATGGACGAGATAGTCTTCTACGAAGAAGACCCCTTGTTGTTTTGGGCGATTGATTACTAAAGATCATAAATACCTTTCCCGCTGCAGTGATTGATCAGGTAGCTTAGGTGCTACTGAGCTGAGAAATTCTACAATAAAAGGACAGAATAAAGGGGTGGGGAATGACTGTCATCACAGTAATAAGTAACTGGCAACTCTCCATGTCCTGGAGACTCCCCCCCCCCTTGTATGTATGCACACATGCACAGAGTATGCCTAAATAAACCTGCTTCTCTCCGGCCATTCCTGCCTGTTGCCGTCCTTTCCCTCCCTTTCCCCTGAAGGCTTAGCTGCAAAGCTGCCTAATCTTATCAAAGCTCAGCCTGTTCCACAGAGGGAGACCAACTTTCTTAGTCCATTTATCAGTATGAAGTAGTGAGCTTTTGTGCTATGAATGCCATTGTTCAGAGTTAAGAAAACAAGACAACCGTGGTTTTATTCCTTCATGTACTTTGGCTTTATGTTTAAGAGACATAGACTTACTACAGAATGTGAATGGGGTCACCTAAAATACTCAAGTTTTCAGAAAGTAGGAGATAACATTATGGGTGAGTTCTAAGCAGAAGAGGCTACTTTGCACATGCAGTCTAAAAGTTCATGAAAACAGATGGGATCAAATGCAAATGCCTGTGTGCTAGGATTCCTATAATAATTGTTAACCAATCGCCTGATCCAGTATTTCCACCCTATGCGGCAACTGTTCCCGTGGCTTGTGTTTGCAACATGTAAATATCCTTCAAACTTTACCAATAAAACTTCTGAATTACTCTTATGACACTGCATTTTGTTTGTCTTTTGAGAAAGCCAAGGCAACTTACATAGGTCCATTTTAACCTCACAACAGCGACAGCAACCTTGTGAGGGAGGTTGCGCTGAGAGTGAGCAACTGACCCAAAGTCACCCAATGGCTTCATGGCAGAATGAGGACAGAAAACTGACCTCCTAGTCCCCAGTCTGACTTTCTAACTACCATGTCCCATATTAAAATCCCTAAGAGGTTCACAGTAAAATACAAGGTAACGATAAGAACAAGAAAAATACATAATTTAAAGTGCTAAAAACATACAGCACATTAAAAGCAGGACAGAAGCATATACTCTGGCTTCAATTTAAAAAGTATACATGTTTGACTTGTTCATGCCTTTTCAAATTTGGAATATGAGCATGCATCCATCCCTCTGCGGTTGTGCTGAATTGTAATATGCTCGCCTTTTGTTGATCAGGTTGATCAAGTTTCTTGTTTGGTGCAAAAGAACAAGAAGGAATCCTAGTTAAACAACATGTACTATGATGGCAAATCATTGGCAACAAGATGTTCTGTTACTCCTTGAGGCCTAATTGTAAGTACATGCTGTAGCATTGACTTGTGAAGATTCCTGAATATCTGAGCTTCTGGTTAAGCTATCTGGATGAAAGATATGAAAACAGCGACTTGAACAGCGTCCAATAAACCTCTTAAGGCACAATCCAATGCTTCCCACGTCAAATGCAGATGAGCCTTGGGGGTGGCAAGAGCGCTGTGCCATGCCTCATTCTGTGTATTTTATATAGGCTACTTTTGGCCATCTGGATTAACAGTGGAGGGGAATGGAAGCAGACTGGGGCACCAGAGGGAATCAGTGTAGGAATCAGCCCCAGCTTCATCCCCTACCCACCCCTCCGCATGCCCCTTTGCTCCCCGCTGAAGCCCACTTCTTTCCATGCCAACTGCAGGAGGGGGGCTCCCTAGCACAGTTCTGGGATCTCGGGGCCTCGGAGCTAGAACTCCAAATACATGATGTCCCCCTAGACCATGTTGGGAGGACTTACCATTGCACCGTTAATTAGTTTGGGGTTTTCTTCTTGAATGGTGATTTGTTCTGAAATGAAGCAGATTTTCAAAGATACATGGGATATGTGCTATTGAAATAAAGAGTGAAAATTCTGACAGGTAATGCTGAAGGTAGCTCTCCAGATCCTGGCCACAGGTTAGAACTTGTATTTTATTTCAGTCCTGGGCTCAGCTGTGAACCACAACTACCCATTGATTTCAGTGGGATTTACAACCATGAAATTAGGATTACAAAATCAAAGTCAAGGCCAGATCCAACAGAACTTCCTTAGTTCTCCTGGAAATTAGTAGCATCTGTTAGAACTCCTGGTCAGTGAGTTGCATGGATCTGTTCCACATTCCAGTTTCCAAGATTACCTTGAGAGGCGTTTTGCACCTGTTGGCCTTCATGGACATATTTATCACTCTTTGCAACTTAGACTGTGCAGAGACAGCACAGTATAAATGACTGAATAGAGAAGTTATATTAGGATCTTTCGTATCCCCATATGGGGATACATTCATATGATTGGCACCAAATTATAAAGACACTTCTTACTCCAAATTCCAATTCTATCAAATTATGATCTTTGCAGTTGCTGAAAATTCAAACAAAAATCAGTATTGCCTAGCACAACTGGCATGCTTCTGCTGACGTTTTTACATTCATGGTGAAGTCAAGGTTTTCTGCAGTTTCTAGAACTTACAGACCATGGACAGATGAAAACGTAGGTAGCTTTGCATATTTGTGAATGTGTGTCTCCTGTTTATCTTTTGAATTCTAGCACTGTTGTGCTCTAAGGGAACTCATGAATGATATGCCACACCATGTTTGATTTGAGAGTTGGCCCAACAAAAATCACTGTTTCTCTTTGCTGGGTCTGTGCAAATTTGGTCAAGTATTGCTGTTTGAACAATAAGTATACCAGATTATTTTTGATGCTATAGAAACATAGATCTAGAGTACATATTTTGAGCTTTCCAATATTATTCATTTTTTTAAAACTTTATGATCCTTCACGGTCTTTCCTTAATTAGCTCATGCTTTGCTACTGTTACAGGGAAACAGAACCAATCTTTTGTGACATCTCTTTACTTGCTTTAAATACACAATTGTGTTTTAAATATTTTGTGGAAGCAGACCATTAGCTCTATTTTCTTGTATATT
This sequence comes from Varanus komodoensis, assembly GCF_004798865.1. Classification (NCBI taxonomy): domain Eukaryota; kingdom Metazoa; phylum Chordata; class Lepidosauria; order Squamata; family Varanidae; genus Varanus; species Varanus komodoensis. The sequence goes on along the minus strand of NW_025335268.1, from coordinate 27,360,618 downwards.
AGTATTCTCTTAGTTATTTATTTATCATAAGGTACTACTTCAAATATGTATTTGATTTATCAAGAATTTTGCTTGAAGGTTTGATATTTTCATGTGCCAGTTCTTCTGATATTCCCAGATGGAAACAATCTGGCCAGGCAGTTTTAATGTGTTAAGAAGTTGCAGCATAGCTTCTAGTGCAGTAGTTTTCATTTCTTTGCATATATTTATATTAGCCCTCCTTTGGTTCTTGACATTGTTCAGTATTCTTTGCTAAAAATTTAGACAAACCCTTCAGTCAGTATATTCACATTCAAAGCATAAGTTGCATTACAGCTAGAATGCATGACACCCCCTCTGGCCCATTACCAAATGTTCTGTGGAAAGGCTTCACTTTATCTTATTCACATATGTTAGTTAAACATTATTCCTAGAGTAATTTTATCTTGACATGAAATAGCCCATTGTAACTTCCACGTTTATCCTTGTCATTCATATGAGAAAATATGAACTTGATACTGTAATGATGATGTGAAAATGGACTTTAAGTCTCTACAGTAAGATATCTGTATTAGTTGACATCTTGGCTTCCATCTCAGCAGGATTCTGGTAACAACCCTTTCAGGCTGTTTCGATAATACAGAGTAAGGAAGTGTGCTTCTAAAATTATCCTTGAGGTACACTTTTACCCAGAATTCAGATTTGTTTTCTTTTGGTGCTAGTCATTGCTTCATGTCTCATGGCTGAAAAGAAAAATGAGGAACATTTCTTCACAGACATAGTTTTTGTCCAGTTGACCTTCTGGATAGGCAATGCCTGACCATAAACAAATTCTACCCACAATTATTCCTCTTGCATTTTATATAGAAAAGTGTTCTATAGTAAATAGCCAAGCTCTGGAAGCAAGGAAGTGGGCCTGGAAAAGACTGACTTGTGGGGGAGAGGAGGAAGTTCATATAATTCTTTGGTGAAATTCAAATGTAAATTGTTTTTATCACAAAAGATCTGTCAAAGATGCTCAACAGGAAATGTCAAGTTCATGTATACTGAATTACCACACCCAAATATAAGTAGATACAGGTGATATGTCAATGTGGTCATCTAACTATTTGGTGAAATAGCATTTATAAGACCGTAACCACCCATGTTCAGGATGCGAGTGACATAGGAAGAGACTCAACCCTCAGTAAGCCAGATTGGACTCCAGGATGGGCTGGATCAGGCCAGTAGGCCAAAGGCTGGACTCCCTTGATATAAATAATATGAAGAACACATTTAAAATATTAAAAAATAGAACTATTTTAACATGTCACCCAAAAAAGAAAAGCCAATGAGCCAGGCTCACTTTCTTCAGGTGAGAGAGTATCCACAGGCCACATGCTACCACAAAAAAGGCTCTGTCCCACCTGTCCACCAATCTAGGCTCTCTTGGTGATGGAACACACGGAAGGATGTCAGAAGATCTTCAGCTCCTCCTCATGTGGGAGGGGACAAGTTTTCAGATAAAACTGGCACTCAGCTGCTTAAGGCTTTATAAATAAGCACTAGAACTTTGAATTGTACTTGGAAACAAACGGGCAGCTGGGGCAGTTATGCAAGGCTGGTTAATATGGTCAACAAAGTGTGCACCTGAAAGCCGATTCCTTCCCTTCCTTTCCAGAACCAGTTCATCTTTCTGACCTCCATGGCATACTTTCCCCTGAGCACCCTATAGGGCTGGCTGAGAGTTTCATTTGGTTTGGTGCTTAAAAAAAAAAAAAAAAAGAACTCTCCAAAATTTACTTATGTCTTCATAAATGGCTCAGAAAAGACTTGAGAGTAAACAAATGTGAGAAAAATAAAAATGGCACACACATCCATCCAGACCCAGGACTCTGAGTACTTAGCTTAGGTCTTAAAAGTCTGTCTTTGAATCCCTACATATGCAGCCATGTTCCTGGTGCTGAATTACGACTGCCTCCTCTTTTTTCTAACAGGATCCTTATATTTTAACTGTTACAAGGCAGCAGGTTCAACACAGAATCATAGAGTATTAGAGTTGGAAGGGACCAGTAAGGCCAATGGATTCAACTATGTTCAATGCAGGCCTGCAAGATTCCTGCCCCCCCCCCCCCCGCCCTGCCGCCCCCATACTGGGAATCTCTGTATCTATGGAATTTGCTCTTGCAAGTGGGTAAGGATTTCCTTTTGGCTCATTTTGGGTGAGAATTTGCCAGCATTCACAAATTTTCAGATCTATGGAACAGAAAAACCTTGAGATCTAAATGAGGGAGAAAGCAAGATGCATAGATCTATTAATACCCTGCCTTCTGATCTTAATATGGTTCTTCTGCCTGACCTTGGATATGTATTTGATGCTGGGTTGCCCAAATGACTATTTCAGCCACCATCCTATAAGCCCCCTGCCTCTGTCCTCATTCATCCACCCATCTAATTGTGTAGCATAATTAATTTGCCCTCCCGTTGCAAAAAGCCTCTGTAAGGGGTTCAGGCAGAAACACCCAGCGAGGTGGAATGGACGGTGACAAGAGAGCAGCTGTCTGGCGATCCCAAAGAATCCTGATAGCATCTGTCACAGACAGAAGAAACTTCACAAGTCTGATATGGACTATTTCCAAACCGAGCACCCTCCAAATGTGTTGGACCACATCCCCACATCATCCTTAGCCAGCATGGTGGAAGATGAGCGCTGTATTCCAATGAATTTGAAGGGCACTGGGTTGAGGAAGGCTGGTATAAGCACAGTGTTGGCTTATTGAACTCAGTTTATTGAACAGGTATGAGCTGTTTCAGGTGTGACAGGAAGGTGTTCTAGTACTTACTGCGGTGGTGCTTGTGCATTTTCTTACCATGGTCAGGATCCATTTCGGACAATACAGGAGTGTGAGGAACTGGAAACAGGAATCAACCACACATCTCATTCCTTGCCTCTGCACTTTTCATCATGTCAGAATGTCTCTAGGAAGTCCATGCAGGAAGTGACAACCACCCTCCTTATGACATCCAGCTATGGTGGCAGGTATGTTATTCTCTACCTGCCCACCGGTGTATCTAGAATCCTCCACTTAGGATACAGCTGTGTTTTTAAGAAATCCTCTCCCTCTCTCTGAATCAACCTTTCAACCTAAATTATATTTATTTACAAGATTTGTATTACTGATCTTCATCCAACAGAATACAGCAGTAGTGAGCTAGAATACAGTGGTACCTTGGCTCAGGTACTTGATCCGTTTCAGGACTCTGGTCATGACCCAAACTGGTCGTGAGCCAAGTTAAATTTCCCCATAAGGTTCAATGTAAATAAGGTTAATCCGTTCTGTAACTATTTTTTTAAATTAGAAAAATGTGGAGCAAAGTGACAAAGGACAACAAAGATCGCGGCCATCTCCCCCCACCACCCCGAGCACGAGTGCGGCCATCTCCCCGCCCCACCAGCACAACCACGATCACGTCTGCCATCCCAGAGAGACAGGCGCAAATGCAGGCACGCTGGCGGGGGGGGGCGGGGAGAGACGGGCACGATCGTGCTGGCAGGGGGCAGAGATGGCCACAATTGCAGTCACCACCCAATGCGGAGTTCGCGACCTGAGTCAATTTTTTTATGAAATTTTTGTTTGTGACCCAATTTGGTTGTGAACTGAGGCGTTCACGAGCTGAGGTACTACTGTATTGGAAATTTGTCCAATGCATAGGAAGAAAACAAGACTCAAAATACAGAATTAAAATCTTCAAAAGCAAATTATGCCAACAAAACCATGGCTGGCTGGGTAGGGCAAGCTTCTTTAAATAAAAATGTATTTGTCAGGCTCTGAAAGACGGGGGGAATGATGCCAAGACAAATGTGAGTCAGGGACCCAGCTGAACAGGATTCCCCCTTTTATAATCAATCTTAGACAATGCTGTTCAGAAGTAAACCCCACTGAACTTGGTGGAACCTCTTCCCAGATAAGACAACACAGGATTGTGGCTTTCATTGGATTTGTGCCACACATGTAACTGATCTCCCCTTTTAATAAATTCCTGCATTCTGTATATACAATCAACGTATAGAGAAATGAAAAAGAGGAGCATGAACTCTGAAATGAAGTTTAAAAGGTAAATTTTACCAGGAGAAATTTATTTGGGTTCTGTGTAGTGTGTTACTGATGAAAATGGCAGACCTGCTTGAACACTCAACCCAGATTGGTGGATGCAAGAGCTCCAGGGAACAAAGGTTGAGAGCAAATAATGAGAAAAACAGATAGGCCATATCTCTTACCTATGATGTAATGCATACCATCCTGATGAACTTCTCATATATGAATTCCAACTCAGGTTCCTGTTAAACTTTTGCAATCCTGTTTTTTCTGTAGTGTCCTCCCCTATAAGAAATATGACCACATTCCCAGTTGTTGCTAACTCTCTAATGTAGAAACCGGTTTCCGTTTGACTGGCATAACAGCAAAAGAAAAATGAAGATTTGAAAACCTTTCCTTCCCCTGTTAGATTAAAAACCACTTTCCACATGGCAAAAATCCTGCATGGCCGTCACTTCCAAGTAGGACCTTGCCTGCAACTCCCGTCCTAGTGCAGGTGGCTGGGAGTTTCTCACTCTCTAAACTCACATAGGACTGCACCCTTAATAAATGAAAAAGATCTTCAAAGGGAACATGGCCATCCCCCTGCCATGAGCAGCATTGTCAATGGACCTGAAATTAGTCCATAAACAGAGTTCAGTTTTTCAAGGACCAGGCAGTGCTTCTTGGTCACATTTGTGTTGCAAATCCCTTCAGTAGCTTCTCACAGTTTTGTTGTTGTTGTTGTTAGTTGCAAAGTCGTGTCTGACCCATCGCGACCCCATGGACAACATCCCTCCAGGCCTTCCTGTCCTCCACCATCCCCCAGAGTCCACTTAAGCTCACACCAACTGCTTCAGTGACTCCATCCAGCCACCTCATCCTCTGCCGTCCCCTTCTTCTTTTGCCATCTATTGTTCCCAGCATTAGGCTCTTCTCCAGGGAGTCCTTCCTTCTCATTAGGTGGCCAAAGTATTTGAGTTTCATCTTCAGCATCTGGCCTACTAAAGAGCAGTCAGGGTAGATCTCCTCTAGGACTGACCGGTTTGATCGCCTTGCGGTCCAAGGGGCTCGCAAGAGTCTTCTCCAGCACCACAATTCAAAGGCCTCAATCCTTTGGCGCTCAGCCTTCCTGATGGTCCAGCTTTCACAGCCATACATTGATTAAATATTATCTTGTAACCAACTAACCCATGTTCAAGTGCTGTTCACATGGAATCCTCCTCCACAGTCCAGAGTCAGGGATCTGGGACCAACTCCCTTTCACTTGGCCAAGAGCAGCAGAGGGTAAGAGAACCAGCCTGCCTCTTTGGAGCGACTGGCTGACCCATGTGCAGCTGTGGCTGGCCTTGGTTCTCCTTGGCTGATGTAAGAGAAGTTGGATTCAGCTCTCCGAAGGCTGAATCAGAGGAGGGCTCCATGGGAACAGCGGTTGAACTCAGGATGGGCGAGCACCATTCCCGAGGATGGACAAGGGCCAGGCTTGCTTTTGGCTGATCCAAAGGAAGTCACATTCAGGATTCCCCATCTGTAGCTGCTGGCTTATTATGCAGTACATAAATATATAAATGGCATATTCCTAGGGTACCTGCACAGTTTATGGGCAAACAGGATTATTACATGTACCGCCATGTCTCCTGCAGCCTTGTCAGTGACATGCCACTATGTCTGAACTTTAAACACATATGAGGGCATGTCATGTCCCTTCTACTTTAGGAAACAAATGTGGCACTCCGGTACACACAGCAGGCATGTTTGGTGCACACTTTTTTAGCTTCTGTAGAGCGATTGTGAATTAAATTGCACAATGTGTAAACTGTTCTTTATGTGGTAGCCCTTAATAGCAGTGAGGAAGTTACTGATTAAATTCTACTATTTGGATCCCAGGAAAGCCCACCCCCCACCCCGATATGCTAACAGGGGACACACAGAAGCATCATCATCTTCTTTCAAGGGAATTTGGCTCAAAGGACAGTATCATTTCACCTGCTTTATAGGTTGTGTTGGGAAAATTTGGGTAAATCCTGTCTGAAAAGCATTACTTTTGTGTGCGCTTTCGAATTGTGGGATCAAATCCTGTCTTCCTTCTCAAAACCAAGCTGTCACTGTTTAAAATGGCATCCCCCCCCCAACTCCTTTCTCTCACCTTTAGCTGTAGGTTACAGTAGACAAGCCATTTAGTCCAAATTTACATTGTATACCTTCACAATGATTAAATAATCATTGTTGGAATTCAGTTTTACAAGGAAGTAATTTTGGTAGCCCAGAGGGCTTCATGTGCCCTGATCATGCAGAATGTTTAGAGTCTAGATAAGGGTCTGAGCTTATCATGAATAGTTTTTAGTAGCTTGAATTTGCATGTCCCAGCAGACCTGGAGATGGGTTCAAGTGTCAATACAGGCAATTAGAAATATTTTAATCTCTTGTCACAGTGTGATTGACTGACATTTCTTTATCTGTTCTGTATGTGGTGACCTCAGAATCTTATTGCAATCTCTGCATTCTGTCATCAATTGCCCTGTACCTGTGTACCTATAAATGCCCTGTAATGGTATTGAAGCTTTGCAGCAGAGTTCATCTCTGCCTGCCCGGTAATGCAGCCTGCATTATCGTGAGTGTACCGCGGGAACCTTGGGGTAAAACAATAAAGCCTCAGATGGTCTGGACGCTTGGTCTTTCCCAGGAACCCGAGTTTTATTCCCTCTTCTCAAATTGAGATTCTGGGATTCTGACAGTTGCAACACAGTAATCCTAGCAATGCCCTTCAGAACACACTTGCAACAGGAAGTTGGGGTAGGGGACCTGTCTTAATGGTAACAGGTGTGACATTAAGGCGGTGAAACACCACAGAAGGGCCCTCTGACGACTGTGTATATAGGTTTCTCAAGCTGGAGATGAACCAGTGTGAAACAGGATAATGTCACGGACATGAGCAGGGAGAGAGTGAAATGGCACAGAGGGTGGGTAAGAGCCGGGGAGCGGGGTTATGGGGCCACTCGTGTATCTGAAGTGAGTGGATTGGCCAAAAACGTTTCTGTACTGGACACGTGTGAACCATTTAGCATGTTCACCAATAGGGACTTGCCTTGTTGCTACTAGAAGGGCCATTGTCTGCACTGACTGACAGAAGCTCTCCAGGGTTATAGACTGGAGTCTTTCCCAGCCCTACCTGGAAATGTTGGGAATTGACATCTTGGGACCTCCAAACATGGGGCTAAGGCCTGCGAACAGGACTTCTTCCTGTACCTTTGTCTGCACATGCACACAAATTCACTTCCATACACGTGCATGAGAAGGATGCCAAGATAATAGGAGCTTTCCATGAGCCTGGTGATCCCATGGTCGATTACACACAGTGCTAGACTTCCGTGGGGAAAGTAACTGAAGACTCAGAGCTGGGACCCTGAAGCACCCATCAGCAGGGAGAAGCTGCTGCAGCCAGCCCCCAGGTTCCCCAGGCACAGTGCTGAGATGGGATGTGTGTCCATTGTCATGATAGATGTCATTTCTGAATTTGCACTTATACATATAGATTTGCATATGCATATATTATGGAGATTGTGGCCCCCTTTTGTCCTCTTTTTGTCCAATCCATAGCAACTCTAGAAAATACCAGTTGTAGGATTCTGTTTTAATATCACACATCATATGGATTTGTAAAGTCTTTACTGAAGTCATCCTCATTATCATTCTCTGCATTCCAACTTCATTGTGAAGAGGTGCTTGCTTTTGTTGCTGGGTTTGATCTCCTTTTGCCTTCCCTTCTGGTTGCAGTGTACCTCTGGCGTTGGGACATGCACTCCAGTGATCTGAGGTGGCCAGTTTTTCCCAGAAGCTGCCATTCATAAATTCCAGACATTCACATTGTAGTAGATTTTGTACACTGACTCTAAGGCGCTGCTTGTGGGTTTTCATATGTTTGAGGTTGGTCACTGGGGGGACAGAATTCTGGAAGAGATTTGTCTTTGGTTTCATTCAGCATGGACTTTTCATGCTCTTGGGTTCTTTTGTAAAAAACAATAAAAATAGTTGTAACAGTAATCACTGTCATGATAGTTGCAGGAACAGTAATACTGATAATTTACTAATAATGCAATCATCTCACCACCCAAGCTTTTGCTAACCAAGGAATGCGCATGGAAATTCTTCAGAATTAAGAAAGTCATCAGCGTCAACTGCCCTGTTGTTATTGTTGCAGTTTCCCCCCAAACCTCCCAAATGAGGCAGTCAGTTGTTAAGCAGTTGCCCGTCTGTGCTTGATATGATGAGGATATATACATATATTTTCAGGCAAGCGTAGAGGGAGACATCTGCAGGATGCCCTTCTGAGCATCGCAGCAGGCTCGTAAAAAGGCAGCTAAACAGCTTGCGGGGAAAGCCTCACCTTGGGCTTCTGCAAACACCAATATAATTGCAGATGGCACGGAGGAATATTCAGCAGAAAAGCAAGAAAAAACGGTCAGGCATGCATTTTCAGAGTAGCAATATTGCCCCATAAGCTGACTGCTTAAGATACCCTATAAAAGGGCTTTGAAAATTCAGGATTGTTGTTTATTTTGTTTTACTCCCTCATACTGTGCTTGTGTTATTGGTTTATTGAGTTCCACTACTGACACAAAAACATGGACTGTTAAAGTGGTTCAGAATGCAGCTGTGGTAATTACCCTGCCATCCCGATGGCTTCCTAGGAAATAGGGCTCAAGGGAATCACGGAACTCGGCATGTAAGGACAGTAAGATGCTTTTGTGATTTCAGTGCCTCTCTATAATTTGACACAAAAAAGCAGCTTAACTACCACAGTTATGTCCAGGATCATCACTTCCTTTATGTACCTGTATGCATGGCTTAAAATCATGCAAATTAACAGAAAGAAGCAAGATAGATCCTTTTTTTCCATAAATGACAGCACCCAGACAACATACATTTGGGCTGGCCCAGCAACCCTCAACAATGATTGTCCATGGTTCTTAGTAAGTGATGGAATAAAGTCTTTATATGTAAGTATCTGAAGAGGTAAACAATACACAATCCCTCTAAATTTAGAAAATTGTATTCTGTGACTGCTGGGTTCCTCTACATACCTGGCTATTTGGGCACACAATCTGTTCTCTCAGTACACTTTCATTGGTGTAATCAATGACGTTCTGATTGCATCAATAACAAACTTATTTGTATAAAAGCTGCATTCCCCTGACAGCTTTATTTATTAATTGGGGGAGTATTTGCATGGGCTCTAGGCACCAGGGGTTTTTAACCGATCATTTTGCCGAGGCATCAGCCACCAGATTTTCTGCTGGATTTAAATGGGCTCTTTTACCCATGCATTTTTCCAGCAGAAGGACCTCTTTCTCCACCTCCCCTTCTGTGCCATTACACAACCACAAGGTGGCGCTCTGGTATAGCCCAACTGCAGAAATACACGTACAGTGGTAGCTCAGCTCATGAACTTAATCTGTTCCACGACTCTGGTCACCAGCTATTTGGTCATGAGCCAAGTCAAATTTCCCCATAAGTTTCAATGTAAATAAGGTTAATCCGTTCTGTAAATATTTTTTAATCACAAAAAGTAACAAAGAACAACAAAGTAAGAAAGTACAGTACAGTAGAGAACACTAACCTACGTAGGTGGGGAGGAAGTTACTGTTTGGAGGGAGAGTCCAAACGATAATTGTGCGATGGCGATTGTGCTGGGAGAGGGGGAGATGGTTGCGATCGTGCTCGTGCAGGAAAAACGGGTGCGATCATGGTCGTCACCTGATGGGGAAGTCGTGATCTGAGGCAAATTTGTTCCTGAAATTTCTGTTCGCAACCGGATTTGGTCGTGAACTGAGGCGTTCGTGAGCCAAGGTACCACTGTTTTCTTTCGCAGTGATAGCTGACTTTCCTTCTTCTTAAAAAAAGCCACAAGAATGCTTGGGCAGCACAGGAGAGGCCATGGAGGATGGTGAGATTGTGCAAAGTACCCACAAATGACCATGAGTGAGAAACTGGAAATGGTCATGCTCAGGTAGAGAGGGGCCAAGGATGCTGGGGATCTCCCCTCCAAAGTTGGAGGCAATGCCCTGACCTTGGAAGGGAAGTGGGAGACCTCACATCCTTTGCAGCAGATGCATGGAGAAATATGTTGGCGGCTCTCTGGGATCAGAATATCAAACTTGCAAAGGGGGAAAAGGAGGCATTCTGGTGGGGGGGGAGAGGAAATGACTGGAGAGGGCAAGATACAAACTCTCCTGACCTTTGCTCCTTCCCTCCTTTCCTGAAGGGATGTTGGCAGATGGACTAAAAAGCCTGCCGCGTGTCCAGCCTCAGTCTCTTCACCTACTTCCTCTCCTGCAAGCTAGTATGGATGATAAGCAGAGCGCAACCCCCAAAAGCAGCGGACCTAGATCAGTTCCTGAAGTGAAGGACAGATAAGAGCAACTTTTTCAACACTGGTCTCCCCCAGATGATTGTGCCATTCCTCATAGCTGCATTTTTCAGCTGCATCCTAAGTTGTTTTGTCAATGGCAGAACACAAATTGTGGCTTTGAAGAGCTCTGGGTAAACAAGAATTAAAACTATAAAATAATAGTTTTATTTAAAATTTTTTTTAAAAGTTTAAAAGCAGAATAGGAAAAAAAGTAAAATCTGGCAGGTGTACAAGATTCGTAAACACACAAACACAGGTTTCTTTTAACTAAAAGGCTGCAAGAAAACTTGGGAAATAGAAAGATCTTCCGCTGTGCCACAAAGACCACAAGATAACTGCTAGGTGAGCCTCTCTGGAGAGGGCATTCTGCAACCAGGGTGCCATCACTGAAAAGGCCCAGTGGCTGCCTGTATTGTCTAATTTGACAGGGGAACTCAGAGGAGGCCTCTGAAGATGATCTTAAGTGGTACATGGGAGGAGACAACCCTGCAGGTTGGAGGCCCCAAGCCATTCAGGACTTTGAAATGGACTAGCAGCCAGCACACACTTCTCATAAAGCACTGGTGTAATATGATCCTCTCAGCCAGTCTGTGTTAATGATCTTTGCACTCTGATTCAGACAAGCTGAAGTTATAAAGCACAGCAGTAATCCAAAATTACCAAATGCCCTTGTGAACAGGGCAAAAATCAGGAGTTTATGCCCCCTCCTGGTGTAATCAACTCACACTTGGAAACAGACATGAAAGCAATGTTAGACAGGCATGTACTGGCATCAGCTTTACCAGGGACCTGAATGGAGCATTGTAAGCCATTACTGGCGCCTTCTCCTGCCTGCCCTGCCCGCGCTTTCCCTTGCTCTTCCCCCAGCTGATGCTGTGGAATCAGTTCCCCACAGTGTGGCATTCTGCTGGTTGGCAGCAAGGACTGTGCATCCAATTGCAATGCAATTTATCTATGCACTAAATGAAAGTAAACTGTAGCAAGTGGAAGCTGGCCTTAAATTCAGACCTAGTTAAACAAAGCATATAATGTGCACCAAAGTCCAACCATTGATAAGGACTCTTTTCTGACGTTTAATACAAACCACCATCTCTCCGAGCAGTTCAATGTCAACACAGATATGGAAAGAGAATACCTACAAGAACATATTGCCCTGGGCCCTGACATTTCCCCAGGTAATCACTATATTCTTTAATCACCCTTTCCTTCACGCTTCTCTATCACTGCTCACATATTTACCAGGAACTGAGTGCAATGACTGGCATGTTTTAATGGATTGATATTTAATGTTTTCTGTTTGCCCAAATGGTTTCAGTGTTGGGCCCGCTAACTTACTGAGTGCAACTTACTGGAGCTCTTTGAAGAGTTGGAGGAATCAACAGGGAGATACTTCCAGGTTATTTCCTGTGAATGTACTCTTCTGATGCAGCTAACTGGCTTCCAGCTGAAACCACTGCAAGTCCTGCTGCAGGACTGGCCATCAGAGGATCTTCTAGACGGAGCTGCATGGCCCTTCATATCTTAAGAAACCAGTAAGACAAAGCAGGTTTGATCAAAATATGCGTGCTTAAGGTATAACGCTAGCCAGGGCTTTTTTTGTCATAGAACGCACCGGAACAGCGTTCCGGCACCCTTTTTTCCAATGGATTTTACGAAGTGATTTTGAATCGCCTGTTCGCGTAGCAGGTCAGCAACAAACACCATTAACATAGTGTAGTGCCTGCGGGCTGCTTTTGTGTCCATGCCGCTGGGCTTGGGACACTGGTCGGCTTGGGATTGGTGTGTGTGGTCGCGCGCTCAGTGCTTACTGCCGGCGGCGACGTGAGTTCCAGCACCTTTTTTTTTTTTTTTTTTTACAAAAAAAGCACTGACGCTAGCTATACATACAGGAACATCCCAGCAGCCACTGCATGGCTTACTTCAGGGTTATTGTGGCCACAGTGAGTCACCCTGGCTACCAGGTTCACACATGTCACATGCCCTGATTCATTATGCCAGCCAACCTCCCCATGGCAGGCCCAGGTTGTGAACAGGCCTTTGTGGCTTATTAACCGCTCTCTGGGCAAACCAGGCCCCTCGTCACCTAGGAAAGAGGGGCCATGGCTGTGTGGCAGGGCACTTGCGTGGCATGCAAGAAGACACAGGTTCAGGCCCTGGCAGCTCCAGCCGGACAGAGAAAGGCTCCTGTCTGAACCCCTGGAAGGACTGTTGCAGGTCAGGAGTAGGCGTTACTCAGCCAGAAGACCTGGTGGTCTAACTCATTCGGACCCTCCCTGTTAGCGGCACACAGACTTGACACATGAAGTACGTGGGTAGAGCTCACGGTGCAGGCAGCAGGGATTCACCAGGGGCTGGAGTCCCTGCAGAACTTCCCTTCTGACAGTGGAGTAGGAGCCCCACAGCATGTGGCATCTGAGCCAAGTGCTGGAGGGTGCCCCAGCTGGAGCAAGCAGATTCCAGATGCCATCTGGCTGGCTGAAAGGAGGCAATAGGATGCAGTCACAGTTTCAGGAGCTCTGATGGGACCGTTGAATGAAGCCCCCTGGTAAGCGGGACACCTGCTGCCTCGCTTGGCACATGGCAGCGTCATAGGAAGGCTCACCCTTCCCAACCTGCAGCCCTCGGGATTTACTGGATTACAACTTCCAGCACCCCAGTCATTGGGAATGACACGCCACATTACAAGTGCTGCTGCGAAAGCGGTACCACTAGTTTTAATTCTATAACGCCCAAGAAAGATTAACACCTGAGTGTCCTCTCCGTTTCAGGGGGACATAAAGCATTGCCTTTATTGCTTGCCAGGCTGCTTCATTTCAGAGGGGCAATGCTGCCACCTGCTGCACAGACTGAAGTATTGCACCCATATCAGCCGGTGCTGATGCTTCCGGCCACTCATAGGTGCTTAAAAACAGGTGACGTCCACAGTGATGCTATGTGAAGTGAGGAGCATCTCTGACACTACGTGAAACTGTTGTTTTGGGGGAAGGATCAAGCTTTCAGAATAAGCCTCTTGTAGTTAGGCTCCTCATGTGTAGTCTACCCCTGTATATTCTGAGCTTAAATTTATCCTTGCAACACACGCAGCACGTCTTCATGATCACCACCACCATCACCACCATATGCATACTGCTCATAGCCAAAGCTCTCTGGGTGGTTCACAACAGGATATAAAAACAATACATAAAACAGCATTTAGAGCATTAAAAACATTCAAACAGCATTAAAATACATCGAAATACATTGAAAAGACCTAACAAGAAGAAAGAAAAACCCTAGCCCTAAACCCATCAGGCTCCTGGCTGACAGTTTTAACAGATCACAATTTTCCCACAGTTTTCTGCTGTCCAGATTGTAATGTACAGATTTAGATAGATTACATTTCTCTTTTTTATTTTACAACTACCCTTTATGTTTAGCAGTGCTTTAAAAAGCCATAATTTTGAGAGTTGTGCACCAAACTTGCCAAACGTAAAGCCTATGCATGTGGAGGAGCAGCAGCTATTCCTGCAGCGGGCCTCGCAGGGCAGCCAGTAGCCAGAGAAACTCCTATGTTGTGAGGAACCACCCCTGGAAGCTTTAAGGAAAGTGCAAATGTTACTGCAGTGTTTCCATCTTTGTCTGGCCAGTCTCTAATTTCCCTCTTGGTCACATATTCAGAAATGCCCCCTACATACCAAGTCTCTATTGTGTCCATGGAGTTCCTTTCCTTTATTTCCTTCTGAACATCTTCTCTAGGAGTGGGTGTCTCACAGCAGGACCAGCCCATGATGTTTTGCTGCCAGAGGCAAAGAACCCAGTGATGCCCACGTCCCCTTTCTATGACTGGAATAGGGACAGTGTCTTTCACTGCACTGGAGTCACCTTAGGATACTGGGTCAGCCATATAACACACACAATTCCTTTCCTCCAGTATCTCCCTACTGCTCCCCTGACCCCTGCATCTGCCATCCAAGCGCTCTCTCTAATGGCTGGGCTGCCTCTAGATCACAGCCAGATATTCCAGAACACAAACTGAATGCATTAAAAATGAATGTGTGAAGGGATTGTTGTTTTAATGGCAACATGATGGGAAGCCTCAGTTTTACTGGGCTTCTCTGCTTCCTAATTTTCCTAATATAATAGTTTCACCAGTAGTTTAGCTTCAAGGAAACCATTGTGTCCCAGACTGAGAGCTTTTGGGGAAACAATGGCTGGGCCTAATGCAGTTAAACCAAAGAAATTGAAACTCAGGCTGAGAGGCCAAACCCAGTGTTCTTGGGTTCTCCTTTCCTCACATTCCTATTTATCCCCACTCTAGAAGGTAGAAACACCTCTACTAGAGTGTAGAACTTTTCTACGTGAGGCATTTATTGCACACTTGTGATTCCTTGCATGATCCTCCAGATATACTTGTTTTTTCTGAGCGCTTTCCTAGGGTTCCTTAGAAGAGGGAGAAATGGGGATTAGGGTTAGGGTTGGAAGTGGTGAGGTTTCTCCTTGTGTATTTCAGCTACTCTGCTATAGCACAGTCCTACCTAGAAGTGATGTAGCAGAAAAGCAGGAAAGGAAGAGCTCTTTGCATTGAGTTCAGCACCAAGCCAAAACTGAAAACAGACACAGTGATTGCCAGCTTCATGTAGAAAACCCCTCAGTTACTCACAAAAAATAACTTTAGGCTGAACTGCAGTGTCTTGGGATTTGGGCCTGCCCATTTGCCTGTGGGCCTGTTCCCGTTTGCCTGTAGCCCCACCATCTGCTAGAATGTGGGCCCCCAAAACTTTTCTGACACTGAATTTGGCCCTTGACTGAAAGAGGATCAGCACCCATAGATTTAAGGACATGGAGGCCTTACACCCATATTCAAGACATGACAAAATGTTTAGCCAAAATCAAAGCAAGGCTTTTCCTTTTAAAATTATCCATGCATCATAATCTGAAACAATTTAGGGACAGGTTATGAAGCAAAAATAGTGCATCATTGTTATCAGACATATTTAATCATTGGGTAAACATGCAAATAGTTTTTGCAGTTTGCATCCTGAATATGAGATCCATTCTTTGTTTGCTTGCTGGTTTTTGGAAGGCAGGAAAAGAGACTAGTTTTAAAAATTGGCTGTGTTTCTCCCCATTTACTGTATAACTCAAATGATGAAAAAAAAATCCATTCCTTTTTTCCAGAGTTGTCAGAAATATTAGAACTGATGTCCTGCCCTGCAGCAAAACATTCAGCAAGCATCTTCTCCTAGAAAGAGAAGGCAAATATGTGTCTCCTTCCAGTTAACTGTTCCTCTAAGCAATTATGCTGATCAAATAAATGAATAAGTGATGGGAACATAAATGAGAGGCACAGCTAATTTCCATCATCTGGAAGTTGTGGCTTTACTTCTATAAGCATTTAATGTGCCATTTCAAGCTTCAGTGAGAAATGCAAATACAATTAAAGAGTCCAATGAAGATTCATACACAGAGTGCGGCTGTCCTACTTATTAGCTGGAAACTGAAGTCATGAACGATTGTTGCCTCCAGCTTGTTGGATTGTCCTGGTGCTGAGTCTGTCCCCATTACCCTGGCAGTGTTTGCTTAGCACCCTTCATCTGGCAAGTAGCACAGCATTTATTTCTAAGGGTGCAACTGACAGGCTTGTACCTTGATGATCAGAAGCTCCTGATCCTGAAGCTTTCCAATCCTCCAATGCAGGCTGTGAGGACTGGGAGAGGAGACCTTTGCCTGCCCATCCTCACATTCTGCATTTTCCAGAAGATGGGCATTTTTGTCCAACTAGCACCGGCACTTCTGAGGGGGGCAGGGAAGGAGACTGGAGAGGCCGCAGCATCATTCTTATCCTGGACTCCTGGGTCTTCTCCCCTCCCTACCCAAATGATCACTCCCTTTCCTCTCTCCAAGGTTACTTCTCTGACTTCAGAGAGCAGCTAGTGCCCTTCTTTCCCCAGATGCTATGAAGATCTTGGGGGGGGGGGGGCAGGTCTTTCACTCCTGAGGCTGGAGAGCTATCTCTGATGTTGAAAGAAGGAGTCTCCCACATCCTACAGCTGCTCAGTCCATGCCTAGTTTCCATCAGACCACTCCCTAAGAGCATGGGAATTGCTATGCTGGATCACGCAGATATCCATGTCATCCATATCCAGCTAGTTCTTTTGCCAGTTCGCCTTTGGAAGCTCACACACCGGGAATTATGGTGGGCCTTTCCCATGGTTCATCTCTAGCGGCTGCAATTTAGGGTTATACTGCTTTGGAGCCAGGAAGTGCCACTGAGCTCAGAACAACTGGCAGACCTTGACTGCAGTCCTACGCACACTTACGTGACAGTAAGTGCCGTTGCACACCATGGGGATTACTTCCAAGTAGGCATGCCTAAGATTGCACTGTTAGCCTCCGTGAGTGTATCTATTTCTTTAGTAAAGCTTTATCTAAGCTAGTGGAATCTCCAGAACGGAAATTTTGTTTAAGCTCTCCTGCCTCTCCAGACAGCAGATGTGTGTGGGGGCCTGTACAGAAGTGAACTGTGTCTCCTACCTGAGAGAAGAGCCAGGCATTACTATGCAGCGCCTCACCATTTCTAATGGCAGAATGGAAGATGCTGAATACAGGGTGGGAGATGAAGTTGGGTTGATGGGGCATCCTCTGGGTGGTTAAAGCGAATCTGGGGGTAGAAGTATTGTACAAGCAGGCCTCTGCTCTGTCTGCAGGGCTTTGCCTGGTAATTATGGCAGACTGCGATTACGCTTTTTACCAAATACCCATGCATGTGCATCAGGTGCTGTGAACATTCCTGCATAAACAAACTTTTTCATACCTCATGGCAGGGTCTGATTGCTCCATAAGCAGCTGCCTTATCCTGCCATGTTCTTGCTTCACTTAGCCCTCTACTGCCTACTGTGACTGGAGTAGCTTTCCAAGGTCCCACACAGATGTCTTTTCGCACTTTTTCAGCATAGATGCCAGGAACTGAACCTGAACATGCATGCACCTGAGCTGTACACCCTCACCATAAGGGTGGGAATATACTTTTCTGTGTATAGCCTAAATAGAACTGAGGGTTCAACTCACCTACTAAAAGCAGATCATTTCTCCGAACTTGATTGTGTACATACACAAACTGGAACCTCCCCCACGTAATTCTAAAGATGTATAGGGCACGTTTTAATCCAGTTATGGTATTAATAATCAACTGTACCCTCTTGTCTCTGAAGGAGAAAGAAGATACAGGCTTCTATCAAACCTGGGACTCTTTTTATCATTGGCTAGCGAAACGGGACTATGCATAGACTTAAATATGTTTATAGTTTAACATAAAAAGAAAAAATGTGGGGGGCTGACACAGTAGGTCTGCTGTTATCGATTACTGATGCTTTTTAGGGGTTTTTTTTTTGCTTAGGTATATATTAAGAATAAAACGTATTCAAAAAATAATAATCAACTGTACCCCCGTCTGCAAGTTTAAATACTCATAGATATTGTTCTTATTCATAAAGAATTTGGCCTCCATACAGCTTTGGGCATGGCATAAACAGAATCATAAATTAGGAAACACCAAGACTAATTAATGTTGTTCAGTTACCCAGAATTGCTCTTTAGTTGTTCATTCACTGGCAGATTCTTAGGTTGCATGAGGCTTCTGGAGGATATTTTCTCCTGTGTGTAAGGGATATTCATAACCACTGCAAGAGACTTCTGGATCACCACAATTTTTTGTCCAAATAGTTATACAATTTTACCCTTCAGCTCTGGCATAAATGCACACATGCAATCACAGCATACTTGAGCGGGCACACTCCAAACATTTTGTTACATCAGTGCTCCTTTAGAGCAAAAAAGAAACAAGCTACGCTGACATGAGCGTGGCTGCCCCAAGCCATAGCTGCAGAGACAAGATTGTCTCACCCATTTACAAACTGTGATTCTGCCCAGAAGACTATGCATTATGCAGACCAGACTTTTCTGGAATATGGGGCAAGAATGAGATGTATCACTCCATCTCTTTTTCTGGAGCAAGTTACCAGTACTCTCATACTGTAATGTTTATTTATTAATCTTATTAGATTTATATCCTGCTTTTTCTTACAATGAACTCGAAGTGGCTTACACAGTTCTCTTCCTGCTCTCACTGTTTCAAAGGTGCAACCTGTTCTCATGACTCAAGGCAACGAATCTCTATATGGATATGTCAAGGCTACAAATATGAGTCAAAGTCTTTAATACTTTCAACATTGACACATTTCATTTTACACCTTAGTTAAGAAAACTGACTATAAGGCTGTTGTAGCCAATTGGAACTTGTCCCTTGGAGTCAATCGATTCTGGTTCAGTGTCAATGAGATAATCCCAATATACAGGATTTCACTATACAGTGGGCAGTATAAGACTTGCAGACCTAACCCCATCAACTCTTGAAAAGCAAAAGACAGGCCCTTTTATCCACTTTATACGTGGGCTGTGTTCACACAATACAACAAGCAATGCTGCAGACTAGATGGCCCGGGAGGCCCCTTCTGACTCGCTCTGTTTCTATGTTCCTGTGGTTCACGGGTTTTTACCATGACGACCTGACAGCTGATCAAGTGGTTTCTGTTGCTGTGGTTTCCATCCTCCCCACCTAGTCTACTCAGTGCTGACAGATATCTCATCAGCCACAGTGTCTGAAATTCAATCCCAAGGTGTATCACCCATCGTCCATGTCACCCGCCTCTTCCTCACAGACTCATAGAGGCTGGATGGCTAGAGTGGGTCCTAAAGTGGCTGATCTTTCCAGAGGACTCTGGGAGATGCATACCAGGACTGCAGAAATCAGGATCCTAGGTTCAGGTAACACAAGCCATGGTGGTATAAAAACCAAAAGACAAATAGTTGTTTCTTATTGTGGTTTCTCAAGCTAAACTTACCATGGAGAAATACCACTAGGTTTCGACGACATGACCAACCAACAATGGTAAAAAATTTGCAATGGCTTGTTGTGTTGTCTGAACAAGCCATAATCACGTTGGGTTGGATCTGCAGTCATTCTTTTAAGAATGGAAGGCTTCTGTTTGACTGATGAAGGATTCCAATTCATTAGAGCACTTCCACTGACAGGACAGGTGACAAGGTGATCTTCCCTCCATTCTCTGCAGATCTCCCTGCTGCACTGGACACAAAAAAAGGATTGGGAGGATTGCTCCAGAGGATTGGGAGATCTCCAGGAACAGTGAAGGAGGCAGTTCTGAAGAATGCAAAAAGAAAAGCTAACCACCACTCTTTGCTTTCTGCCAGAGTGAGCATGTGAGCAGAACTGTGGATAGGCAATGCTCCTGTGGCCAAAAGGAACCTGGGTCCAAGTAACTGAGTGCAGGCTTACCAAACAGGCTGCTACAAGTCGGTCCTAGCTGCAGCATTTACACATTTCCACTCTAAATCCCATGCACACCTGCACTCTGGTTTCCGCTTGTGGTAACCTGAAGAGCATTTTGCTACTTACACAAGGCCACTTCTCAATCCCTTGTTTCAACCTTCACTACCGGATAGCAAATGGACAGTTCTTCACACTGTGAAATCTCCAGGGCTCCCTATATCGGACTTGTTTGGGAACATGTAAATCTAGTCTCCATTTCGTTTATGTTTTCAATCCAACCTCCCTTTTGATTATACAAGCAGACACTCAACTTATATGAGAGTTTATTTACCTTTACTTGATTGTATTATTATATTTCATTTCTAAACCTCCCCAAAGTTGAAGCTCTTAGATCAATTTAACACCATTAGTGGATGTCCAAAGGGCATATATGGGGACAGTATGGTAGGACCCCCCTATCCGCCGGGGATATGCCCCCCAGGTGGATCCCTGAAACCACGGATAGTAGTGGACAGTATATATAGTTGAACTTCAACTTTTGCAGGTTTAACTTTTGGGAATTCGGTTATTTGCAAGTTTGCCATCAAAAATTCAATGGAGGTTTTTGGAGGTTTGTGGCCTAATTGTACCATGGATGGTGCGGGGGGGGGGGGGGGGGGTGAGAGGGAGGAGGCCTGCATGGGCAGTGCTGTGTCTCTCCACAGACAGCCACTTCTGGCAGCACCACTGCTGGCCCAGAATGGGGTGCCCCCTCCCTGCAGTGAGGGCAGGGCAAGTGCTGGACTCAGGACCAGGCGTGCGGCTGCATACAAGGCTCATGATGTGATGCAGGATGCACTCCCTGGAATGGGCCACACTCTAGTGTGCTGGGTCTTGTTTTCAGACCATGGTAACTGTAACAGCAGGTGCAACGGGGGGGGGTTACTGTATATGCAGCATCACAACTTTCTCCAGTTAAACACCATCTCCCTAATTAACAATGCCCGTTTTTAATCTGAATAAGTAGTCTTGGCTCTAAGGTTGCCAAGAAGCTGCAGTGAACCTGCAACAAAATCCCCAGGCGGCTGCATGGTTCCTATGTTCAGAGAGCTCCTTGGGTTGACAAGTCTGCAACCTGGTTCACATGTCATGATGGCAAATAGTGGAGTATTTAACCCATGATTCACAGGGTCACCCATCAACTGCTACTATATACTGTAAACTTCCAATTGGCACGATCAGAAGTTGTTGGCATGACATATGAACCTGGACTAGTGGGTTGTTGCTAGATCACAAGGTTTAGTTCCTAAACAGCCCACTGGTTTGTGTTATAACATCACACTGACAATCTCTGATCACATTGATCAGAGGTTTTTACAGCGTAGGAAAGTGGTTTATATGCTTCCTGGTCAATTATAAGTAATTAACACATGATTTGCCACAAATTGCCCCTTCCTGTTACTTGTACTCATCCAATTCTCAACTTCCACAAATCAGACAGGAAACACTTTTGATTGCAGTCCTTTACAATTATACTAGCATTTATTGTTGCTATGATTCTTAACACACTGAAAAAATTACTTGAAAGACTGAATTCCCAGATCTTGTCAAGTTTAATTTTCAAAAGACATTTTAAGCTGGGTCCTTTTGAGATCAAGTATTTGCTGTAGCTTTTACATCTCTTTACAAGTCATCTAAGAAGAAATTATGCTTTCTGTTTCCCAAACTGCTGTTTCTTCTGAAGGCCAATATAATGGAATCACTGTATCCCATCATTTCCACTCCTACAGAGGCAGCTAATACTTATCAAAAATTAGTCTTGATCATACCAATTCTATTTAAACAATTCATTTAAATATTAGCTTTTGGAGCAAAATGCATTATGTCTTCAGTTGTCCTCCATAATCTAAAATGCCACAACCAGACCTTTGGAGGGAATGTGTCATGTGTGTCTTTCTAACCTGTACTTGCTTTAATTCTTCTCTTTTTTGGTTTGCCTTCCGGTTTGTTTTCAGGGCATAATTAGCTAAAACTAGTGTTCTAGGATTAGGTTGCTGTGAGGAGTTCAAAAACAGTTTGTGCACATACCTATATAAACAGATATTAGGCATACATAAAACATTTGATGTGAGAAGGATGCAGGCACTGCATTTCACACCACAGAGGTAGTACTTTCAGGATTAACACGCATCAGTCTTGAAGCATTTCTCAGCTCTTGCAGTTGCTTAGCTGGTTTCCCAACTCCTTCCTCAAACCTCTTCTCCACAACAGGAAGGACAGTTTCATAAAGAAAAGATGCATTTTGCCTGATGAATGCTTTCTTTTCAGGGTCCTGTTCACACCGTAAACTGTAATCAACATGCTGGACAGCTACAAGGATTATCTCCACCAGACTTTCCAGCAAAACCATATGCAGCTCTGGAAAGTAGAGTTTGAGAGCTTCCTCCAAGAAGAACATGGTCTGTTTGGTGAAAGCCACAACAGTGTAGCTAAGATTCACCCAGCAGTCATCACCAGTGTACTGATCGAAATTGGTCACGCCACAGCTTCTCATCTCCTCTCTAAGCTTTCCTAGAGCTTCCGGGGTCATCAGGTTCATTTTCCTCCACATCTCTTCAGAATTACGATGCTTTGTGGCCTCAATTATGATATCTTTGCAGCTCTGCAAAGCACCTTTGATATCCTTCACTAGTAGGGCGTGAATGATGAATGTCAGATCGAGACCAATCTCACTGAGCTGGCTGCAGTGTTCTTTTGCCACCTTCAACAACAAGGCACATTATTAATTTTACTATTATACCTTAAGTATTATCTTCACATCACAAACAGCAGGGGAAAACAAGACATAAATTAAGCAAGACTTTCAAAAACCTTACCATCTGCCCTTCTTCATAAAACTTTTCTATGTCATGAGAATATAACTAAAAAGGGCTTTAGAAAGAAAAATATGTAACATCTGTATCATGGTGTTAAGTACAAAGCTAAGTCATAGATGCTGCAAACATCCCTGACTCAAAGGCTCCCAGCTTCTTATTCAATACGGAAATAAGTGCATAGACAGATTAAATATAGAATTGACATTTGAATGCCACTGCACCCCAAACCAAGCTTTGTGCTGCCTTTGTCATATATCAGCATGATTTTCAGTCAACCTGAAGGCAATCTCAGTACTTTATCCAATCTGCTCATGCAACTATGTTAAATAAGGAACTAGGAATCAACTCTGGTCTATTTCTGAGCTCAATCTTCTCCTAACTTAAAGCAGAAATACTTAAGGTCTAACCAACTAGCAAGATTTATTGAAAATATTAGAAGAAGTTAGTTGCAACCGAGTTTACGTAAAGCAGGGGTGGGGAACAGATCCAGCCAAGAGGGCTAAATTGTCACTTTGGGCACCCTTGGTGCTGGACCCGATCAAAGAGTGAGGCTCGCCTTTCCCATCCTTTTTCCCAAACCCCACCCTGGCATCACTGGAGTCCCTTTCTCCATGCAGGAAGAGAAGCACAGAAGGGATCACTCTGTGCAATGAGAGCATGTCTCACCATAGTTGCCGCTAGAGAAAGGAAGTCTTTGTCTAGGAGTAAATAGTGGGTGAGGACTGTGAGTGGGCCAAGGCCAAAGAAGAGAAATTAGTAGGCAAGCTGGGAAATACCCGTGGTCTCGATACAGTTCAGAGGGTCGTGACCACAACCTTCAATGCCAGCACTGACATGAACCCTGCTAGCAAGGCAGAGGGAGGTATGCCCCAGCCTTTATGTCCACTACTGCCCTCAATTCTGGCCATAAAAAAGGCAGCCTATATTACACTGCATGAAATGCAATGGTATCCAGGATGCCATTTCCAGACAACCTAAGAAGCCATCCTGTTCCCTGCAAAAGATAATTTTTTCCGTAAGAGACTGGTGGTGGCTGGACAAGCTGAGATGTGATTATGTCCAGGCAACCTGATCCAGCTGTAGGATAAATTAATTGTTCAAAATTTATCACTACCACTGCAGCCTGTCCCGAATGCAAGACTCCTGGTAGTATTAGCATACTATGGATTGACACAACATTAAAACAGGCATTACAATGTTAGTCTGTACCCTCATTGCCATTTGTTGGTGCCTGCGATCATTCCTGCTTGTGCAACTAAAGGTATTTTCATACAGTATTCCACGAAGTACAAATTACTTTTTCTTGTCAAGCAGTAGTCATCCCTTACTCTCCTACCTGCACAGCAAAGAGTGCATTATAAATTTAAGCTAAGATCAATGATAGCACAACACCACAAAGACAGGACATATGACTGGGCCTGCTCTCTTCTGCCTGGTCTTAAAGGGGTGGAGCTTTTTAATGCTAGAAGAGCAAGAAATGCAGGTGTGTCTCTTAGAATTATGCAACAATCCCTTCAACATTACAGGTGGACTAACAAAGAACTAACTTCCTGCCAAAGTGAAGAAGCAAGTGGTGCATCCAACAAAGCTCCCACAGTAATTTCATATTTAGATTAAGGAGTTTGGGATGTGGTAACAGTCACCAATCTAGATGGCTTTAAAGGGGGATTGGACAAATTCATGGAGAAGGTGATCAATGGCTACTTAATGGTAATCATACCATGTGCTACCTTCAGTATCAGAGGCAGTTTCCTTATGTACACCAGTTGCTGATGAACATGGGCAGAAGGGTGCTGCTGCACTTATGTTCTGCTTGTAGGGGTCTCCATGAGCAGCTGTTTGGTCACTGTGTGAACACAGTGCTGGAGCAGATTGACCCTTGGTCTGAAAAGCATGGCCCTTTCTCTGTTCTAATTATATACAAATAAAATAGCCTATTGAGAGCAGAAAGTTGGGCAAGATGATTCACTGGTTTCCTTCCAGCTCTCTGTTCTATCTGGAAAACTAGGGAAGTTATAATGATGACAAAGCTGTGACCTGGCGTATTTGAAGTGCAGTTCATGGCTTGAGCTCCTCTGACACTTTAGAGCACTTTCTTCTTACCTTTACACACTCAGCAGCAGTAGATAAGCTCTCCTTACTATAAAACACCTGCTTACTAAATGCATCCACAAACATCCTCATAGCAGATCGAGCCCAGACAACAAAAGCAGAGTAGCACCCACTGTTGCCAGCAAAGTCTGTCTCAAACTCCCTTGCAGTCTCTAACAAGCTGGTGAAGAAGACATGGCAGAGCTTGTGAATGTACAGCAGAGTGGCACCTTCAATACGCAGCTGGCGGATGGCTGTGTGAACAGCAGCTTCTCTGTTCTTAAGGAAAAGTTCACATGCCTTTGTTGACTGGCCCAGGCGGATAAGCTGGGAAACAGCTCGACGTGTAGCTCTGGGCCCGCCCCGTAAAGACCTATCAGGAGACAGCTCAAACACAAGCACCTCAGTGAGTTGCCCGACTCTTTCATCCACTTTTGCTCGTAGCTCTCTGACTAGCTGGGTCACAGGTTTATCTGCCAAATACTCATTCAGCTTATCTAACAAGTCAACTGCCCCTTCAAAGTCTCTCTGAGCAATGCAAACATCCAGATCTTCAGGCAGCTCCTGAATCCATTCTAGGGAGAGATCCACTGTTTCTTCCTCTGGCATTGTCTCCTCTTCTTCATCCTCCTCAAAAGGATTGGTGGGCTCTGGGGGAGTTGAGGGAGGAGCCCATGTTGGGACCTCTTGCTCCAGTCTCCGTTTCTCACTGAGAGCACGGTTCCTCTTGGTCTCCTCCAGCACTTCCAGCCACTCTTTTTTGATTTTGGCATTTTCTGCTTGGAAGATGCGACTCTCAGGGAACATGAGCAACTTGAACATATCCTTCATGGGTGGGTTGTCCTTGACATTGACTACAGCCAGACCATCAAGTGGGTAGAGGGCATCATAACGGTATGTCCCACGCCGGTTGGGCAGCCATGTGGCCACGAGCAGGCAGTCATTCATAAGGAAAGCATGCACTTTCTGGATATGAACCATGTGGTCAGCATCATATTCCACCAAGTCCCCATTGTAGACCAGGTACTTGCCAGGACTCTCCGGAAGCAGGTCTTGGCAGCCCTCCACTTTCTCTAGGAGAGTCGTAAGGGTTCGGTGACGGCCCTCCTCGTTGGCTGAGGAGTCTTTGGCTGAAAGGGGAAGGAAGGGGTTGGTGTGAGGATCGGCTGCAGCTCGCCGGGCGCCCCCCAGGGCCGAGTCGTCCGCAGCACTGGCCTGCTGAAGCAAAGCCTGGGTGACGGCTTCCATGATGCCCTTTTGCTCGGTGAGGATATGACTGAGTTGGTACATTTCGCTCTCCAGGTAACTGATCTCGCGGGCCGTCTCGATGAACTGTCGGTAGTTCTGGTAGACGTTGCGCTTGAGGCTCTGCGCCGTCTCCTCACTCAGCGCCTGGATGCGCTGCCGGTGTTCCTGCAAGTCGCGGTCCCCGTCCGACTGCTGGGACAGCTGCTTGACGTACTCTTCGGCCGCGTAGCTCCCTGACTCCAGCTGCCTCCTCAGACGGCTGCTGCCGCCGCCGCCACCGGCAGCCGCCGTCACCTCGCCCAGAGAGAGCGCCATGTCCGAACCGGAGCAACGAGAGACCGAGGGCCAGAGAGGAAATCCGTGGCCCTAGCAACTCCACTGCGCCTGCGCCGAAAATAGAGCGACATAGACGGCGCGACGGAAGAAGCGCCGCGGAATGGCCAGTTGATAGCGCGATCTGCGTGACGTGCTTGTTTCCTTCGAGACAAACACAGAGGCGTAAAAGTTAGACGGACACGCCGGGAATAACTTCCGGGGTTTCGGAGCGCCGTGCAAGCGCTTTACCGAATCGGGGGTGGGAATGGGGGGCGGAGGAAGAGGGGGATGCCTGTGACCCTCAACTGTTCGGAGCACGCGCTGAAGTTAGAAAAGTCCGCTGCGAGTGGCCGAGCGAGCCGTTCGTGGAGCTCCTTCTTCCGGCGCCATGGACGGAGACTTCTTGCTGGCGCTGCGGCTGCAGGCAGAGTGGGAGGCGGAGGACGACGAGGTCCAGGCGGGCAAGGCGGCTTCCTCCTCGCCCTTGCCGCTCTCGGTAGTGGACAAATCCTGGGAGCTGCTGGATCCCAACCCGGACGTGCGAGGCCTTTTCCTGCAGTTCAACGAGAGCCTCTTCTGGGGGCGCCTGGCGGCCGTGGAGGTCAAGTGGAGCCCGCGCATGACGCTGTACGGTGCAGGCGGCGGCGGGGTGCAGCTCTTGGGATGGTCCGCTGAGGAAACGGAGCTGGCTCTCCAGGAGCGATCCTAAACGCGCACTTGGACGGGTGCCTTCTCCATACTGCGTCGGGGGAAAGAACCGCGGGAAGATGGCTCTCTCATGCCTCCTCCCAGTCGATTTGCTAAAAGTCCCGGGGTGGGGGGTACCCCAAATAGTTTGGGCTTTCCCCAAGGCCTTGCTGTCCCAACTTGGGGCCGATCCAAGAGACACAACACGGTGCGCTTGGTCCTAATAAAAACATTGGCTGGCTCTTTATTACGGCTAATTAGCAAGCAGGGTGAGCCAAGTGCTGATGATACTTCGACGTCGTTTTATAGACAGCCTAAGGAGGGATGTACAGGGTGTTTCATAAAGTACGCAGTTTTTAAAAATGCAATAAATCAGCCAAAATCCAAGCAAAATTCAAAATTTTTATTTAACTTCATTCAACATATAATTCGATTTAATAATGAAAAATGATACCGAGCATATGTCCACCTCCACTTTCTCTGCAGGCAGTCATCCGATCGTTGAAATTAACGATAACTCTTTCGCAGACATCCCTGTCGATTTCACCGATTACCCATACGGTTTCAACCGGGCGATTTTCTGGTTGCAACTGACCCAGATTCTTCAAATTTCTGTACTAACCTCGAAACTGTTGTTGCGCTAGGGGCATTGTCACGTCCAAAGATCACGCGAAGTTGACAGACAGTCTCTGGGTAGCAGTCCCCATTTTTGTAATGAGTTTTCACAATAAGCATGCGTTGCCCGATACTGAACCGCTCCATGGCTACTAAATGGAAAAACAACAAATGGTCTTATAATTGGAGTGATAATAGATAACGAAAATGATAGAAACAGTGTTGACAATCTTCAAACAAAAAAATACCGCACAGTTCAAAAACTGCCTACTTTATGAAACACCCTGTATAATGCTTGGAACTGTTGTAAATCGGTAGTATAAAACGGCAGAGTGACTAGCTATTTAGACTGAAGAAGGTGTGATTTTTTGAAAGTTTTCCCTCATTTAAAAAAAAAGAATCCCACAAGTAAGTTAGTAGATCACAGTGAAGATTGTTCCACTCTGTTCTCTGCTTGATTGGCTTTCCTTTAGATAATTTGAATAAACAAAATAGAAGAATATTGACATTTTGGTATATCTACTTTTCTCTGAAATGATATGGTCCATTCTGCTTCATGTGTGCATGAAACTTGGACGCTAATTATCAAATGCAGAATATTTTAGGACTATTATTATTCTGTACCACACCAACAGTCCATAGAGCTCTCTGGGCAGTTTACATTTCCAAAAATAAAAACAAATATATATTTCCAAATACATTGCCTTTTCAAATGCATTTTACAGTAATATGCTGTAAATTTATATGAAATTTATCAAGTCAGAATTGTTATAGTTGTGCTACATTTGCTGCAGGCATGCTGTACTTTACTTTGTAAAAAAAACCAAGCAATTTCATTTCCTTTATGTTGGTGTGATCAGCTCATGAATGTTAGTACTGGCAGTATATGCTGGTATAAGGCAGCTTTCTGGGTACTATGTCAGAAGAGAGAAAGTCCAATAGAAAACAAACCTGGATTGTTTGCATTTTTTATTCTAGATGTGCAGGAGTTTGCTGCTATGAAGGCCGTGGTGGAATGTGCTCCATCCGACTTAGTGAACCACTCTTAAAATTGCGACCAAGGAAAGATCTTGTAGAGGTATTGTATTTAGAAAAATCCTGCAGTAGGTTTTCTTATTTTAAATAGCTAAGGTTGTGCTGGGAATTTGCTCTATAGCATTTTTAGCCCCTCATCACTTGACAGTAGTTGCTGTGAGTGGTTATTTGTAAGGCTGAATATGATAGACGTGGTGGGCCTCTACAAGGCCCTGCCTCCTAGAGGTCCAAACTTGCCCCAGTATCCCCCAAAATATTCAGTGGCCACCACCTTCTGATTTGCAGAGAACAGTAGGGCTTTCTTGTCACGGTCTTAGCTGTGAATTTCATAGCCAGGATATGGATTTTGATATGCCAACCTTAAGATATACCTGCCTTACACTGGTAGTTTAAAAGATTAAACATATATTTGTGGAATATATAATATCCAAAACAAGTAGTTACCAGCTGTAGAAATAAATCATTCTAATAGCATGACACAGCATCTCTGATCTCGCTAACTCTTTTCCACAAGGTCCACTTGTCCTATTCCAGGAAACTAGTTTGAACTAGTTTTCAGTTGTGCTCAGAAAAATTTCCAATGCAAACTGGTTGTTTATGTTACATGCTAGCAGGTCATCTTAAACTCCTGGCGACCCTGTGAATGAATGCCTTTCGAAATGTCCTGTCCTTGACAACTCTGTTCAGCTTTTGCAAACTCAAGGATGTGACTTCCTTTATGGAATCAATCCATCTCATAATTGGTCTTCCCCTTCTGTCTTCGACATTCCTTAGCATGATTGTCTTCTCCAGTGTGTCTTGTGAAAAAAATCAATGGGTATTGAATAATGTCCTGATGTGCTAGACCAAGGGTGGGCAGCTTGTCGCCTTCCAGAAGTTTCGGCCTACAAATCTCATCTTCCCTCACCTGTGGTGAGGAAAATGATGGGAACCCTACACCAAAACAACTGGAGAGCCTCATCTTGCTTACTTCTGTCTTAGAAGGATCTCATTTAGCTTTTTAATTTATTTGTATCTAATAAAATTAAAAAATACTAATTTTGTTTCAATACACAAGTATTTGTCCTGAAATATTTGAGGGGAAGAAGTGAAGCGTGATTACTCTGATTCAAAATTTGTATAAGTGGAAAATGTTACTAGAATATTTGTAAAACTGTGAAGTCAATCACAAGCATTTCTTGTATACTGTGAAATTTTAAGAAGAAAAATCATACGCAGAATAGTTGACACCAATTAATTTCAGCAACCCAAAGAATTAGGGTTGATACCATGATCCACTGATAACAACTCATCTATTTCATTAGTATTCAGCTATCTTGCATTTAGATAGCTGAACTACCTTCATTTTTACTTTCACTGTTAGTCCATTTCAGCCTGCGACATGAATATTTCCATGACGTGTATATGTTGTTTTATGTATTTCTTAAAGATAATCATCTGAATGCACTAATTACAGATTGGAAACTCCCCAAGTTTGTTTTGTATTATGTTTATAATTGACTTGTATTAATTCTACTAAAATATTTATGAAACAGAAAATTGTCCATAAAAACATGATATAAAATTTTCTGTCCCACATCATTTGTTGCAGTATCAAGTACAAAGTTGTCATTGTGCTAATGCTCATTCTTGTTAGTGCAGGGACAGTGTTAGACACTACCCAGGTTGTAAGCAATGTTCAAAAATACTTACTGGAGTTAAGTTATATTAGCTAAGACTGTAATCAGAAACACAATCATTAAAGTGTATCCACACTGAGTACAGTCTAAAAAATGTGCTTATGGTTGCATTATACACTGATTTTGATCCTAGCTAAAATAAAAGCAGAAGTACTGTGTCTGAACTGTTACGAAGAAGGAGGCAATGGATGCAAGAAGGTTTTACAGTTTATTTTTAATTGACTTGACCTATTTCTGGTGATTGTCAACAATTATATGTAAAGAAACACTGTAGTGTGCTGGTTTGAGTATGTTTGAGGACCTGGGAGTTCCAGGTTCAAGTTCCCACTTATTCACTAGGTGACTTTGGACCAGACACTCATTCTCAGCCTAACCTACCTTGCAGGGTTGTTGTGAGGGTAAAATGGAAATCCGTAAGCCCCCTTCACTTTCTAAACAAGAGCAAAAGGTGGGATGTAAATACAGTATAGTAGTAATAGTAATAAACAATTGTTATCTGTTAGGATAATATCATTTTAATAATCCAGTTATTGTTTTATTGTAGACTCTCTTACATGAAATGATCCATGCCCTGTTGTTTGTCACAAATAATGACAAAGATCATGATTCCCATGGCCCAGAGTTCTGCAAACACATGAATCGGATAAATCGTTTAACTGGAGCCAATATTACGGTAAGTATTCCCTTAGGTGGACAGTAGTTTTTAAGTTTCTGAATATTTCAAGTACATCTTATTTTTAAGGCTTTGTGTCAGGATAGCAGATCACAGGCTAGTGTGATAACAAAGTTTAGCAGAGTTGTGTAAGGAAGATGTAGCTGAACATGCAGCTTTTTAAAAAATGTGCTTAGATAACCAGAGTGACTTAACATTACCTTTTCTAAAGAATTCCCATTTTTCAGATAGTTTTTTTCCTTCATAATGCTGCCTGGGTAAGAACATTAAAAATTGACGTGTTTGCCTGTAAGGCACCTTTTAAGATTTAATTATAAGGAAAAGTTACATTAAGGCTACAGTTTTATATCACTTGCCTGAGAGTAAACCTTCTTAAATGCAATGGAATTTACTTCTGAGTAGGCCAGTATAGGATTGCATTGTAAGTTAATATTGTTTATGATGAAAATGTTAATTCTATTTTTGGTCACAGAAAGGGTAGAATTTGTGGAGTTTATCAGTGAAGAACAGCAGGTGCAAGTGTCTTAAACTGTTAGCATTCAAGTGCATGAAACTGAGTGCAGTGTTGCAGTCCTTAAGAGCCTGGCCAAGCAGTCTGAGCTGTTGCAGCAGGGGCAGCCATCTGAGCTGTCATGCCTGTCAAGCAGCCCTGAACTTTCATGGTTTTGCCCAGTTGTGATATCATTGCAGTTCTGGCACTGGTGGCTATGTAAAGGTGGAGCTGAAAGAAATTAGGATTCTTCAGAATGCCTCACTAATGGAAAGAAACTTGCTTGGAGACACCAGTTTCTTAAGATTGTGCTTTGGGTTGTATCCAAACCTGCCTGCCCATCAACAGAACAGAAACTGTTGGCAGAATCAATTTCCCCTCCTGTGTGTGTCTCACCATGCTCTAGAGATGTTGTCAATCTTCCAGAGCAAATTTTGAGGGTGGGGCTAGATGGGGGAGAAGACCAATAGGAAATCCTATTTCTCAGCTGGAAGCTGGATTTAATGTTGAATCGTTTAACTTGTAAATGGAAACTCCTCTCAGGATGTAAAGGGGCTGAGAGGAGATATTTCATATAAATCACTCAATTTAAAATATGGTGACAAGCAAGTTGAGCAGGTTGGTATCTTGACTTCAGTAATTTTTCAGTGCAAAATCAATGGCTTCACTGCAGTTTGTTGGCCTGAGAGCTGTGTGCTCACTTGGATCACTCCAGTGTCTATTGAGTAACACAAATGAAGATAAATGTTCTATATTTGAATGTTGTGACTTTTTTGTTTGTTTGTTAATGTTAGATCTACCATGAGTTTCATGATGAAGTGGATTCCTACCGCCAGCACTGGTGGCGTTGCAATGGCCCATGTCAATACAGAAAGCCATATTTTGGCTATGTGAAGCGTGCAATGAATAGGGCACCTTCCGCAAATGACTTTTGGTGGTCTGAGCACCAACAAACCTGTGGGGGTACATTCACCAAGATCAAAGAGCCAGAGAATTACTCAAAGAAAAACAAAGAGAAGAACCAACAAGCAAAAATTCTAGCTGATGACAAAGGTACATGTATCTTGTTTTGTTCTTTCCCAGCTGAATATCAAGAGTATTATGTACTTAACCATGCCCATAGCAGTAGATATAGTAGCTGGTGTGTTGGCACATAAAGCTAATCCATGATATGGCTTGCTGGATGTTGGGTTGTCATCTTATATGAACCTAGCTGCAATAATGGAGAACCCATGCTTTGTTGTTGGGTTGTAAACCTTTGGTTGCATAAACTATGGGTTATGTGTGAACCCAGAAGCATGGGTTGTTTCACCAGGCTACAAAGGCAGTGAGTGAGAATGACAAAAACAAACTACTCCACATTCTGTCACTCACTACAGTGCTGCAAAGGCATTTAGGACTTCGGGAGGGAGGAGGTGAAGGAAGGAAACAAATATTGAGGGACTAAGAAAATAAACTGCACTTTCTTCAATCTTATGCCAGACAAACCTTGGGTGGTGCAAGAAACCACTAATTAATGTTATGTTTAAACCAGGTCAGAATTAACTAAGAAAGTGGTTAAGATTTTTCTCAGTGGCTATTCCTTCTAGAGATAGTATAATAATACTGATTAATGTTTTCCGTGTATATATGACTTTGTTTTTGTATAAATGGGAAGTTCCTGAGTATTGATTTTCTAGATGTGTCTGACTTCTGTTTAAGTGGCACTAAGAATGCCTTGGATCCTAAGTAGTGTGAGCAAAAGAAAATGTGTACAAATAGACTTTCGTGTCCCCTCCTTTACCCTCTGTGACCCCCCAATTGTCTACAAAGGGTTGAGTTGCCCTTCTGAGCAGTGAGAGATGGAGAGCAAGTGGTGTGGCGGGAAGGTGCAGTTTCTGAAAATCACAAGGAATCTTTGCTCAGTTTGGAGCAGTTGCTTTCCAAGCTGTCCAGCGCCCAAGCCTTCAAAGTTCAGGAGGGTTTCTTACACCTCCAGAAAGGCTGTTTGGGATTGGGGAGAAGGGAATGAGAAATCTTTGTGTGAGCTTTCTTTTGCTGATGCTACTTAGGAGGCAAGCCAGGATGTCTGAATTGGAATACTGCATTACTGCTGCACTGATTAATCAATACGAGCTCGAATCTGTTGGAAGCCTCGATATAATGTGGGGCTATGGAGTTGGAATCGAAAGCAATCATTGGGTTGCCAGAGTCAGGGTTGAAGTTGGTAAAAATGTACTGATTCCCAAATATTTTAAATCATAATATAAATATGTTAAAATTTCTTATGTCACACATATAATAATTTGAGTAATCTTTTTTCAGGTTATATTTTCAGGATATACAGTGGTACCTCAGCTCACAGAGGCCTCAGTTCACTACCAAATTGGGTCACAGACTGAAATTTCAGAAAAAAATTTCCTCAGGTCGTGAACTCCGCATTGGGTAACAATCGCCATCGCACCCATCTTCCCTGCATGGGTGCGATCACGGTCATGCTCAGGGGGGAGATGGTCGTGATCGCACCCATCTTCCCTGCCCGAGTGTGAGCGCACCCGTTCATGGTCATGCTCGTGGTCACGCCTGTGCAGGGAACATGGGTGCAATCGTGGTCATGCTGGGGGCAGGGGGGTAGATGGTTGCGACCTTTGTTGGTCTTTGTCACTTTGCTTCATATTTTTGTGATTAAAAAAATAGTTACAGAACGGATTAACCTTGTTTACATTGAACCGTACGCGGAAATTTGACTTGGCTCACGACCAATTTGGGTTGCAACCAGAGTCATGGAACGGATTAAGTTCATGAGCCAAGGTACCACTGTATTTTAATTTCATATAGTACTGAAAGCAGTGCCAAGAAAAAAAATCACAATGGCAAAAAGCTGTTTTTGAACATTTTACAATAATAGCAGATGGAAACTATTATGAGTGTCAGTGTATTATAGAAGATGATTGTGAAAAGGCATGTTTTGCAAAAATCAGTAGTTTCACATTGGCAGTGAATAATTAGCATATTTCTGTTGTTGTTGTTAGTCGTGAAGTCTTGTCCGACCCATCGCAACCCCATGGACAACATTCCTCCAGGCTTTCCTGTCCTCCACCATCCCCCAGAGTCCACCTAAGCTCACACCAACTGCCTCAGTGACTCCATCTAGCCACCTCATCCTCTGCCGTCCCCTTCTTCTTTTGCCGTCTATTGTTTCCAGCAATTAGGCTCTTCTCCAGGGAGTCCTTCCTTCTCATTAGGTGGCCAAAGTATTTGAGTTTCATCTTCAGGATCTGGCCTTCTAAAGAGCAGTCTGGGTTGATCTCCTCTAAAACTGACTGGTTTGATCGCCTTGCAGTCCAAGGGACTCTCAGGAGTCTCCTCCAGCACCACAATTCAAAGGCCTCAATCCTTTGGTGCTCAGCCTTCCTATGGTCCAACTTTCATAGCCATACATTGCAACTGGGAAAACCATAGCCTTGACTATACGCACTTTTGTTGGCAGGGTGATGTCTGCTTTTTAGTATGCTGTCTAGATTTGCCATAGCTTTCCTCCCCAGGAGCAAGCATCTTTAAATTTCTTGGCTGCAGTCCCCATCTGCGGTGATCTTGGAACCCAAGAAAATAAAATCTGTCACTGCCTCCATTTCTTCCCCATCTATTTGCCAGGAAGTGAGAGGACCGAATGCCATGATCTTAGTTTTCTTAATGTTGAGTTTCAAGCCAACTTTTGCACTCTCCTCCTTCACCCACATCAAGAGGCTCTTTAGTGTCTCTTCACTTTCTGCCATGAGAGTGGTATCATCTGCATATCTGAGGTTGTTGATATTTCTTCCAGTAATCTTAATTCCAATTGGTGATACTGTTATATAAATAAAGGAGTCTGAGTCGAAGGTACCACAGATTGAGGAGTCGGATGCAAAGGTTTTATGTACCAACTTAACAGCCCTGATATAATGTTTTTATGTTTTATTGATAAACCATTTGAACATCTGGGTTTTTTATTTTACTTTAAAACGTTTCCACCGCAGTGTCTTAGATGGCTTACAAAAGATTAACAAAATCAAATTCCCCATAAATAAAGATTGTGGTTTGGTGTTATGAAGAGAATCTGGGAATTGCAGAATTTCCACTCTACATAACTCCACTCCATAAGAGTTCATTTTGTGACTTAAATGCAATTGAAAGCCACATGCCCCATTTTCCCCATTACTACACACAGGAAACTGGTGTGTAAATTGCCTTCAGTGTTCTCTGAAATGTGGCAAATTTCTGCCTCCTCTAGATTTAATAGCTCTATCTACTCCAAAAGCTGTTTGGGTTTATTCAGCTTGTGCTGATTGTACACACACACACACACACACACACACACACACACACACACACACTGAAGGAGTGTGCTACTTACATCTGATAATGTGAACTTAGTTCACATAATAGTTAATCATTGTGCATGATTGCAATAGCTGAAAATAAGTATTCGCATTAAAAGTTAATTCTGTTTTATTTGCAGGAAGAGCTCATGACCATACTATACAAAACATTATTCCTTTCAGTGGAAAAGGATATGTTCTTGGAGGAAAAAGCAGTTTGACCTCATTGGAGAGAACCTCAGATGCAAGCAAGCACAAGAACAGAGAACTGCTCAGATCACAGCATCATTTACCAGCTGGCTTGTCTAGAACAAACCCTAAGGGTGAACTAGAATTTGAACAAAATGTTTCAAATGTAAATGTTTCACCTCAGTTTTCTTATGATGGGGATAAGAATAACTTTGCTTCCAGAATCATGCTTCCTAAGGTTTCAGTTGCTAACAAAAAAGCTTACACTAATGTTAATGGCTCACCAATTAAAAACAGTTCATTTCATGGAATGAGATCAGTTTCAAGCCCTTCATATACATGGAATTCACCAGCAAAGAGGACAATAGAAAAAAGCATTTCTGATCCAGTTACACTGACTCAAAGGTCTCAGACTGCATCTCAAGGAAGTAGTGGCATGCCCAATGGTGGACCACCAAAGCGGGCAAGAATGGAAGACTCAGTCGCCTTTGAAAACTATTTTATCAAGAAAAAAGATCCAGAATGTACTAGCCTTTCTATGAAAAGCAAGGCCAAATCAACAGTTTCAGAAAGTTTGGCTGCTCCTGTCAGTCATCAGGGCAAAAGGGTTTGCTGCCCTGTCTGCCATTCTGAGGTTTTGGAAGCTAAAATTAATGAACACCTAGATTCCTGTCTAGGAAACTCCTAATGTGCATTTTATCTTAAAAATACTGCTTTGCTCAGGGTTTGTCTAAGTGTTTAATGTTTTGTGATTTTATATCTGCGGAAAGTAAATATGTATGATATCATCCTATTGAAGTGGATCTAAGATTGCTAGTATAAAAGTGCAGTGAATAACTACTTAGTAAGATGGAAGCAAACAGCTTTGGAGATACACATATTTCTTATGGCTAGAAAAGGTATCTGAGTTCTAAAGAAACAATTACACATTATTTATGACTTTTCATAGACTTTATTTTTTTAAATGAAACCTAAACCTTTAGCATGATCAAAATTCTGACATGTTTAGTTCCGAGGATTATATTTTGAAGATTATATTCATCTGCCAGCCAGTAACACTTGAATTCATAAACGCTTGAAACAGTTGATATCAGTGGGATGAAATCAGTACAAATTAAACTATCCTGGTTTTTAATCACTTGGAAGCTATCCACTTTGTGACAATAAATAACAGCTATAATCACACACTTGGAAATTTCTCATACACTTTAAAATGATGGTACTGACCCTAAAACAGCACATGTACAACTTACTTCAAAATACTCTTCTCTGGCTGCCCTCAGCTGTTTATGTGTGTGTATTGAAACACTATTTGGAGCAGCTGCTGCTTGTCTAACTAGTTATTCAGGACACTCTCCACTCTTAAGAACAGTGAGCGTATGACGCTGTCACCTATTACTAATGGTATCCAATTTTATGGACTGGGATAGTGCAAGAAATCACAACATTATGTGACCAAGTTCTTTTTCTAGCTCCAATAAATGCTATGCTAGCTTTCCAGATGTATTGGTCTACATCTCCTAGGATCCTGGTTATGGCAACCCATGCCTAGCATGGTTAATTATAGAAATGAGGCAGTGTACAAAAAGTGCGCTCAGTGTGTGGAAAAGAGGCTACCTGGGCTTCTTTGCCTTCCCTGATTGTGCAAACCAAGCCAGAGAACAGGCTACCTTTAAATACTGCCATTTCTGTTGTGAGATTTGTTTCCATGTATTGTTTTCCATAGATTGCAGTTTGATCACTCTGTGTAAAATACACCAGGACACTACTGAGAGAATAAGCCATATGTTATGCTGGAAGATGTGCAAGTGAATGAGCCTCAGTCCGGGTGTATTTCCCACCTGGTTCCTGTGGTTGTATTCTTGCTATATGATCTGTTATTGGTGAGCAGCTGCTTTTGGTTTGGAACTGACTATAAGCAACTGCCCAGGGCTTGAGAGATGTGTCAGGTCTTCAAGTGGCTTCAGCTGGGAATTAGCAGTGAGAAGAAGTGATGTTCCTTTGTTTGCTTTTCTGAATCTTTCCTATAATAGATTGTTCCTTATCAATCATATTTTTCATTTAGAAACATACAAACAAAGTGAGTCAGGAGGGGTCTCCCTGGCCATCTAGTCTAAACAACCGCGGCCCGGGGGGCCCCCCCCCCCCTCTTCTCCACCCCCCCCCCCCCCCCGCCCCCTGCCAGCTCTGTTCACAACATGCCCACCGTGTGCATGTCTAGTCTGTTCTTGAACACCCTCACCGATGGGGCCTCAACCACCCGCTGTGGAAGCCCATTCCACACCCTCGGGGTCCTGACTGTCAGGAAGTGCTTCCTGGCATCCAAATGGAACCTTGGCTCCCTGAGCTTTGCTCCACTGGAGCGTGTCCTGCCTTCCTCTGCAGGGGAGAACGGGTCTCTACCCATCTCCATGTGACATCCCCTCACATACCTGTATGTCACCAGCATATCCCCTCTGAGTCTCCTCCAGGCTGAAGAGACCCAGTTCCCTCAGTCTCGCCTAATGCAGCTTCCTCTGCAAACTAGCCACCAACCTTCTGGCCCTATGCTGCACTGACTCTAACCTGGCTATATCCTTCCTGTAACTAGGGGCCCAAAACAACACAATACTCCAGTTGTGGGCACACTAGAGTCATATAGACTGGTAGTAATACCTCTCCCGAGCTAGAAGCCACTAGATTGGTGGCAATATTCAGAAGCTTGTGGGAGAACTTCCACCTTCCATGACATGTTGACCTGGTTCACACAATCAAGACAAGCCATGGTGGCTCATTGTGAATCGTGGAATCCGCCAGGCATGATTTACACAATTTCTGCCAACTAGAGTTTATTGTGTTATCCAGCATGGCTTGTTGGAGGGTTAAACAACTCTCAAACCATGGAGCTTCTGTAGGGTTACTTCGTGCACATTGCCTGGGTCCATTTGCCAAGTTGTCCATTGAAAAGCCTGAAAACAGAAAAAGTGACAAAGTAGGTGCAATTTAGGGAGTAATTTCTCCTCGTCAATATGATCCTGTGACTTTTGTTGAAATAAACCTCTGGAGTGCCCACTGCCTTTTCAGTACTACTTTAAGAATCCAGCTACTTTAGAAAGGAGAGACACTGGCCCCTCCACTTTTCAGGGCTTCTTTTTGGAGCACTTGCTGTGAGTACTGCAGTTCACTCATGGTTGTTAAAAAAAGTGAAGAAATATATGCAAA
>NW_025335268.1:27166136-27321335 GCF_004798865.1 Varanus komodoensis | reverse complement strand
TTTGCATATATTTCCCAGTCAAAAGCATTGCACAAAAAATCTCAGAAGTTGCAAAATAAATAACCCCTCAGGATGTGGTGGAGTAGAACAGAGCAAGCAGAGGTCCAGACAAACAGTACTTACATCTGCCTGACTCCCATGGAGCCCTATTCTCCTCATCCCATTCAGCTATCTTAGGGTGCCATTCAACACGTCAAAGTAACAGGTTCACACTGCTCACCCCCTTTGGTGCTCCTACTTTTATTGCTCCCCTCCCCACCCCCAGTTGGCAACTGGACTCTGACAGTTGTGCAAAAATTAACATAGAGCAGCCTTGCCTTATCAGTTTCCCTGCATATTACCTACTCCATGTTGCTTCTTCTACAGCAGAGAAACACAAGAAAATTGACCAGAAAAGATTACAAATATGGAATTGTTATTAAAGCGCACTTGCCCATTCACAAGGACCAAAAAAACCCTAAGTTTTTTTGAACACATTTGCACAATTCCCAGGGATCGAAAATACATTGATAGTCATTCTCAAGTGCCACTGGAGCATCAGTGGAGAGGCTGTCGCTGGCAGCAACAAGGACAAGAGTGCAGAGGAGGAAGGCTGTAGCGCCTGCTAGCTGTTCCCACAACCCGTGGTAAAGTTGCTCTCCCACTAGATGACACAAGAGCCTCTGTAGATGGAATAACCCCCAGAACAAAGTCATTGGGGTGACTTGTTGCTGAAAAGGAAGTCACCCTGTGGGAAGCAGTCTGGCTTTGGTCGGCACAGCATGGGCTTATGCTGCAGTAAGAGTGTTAGTCTTCAAGGTGCCACAAGATTATATGTTGTAGTTGCTGCCACTGACTACCATGGCTGCTACTCTGGCCACTGAGGGGAGGTGGGCTCGCAAAAGAGTTTGCAGAAAACTGCCCTCTTTTTAAGTCTGAGGATTGTTTTAGTTATTCAAAGAGTCATTTCCTACATCTCAGCCCGACTGGCCTCCATGGCAGCTGACAGTAAGTGAAACTGATCAGTGCAGCAGCATCTTTCTAAAGATTTGAACAGCGTTATTCAGTACTTGTTTTCCCTAAGCTGACACTAGATGGTACTCTATCCAGGGCAGAACTTAAACGGTAAAACAGAGCGTATTTAGTAAATGATGACTTTCCCATTAGCACTGTATAAATTGATCATATGAGCATGTCCATGTGCAGAAATATGTCAGATATGACAATCTGAGGAAACAGACTAAACACAAGGTTCTCACTGAAGCCATGACCAAGCTGGAAAAGTGGCATGGGTCTGAATCGGCACAGGGCACCCTCTGGCCCAGCCTGGCCTGAAGATGCTTCAGCCTGCCCTGTCCCCTCTGGGCAAGGCTCGTTAAGCAGAATGTTTGATCCGAGAAATGCTGTGAAGGCCTGTGCGCCACTTCTAGCCCACCAGCTTGGTCCAGGGAGTGATGCAGCCCCTGGGCAAAAGTGGTTGCCTCCCCCCATTCTAAACTGATCAGTCTAAATCCATGGTCCTCAGACTGTTTGTTTATTTTTGCCATTTGTATGCCACCTCCTTTTTCAGGCCACCACCTTCTTTCCTCTTGTGCAACAACTCCAGGACCCCACATGCCATAGCACCTCTTTCTTTATATTAGGTCTATTGCTCTACTGCAAATTTAAAGCGACCAATCACTGCTCCCCCTTCCAGATCTTTCCACCACCCCCAGGGGGGTAGTACTGCCCACTTTGGGAATCGCTGGTCTAACTTATCAGAGTGAAAAAGAGAGATTCCCAGGGGTGCAGGACTCTCATGATTGGCACTGCAATGCCAGGACTGATTAGGTTGCCGATCCTGCTGGAGCCCACTGTACAAGAGCTGCCTGTAAACACTGAAGAGCTCTCTAGCCACCATCCATGCTTGCTTAAATTCCCCTGTTCTAAAATGTAAAACAAGCAAAAGTGCTCTTCATTTATCTTGCGTCAAATGACATTTGGATGTGATTGTGCATTCAGTGAAAAAAGGTGTGGGTAATTTTGCTTATATATAAGGATAAATTTTCTTCCCGCCACATAAACTTCTCTGCTGTGCCTTCCCTCTCCCTGCCCTGCACCAGTGCTAAACCTAGATGGCTGAAAATAGAGGCTTATGTGCAACAAGGGTGTGGGGCATCGGACTGTACTCTAAATGTCCTCAGAAAACATGAGTTACTGGGAAGGTTAGGAAATGTTCCCCAAGAAAGGGGCCCAGAGAAAAGGCTGGGTTCCTGGCTGTGTTGTGCACCAATTTGGCTGGATTGGGATATCCCTGGGCTGGAGCTCACAGAATTGCTCCAGGAGGGCCACACTGGTGCCCTTGCCAGTGCCAGTCAGACCCACCGTGCCATCACCTCTGCAGGGCAAAGCTCCAAGGAGACGTCCTCAGAAGTAGAAGGGGCAGCATCAGCACCAGCACTGCAGTGGCAGAGAGTGCGACCCTGCACTGTGCCCCTTCCTGTCACCACCACATTGCACCCCCTTTTCCCACTCTGCCCTCTCTGTAGGTCAGCATGCAGAGAGCCATGTGCCCGGAAGCAGTAGTCACGGGGCCCTTCCGAAGCCC
Source organism: Varanus komodoensis (assembly GCF_004798865.1). Classification (NCBI taxonomy): domain Eukaryota; kingdom Metazoa; phylum Chordata; class Lepidosauria; order Squamata; family Varanidae; genus Varanus; species Varanus komodoensis. The sequence continues at coordinate 27,318,769 of NW_025335268.1, read as the reverse complement.
TTCCAGACCTCATGGGAGCCAGAAAGCACTTGCAGGACTCCTGCAGCTGCTGCTTACAGGTATGTGAGGGGATGTCACATGGAGATGGGTAGAGACCAGTTCTCCCCTGCAGAGGAGGGCAGGAAGCATTCCAATGGAGCAAAGCTCAGGGAGCCAAGGTTCCATTTGGATGCCAGGAAGCACTTCCTGACAGTCAGGACCCCGAGGGTGTGGAATGGGCTTCCACAGGAGGTGGTGGAGGCCCCATTGGTGCAGGTGTTCAAGAATAGGCTGGACGTCCACATGGTGGGCATGTCGTGAGCGGAGCCGGCTGGTGCCGGAGGTCAGACTAGATGGCCCGGGAGACCCCTTCTGACTCGCTCTGTTTCTGTGTTTCTATGCTTCCAGCCATGAATTACAAGGCCACCTGCTCACTGCAGTAAATGGCATGAGGGGGCAGGAGGAGGGCTGCAATTCACACAACCTGATGTGGGTGCCTTACCTTGCTTTATGCAGGAGCAACCTGAGGAAGGAGATGTGAGAGGAAGACTTCTGGAGACTTTCTGTATAATCTGATGTCTCCTGATGAAAATGCATACCTTTTCTGCAGAACATGCAAGATGAGGTACATCAGCTCCCACTATCAGGGCTGGCCAGGGCTGATGGGAATTGTGGTCCTACACATCTGCCGTCCAAGCATCTGGCACGGGTGGGGAAGACTGTGAGGAGGAGACAGAAGCAGGAGAAGATCATAGAATGGCAGAGCTAGAAGGGGCCAGAGGGCCAACCCACTGCTCAGTGCAGGACTCCCAGTTAAACCATCCCTCTCAGGTGGCTATCCTGTTTATCATTTCCTTGTTCATGAAGCCCACATAGATCTGCTGCTATCAACAGGAAAACATGATCAGTTTCAGGCCCAGCTGGAAGTAGTCATCAGATGAGCTGGCAAATCTCTCACTCAACTATTCCTGATGTTTGGGACAATGCCCATGCCCACCAGTGCTACATCACAGCATTGTGAAGATTTAGAAACATAGGAAAAAAGCAAGTCAGAAGGGGCCTCCTGGGCCATCTAGTCAGACCCCCGGCTCCAGCCAGCTCCACTCAAGTAATCCCCAACATGTGGTTGTCCAAGCTTTCTTTCCTTGAACACCCTCACTGATGGGGGCTCAACCACCTCCCTTGGAAGCCCTTTCCATATCCTAGGGGCCCTAACCATCAGGAAGTACTTCCTGACATCCAACCTGAACCTGGTTCCTTGAGCTTTGCCCCAGTGGAACACATCCTGCCCTCCACTGCAGGGAAGAACAGGTCATGGCCCTCCTCCACGTGACATCCCCTCACACACCTATAGGTTGCTAAAAGATCCCCTGGAGTCTCCACTTCTCCAGGCTGAAAAGACCCAGTTCCCTCAATCACTCCTCATATGTCATCCCTCCCAACCCGGCTACCATTCTTGTGACCCTGCCCTGAACCGATTCTAACCTGTCTCTCCTATCATGTGGAGTCCAGAACTGGATGAGCCCAGTTGTGGGCGCAGCAGAGTTGTGTAGAGGCAGAGAACAAAGTTTGTGTTCTTGAGTACAGCCTCACTGTGCATTCACATTGTCATGTTGACCAACATGCAGAGAGGGAGACAAGCCAAGTATATGCTTAGCAGAAATGGCACAAGGCCATGTCTCCAACCATCCTGTGTGATTCCTCTGCCTGATTTTAAACACCTAAATGCAGTCTGTGCGGCAATTAACAGCGTCCACCAAAATCTTGATCTGTGTCAGCTCCTTTTCAAAGTTTCTGATTTATTTGTTTTATCCAATTTATTTATTTTGAACTTACTGTATTGGTAGAAGGCTGGGAATGAAGGTTGCCTTCTCCTTGGTACTGAAACTAAAGAGCTGGGAGGCAAGAGGAGGTTGTAAACAATAAAAACAGGAAAAAATCTCAACCATTTAAATCAATACAAGTCCAGGCTTGTGCAGAATAAGATGTAAACAACAGAAGTAAGAGAAACCAGTCTAATGCTCTTCTTCTTGCAAGTATTCCAATCCAGGCTGCTGCAGGTGCAAGTGCTGGCATGACCCATTCAGAAAAATGAGTTAACAAGGAAGCATTTTATCCATGTCAATAATCCAGCTACAGGAATGAGGAACCCAGCCTGATTATTTCCCCTGAGGGTAATTTGATTTGCATAGCAACATAATGAGCCTGACACAGTGTGTTCAGATATCACAATAACTTTCCTTCTAATCACAGGAAGGCAAGAATGCTGGCAGGCTCTCCTTTTCCCCCCAAAGTGAAGTGATATGATACAAGTTCCTGCACCTGCCTTGAAAGTGAGTTCTCTGCCATGTGAAAACTCTTCCCTTCCAGGTGTTCTGGCCTACAGTGCCAATCATCCATTACCACAAGCCATGCTGGCTGGGGTGAGAGGACTTGCAGTCCAAACATCTGAAAGGCAGTAGGTTGGGGAGGGTTATTTAGTGCAGGGCTGGGCAATATTATAGCCCTCCAGATGTTTTGCCCTACAATACCCATGTTCCTTACTACTGACTATGATGGCTGGGACTGATGGGAGTTGCAGGCCAAATCATCTGGGGGGCTACAACGTTGTGAGGAGGAGCTTCAGAACAGGCAAAACTACAATGAATGGAACAGCATGTGTATTGCATGATGAAAGCCATTCCCAGGACATGGCAAAGAAGCCTAACAGAAGAAGGTATCTTTGAAGTAAGTTTGAAGAACAAAATGCTTGATAATCCCAGAGAGGCAAAGGGCAATAAATGCCCAGGGCATTCATTGTGCACCTGGGATCCCTCACTCATGGAAGTTTGCAGGGCCTTTTTCGCAATGCTGTAATTCCCCAGGACCTCTCCCATGTGTTCCAGTCATTTTGCAGTCTTTTCAAGTGCAAGGAAAGTCTTGTATTTTCCTAGATGACGCCATGATTGGCTATGGAAGCCATGTATATTTTTGCAACTCCACTCTATACTACAATGTCACTCTGTGGTGCATAATGGAACAACATATGGAAGGCAAGGAGGGAAAAAATCCTACCCACCACCACAAAGACCTCATGTGAAGGATGCAGTAATCCTGTAAAGAAAATGGGAGAAGATGCCTTGCTAAAGCACTGGGTTCTGTGCCTCACACAGAGAGAAGCCCAAAGGGGGCAGACAGGAGAGAAAAGCTCAGGTGAAAGGCTGGGAGGAAGCCCAAAACTTCAGGTACCAGGTACCAGGGCCATCACTAGGCAGGGTAAGGAGACCCTGGTGTTATTCTGATGTCATAAGGGGCAGCAAAGTGTGAGTTAATTATTATTACTGGATTTCTACTGCCTGTGTGGTTTTCTGCCACTGGTGACTTGGCCAGACTTGTGTACTATGTTGATTTGGGGACTGAGGAGGGAAACACCATTTGTTCTTCTGCCTCACACGACAGGAGACCTTGGCACACATTGCCCTGGGTGGGGATCCTAAAGGGTGTATCTGCCTCTCCTTTCTCTCCTTTTATACCAGGAATGGGCAACTTTGAGTCATCCAGGGCAATTTGGACATGTACTCGCTGGTGTCAAATTGTTTTGGAAAGCATCTATAGCAGTATCAGGTATCAAAAGGGTCTAAGGCTTGCAGACAAATTAATTTTGACTATTTTGGCCCTTGAGCACTTTTTAAAATTTGGGGAATAGACAGGAGTACCTGGATTTACACACTAAAATTCGAGGAGCCTCATTTCAAGACTATGCATGTTAACTTTTGTAATACAACACCGGGGTCCCTGACACAGCTGGCACATTTCCACATAAGACATGGTAAAACTAGTTTTGAGGAGTACACACATTTGACAGATGAGCTAATTTTGCTGAGCCCAAATAAAACAAAACAATCCTACATTTAAATAGAAAGAAACCTTTTCTGTTTCCTGGATGTGTCCAGTGAGCTTTATCCATCATACAAGCCATCTGTCCCTGTTTTCTAGTACTTGTTATTGTTATGTGCCATCAAGTCATCCCCGACGTATGTCAACCCTATGAATGAACACCATCCAAAACACCGTGTCTTTCACAGCCCTGCACAGGTTTTGCCAAGTTAAGGCTGTGGTTCCCTTTGTGGAATCCATCCATTTCATATTTAGTTTTCCTCTTCTTGTTCTGTCCTCAAACTTTCCCCACACACTTTTTCCTGGTAAATTAGTGCTTCTGTTTTTCCTTTTGAGGGGAATTTGGAGGCGCATACATTTACAGTCTTCAGCTTGTGTGTGGCTGCATTAGCTTCTCCTACTCTCACACACTGACCATTACTGCAGTATAGAGCAGACAGAACAGCCTTTCCACAGCCTGTAGTCTAACGGTGTGTTTGCAGTGGGAGGGCAGAACAGACAGGCAGGGATTTTTTCTGTGAGAGTAAAATTACAAATTTTTGTTTCAGAAATACTGAAAGTCATAGCAGTTAGCCACCAGGTCTCTAGCATGCAAGAGCTACAAGGGGTGTGCATGCATGTGTGTTGTAAATTAGTGTGCTTTCTGGCGTGTTTTGCATTGCTCATACAGGATGCCTTTGCAAGGTGAATGAGAAGCCCCGAACATGACAGTAAAATGTGGGTGAAGAGGTACTTTGGCCTTTCCCTCCCTCTCCAACAGAATCCCTCCTTCAGGATAGTGTAAGGGTTTCAACCAGGACAATTCTCCTTCCCCTCTTTTGTTTTGAACTGACATACGCAACATTTTGTAAGTTCTTAACATCACTGAAGATGTTGGGCTGTTTCTTTTCTAATGTTTACTTTACATACTAATATGCTTCTACATACTGAGGAATCTTCTGATTATGCAAAATGGACTATCTTCCTTTTGGTTCCCATTTCAATATAATTGAAAGCTGGTGGGCTCTGGGCCACCAAAGTTTGGTGTTAGAAGGTAATAATAATGACAAGTGATTGTTTATTGCTCCTTCTTCCTTTTGGCTCAATAGGAATTGTAAGATTGCAAGGAGACGATAAACTGCTGTAACATGGAGCTGCAGCAGTCTAAAGCTGTGTATTTCTCTTAACTTTTATTACACTGAACTTCTTTCTCCACATTCCACTTTCAAAAGTATCAAATGGGTTTATATGCTTCCCATGGGGAACAAACTAATCATGGGAGAGCATGCTAAGTCCAGTAAATGTTTTATGAGTAAATATGAATGTCAGCTGTCTCAAACTTGCCCAACTTGATCCGGGTTGTATAGTATTGTATCATACAGCTCCTCTCCATTGCATTGGTCCCAGTCTGAACAGTACCTGTTCTTCCTGTATGTGCTTCCATTCTGCTGAAGGGGCAAAAGTAACAGTAAAGGGGCTGTTCTGGAGATGTTGAGAGTAGAAGGCATAGAAATGAGACCATAGGGTATGTGATAGAGGCATTCTTGGACAGTTCCTCTGGACAAGGAGGAACTCAGAAAAGCCGAGCACCATTCTAAGGAAGATGGAAATGAGAAAGCATCTATTCGTCTCACCCCAAGAATAGTCATGTTGCCTGCATGGTGACTTGCCTGCCTTCTGGGGAGGTTGTAGACATGTTGCCTCATCTAGTTCATGGTTAGTGCAGGGAGCAATTAACATTCATGTTGCGTGGCAGCACTAGAATTGGCACCAGTTTTAATTTACTAACTTCAGCTTCATTGCTGTTGATTATTTATATGTTATTTTATCTTGTGTATTTTAATTATGTTACCTATTGGTGTTTTTATCCTAATGGCCACCCAGAGTGTGTGATGCTAATGAGTGGTCTTTGAACATATTAAATAAATATGCAAACATTGAAAAATCTATTTGTGTAGACCTTCGAGGAAGTATTCACAGAAATGCTGTGTGTTCCGCACACATGGCCCATCGGCTAGGCAGAGCTGAGGGTTCGCAACACATGGATGAGCCAGTAATGTCAGGAGAGATTTGTTGGGTGCAGGGGAACACTCTCAATCAGCCTGTACAGGTCTGGACAGGTCAGACTCCACCTGAGGTCAAACAGAACCAGACTGCTGGGGTTTGAGGCAAAAGGAGCTAAGCAGCAGGCAGGATGAGGCAACGCTGAGGATGAGGGTGTAAATATTCCAGGTCATCCATGTAGGCTGTAGCAACACACTTACAGGTAGAGCATGACAACTGAACCAAGAGGTCAGAGGGCCTTAGAGGACAATGCACCTGCTCAAAGGCATTTGTACAGGGACACATGCTGTCCCTGTGCTGCCAGGAACCACTGTTAGTGCTTCCTAAAACAACTGGAAAAGAGCTGAAATGCTAGTTTCAGGAATGGAATGGGAGCGAACAGCTCCACTGAGCTATCCTGCTTATGAGTCTTTAATTTTGGGCTTGGTCTAGGAAGCACTAACAAGGGGTCCATCTGGTGCAATAGAAATGCCAGTGTCACAATGATGCTATTGGGTACTACCCATGGTATTTGTTGATGCTAGAGTCTTCTAAGCTGGAAGATGCTGGAGTGCTTGATGCCAAGCAAAAGCATTGATAGAATGGTTGCAACAGAAGCCTGGTGAAATCAGGTTGAGGAAGGATATAAAGTATCAGAAAATGTAAGAGCAAGACTTCTCCACAAAATTATGGGTAGCACCACCAGACCACTAAAAACAACTCAGTACTAATTTGCCACCCTGACTGAAATTCTGTGGGTGAGGTTGGGACGGATTGCATACTGTGAGTGACTTCTGGGTGGAGACAAAATGCACAGCATGACAGTTTGAGATCAGTTTTACATGTCATAACTGACTGATGCCTTCTTCAGCTTTGCAGGCTGGGTTGCAGCAAGAAATCCTTCCCCACCTGAGTAATGAGGACATAGGAAAGGAAAAATGAATAAAGAGGTCCTGGATACAGCCTTAATAGAAAACTGTGGCGTGACTCCTTTAATATAGTGTACAGTTCTGGTCACTGCACCTAAAAGGAGATCTGGTGGAGCTGGAAAAGGTGCAGAGAAAGGAAATGCTTGGAGCAACTCCCTTATGAGGAAGGTTACATGAGATTGCTTAGCTAAGAAAAATGGGGAGACATGATAGAAATGTACACAATTATGCATGCTGGGCAGAAAGTGGACAAGGAGGAATTTTTCTCCCTCTCCTATAATTTTAGAACTCAGGGTCATTCCATGAAGCTGACTGATGGGAGAAAGGTAGCACTTCTTCACTCAAGTGTATAGTTACAGAATTCTCTTCCACAAGCTTCACTTCCCCAGTTTGGATGGTTTTAAACAGGTATTAGACAAATTCATGGGGAAGCCTTGAATGTCTTCTACTGGCTACTAGTTCTTGATGGCTAGATGGTCCTTTTAGTGTGAGAGGCAGTTTATCTATGCACACCAGCTACTGGGCAGGAGGGTGCTGTTGCATCTACATCGGGGTCTCAAACTCAACTTACCTGGGGGCAGTCTGGGTGAGGCTGGGCCACATCAAGTATTCCACCACTGCAGTGGTGGTGGGCCGCTCATCCCGCGTCGCTCCCGGAGGCTGGCCCGGGCGCTGCCGGTGCTTTGAAGGCCGCAGGGACCCTCCCCCATTTCTTGCTGGCCTACAGGTTGGCAGAGGAGGATGCTAGAGAACGGTGGCATCCTTAATACCACTATTGATGTGATTCCTGTTTCTTGAGTGCTGAGAGATCATCAAATCCTCAGATGCCTCCTTCCACCAAGGATTTTAACCATGTGAAATCCTTGAACCACCTAACTAGAGTATACTCTTAAACCTCAGCAGCACTATTTGTGCATCGGGTTATGCTGTGCTGCAAAACGGACTCAAAGAACTACTTGTGGTAACCAAGTCGTGCAACATAGCTTTCCTGCCCTTCTTCCAATTGCATAGGCCATCATATTCCCCTGAAAACTCTGTTTCTAAGACTTGAGGGGAGCCTTTGAAATATCCTGCAGTGTGCTGGGGATAAGCACCCCATTTGCTTGGAGTGGATATGCCTTGTGCTTAATTCAGGGGCAATCTGACTCTAAATCATGGATAATTACTGGAAAGGAAGACAGCTAGGAAACCCACAAAGTAATCCTATACATGTTCCCCAATACACAAGACATGTTGAACTCAAACAATGCTTAATTCCAGATAGGTAGGTGTAAGATTACAGCCTCAATTTTTTACCTGCTAGAAATTTTTAGTATCTTTGCTGCTCTACAATTTATATTATCTATACTTTTCTAAGGATGAACAAGGACTTCCCAAAAATACAGATTCCAATTTTAACACACAACATAAAATGAGATGGAAAGGTTTTTGAAATTATAGTCTACGTAATTTGTGCTTTGTTCTTATCTTTAAAAACTTCACTTAAAAGCAGGCTGGCGCATTCTTAATATTTTCCATAGCAAACTAAAAGAGTTTCAATATGATCAGGGGTGGGGGAGGGGAGGAAATCAAGATTATGGAGAACCAGATTTAACTTAAGTGTTGTATCAAACAGTACAAAACTGTTAGTAGCAGCCGGCAGAGGACAGCCTCCTCCTTAACATGAGAGTGCTTTGTGGGTAGCTATTAAATCACTCCTCCCATCATCTTCTGTGAGATGTCATGAGTACAAGTTACACAGTTCACCTGTATGGACACCAGTGCAGGGTCCATGGGTATGGCATAATGCCTCTGAGGTTCTGAACTCAGTCAACAGAGATGTGTTCTAGATGGCCATCCAAGTGCCCCCCTCCCCCATTTTAAGGGCTGTGTCTGCAGCAGAGGAAACATCAAGGTACCCTTCCCATGTGGTTAGAGATTATAACTGTAGTGTTGAGTTACTAGGAGGCAATCTTCTTCCCCCACCCTGCCCTCAGCCTCTTCTTTAAAAACAATCACAGCTAGATAATTAAAAACAGGGGTTATAAATGAAGCTAACAGAAGACCTTGACTGCAGCTGCAGTGTCACTGACTGCTAAAAACAGATACACATACACACACTTTATCAGATTACTAATTAGTTGCTCTGGAGTAGGCTGTAAAAATGTTACATAATTACAAATAACCACATTGTTTCAAGAACCTTTATACATCTTTTAATTAGATTAGCTTTACAAGCAACTTGAGAGCTCTTTCAGTAATGAACACTGTTTTTCAAAAGTTACATGACTTTATAGGAAATCTGCAAATGAATCCTGAATTTCTTTGCCTGCTAGATAAAAGTCTTGTGTTTTACAGCTGGCTAATGTCAAGAAATAAAAATAGCATTATGAAGCTTTATCTTTAAACCAGGACTAAACACATATACAGGCCATAAGACAGTTCAAAAATAGTCTGAAACAGGTTCCTGCTTTGTGACACCCAGGGCTGAAGATTTAACTGACATGAACAATTTCTAAAAGGACATTAGAAAGACCCAGTTTGGTGACCTTTAGTAAATAACAAATTGAGAGATTTAAGCACATTTTATATCTCCCCAGCAAGCACAAATGTAAGACGTTGATACTTTAAACAGAGGGAAAAACAAGGCGTATGTTTTGCATTTCTAACACATTAAACATAATACAAAAGCAGTTAAAAGTTAGAAATGGTGTTTCTCAGGTCTGAATCAGTGCATTGCACTGCAGACCAGTAAAGATGATTTACACTCCTTGGTCAGGCTTGCAGAGGCACTTACTGTAGATGTGTTTTCTTCTAATTTACCAGGATGAAGAGAACCAAACTGTTAGAAATTTTGACAGCTAATCATTTTTGGGGGGGGGAAATAAAAAACCAAAGACTTTTGTCACAAGCTCCCCGGTATACTACCACAACAATATTGACTTCCCCCCTTCTGTCAGTTGTCACTAAACACAATCCTTTTTTCATGTTTTACATGAATAGTAAGCTTTTTTTAAATAAAAATTACTGAGCTTTCCATAGAAAAGGTCTCTAATAAGAGTACAAACTATACAGATGCTAAAATTGTCAACGTTGTACATACAGAAATATTTCTGTACACTCACATTGTTTTGAATAAGTGAGGGAATCAAGGAACAAACGATGGAACATTTAAGTGGGAAGGCTCATGTTTGTAAGGCTGGTAGAATGTAAAAGCTTCCCTTCAGGGGATTACTGTTCAGCACCAACCCAACTCATCAAGGCAAACATTTTTGAAATATCTGATTGAGTGAACTTTATTCTCTATTGCTTTACCTTAAAGGTTTCTTTCCTTGTCAAAAACAACTTCATCTATCTGAGGCCAATGCTAAAAATTTCTCAGCAATATAAAAAACCTTTACATGTTAAGCCTGTAGTGATACACTGCAGTCTTAATGAATTTAACACACCCATGGCATGATATAAAGACGACCAAGAGGCCAAACCGCAAAGGAGAAAGGATACTGTTGGTTTAACCATCTCTGATTTTAAGTTGCATTACCTTACAAACAGTGGAAGAAAGTAAGCTTTTAAAAATGAATCAATACTGAGATCTCCCATCAAGGTAGTAGAAGGGGGTGTTGGTACATCTAGAAGCCCAGAAAAGCCCTTATATTTAGGGATTGGATGATACTTATGGGCAGAGCCCACATGGCAATTCACCTGCACAAGCACCACTCGAAAGGAGCAGGAGCTACACTAGAGCACAGCTGTGCTACTGCATGATCTTCATTCCCATCAAACTGCTTTCACAGATGAAGCTCCCAGTGGATCACACCCAGTTTCAACACCAAAGACAGTACAGATAGCATCAAGTTCACTTAGTGCCAGCCAGTCACTTGGAAAACCCCAATGAGACAGATACAGAATGCTTGCTCTCTGGATTCAACATATAAAACCACAAGTTTAAGAAAGTAACTGACAGCAAGATAGGCATCTGTTTCAGTTTTTAAAAAAGTTTCAGAAACACAGTACAGCAGCAATCTTTTTTAAAAAAAATCAAATTAGTGTATGAACATAAAAACAATCAGGTTCTTAGATGGTAATTAAAGTGCTCCTTTTCAGACTTTAGGTGAAAAGAAAAAGTGATCATCAGTTACTGGCAATTCTTATTTAAATTAGGTTTTGCATCGTAGGTAACAGCATGAACAGCAGATTTACAAAAATAGACAAAAGTTATTTTAGAAGATGTTTGCTTTGCTCAATTTCAATCAGTTGGACCTGGTTATACAAAATGTATTTAAAATTCAAACTTTCACCACATTTTAAAAAGGGGGGATGAATAGCATTGAGCTAGATGACTGAATAAATGCCAAAATATGAAGGACAGAAAACTTCTATGTAGGGCACTTTATGTGTAAGCTGTTTCTTCTCAGTGCTTATCTTCATATAAGCAGTCACAGGACTGGAGTCACAATCATGTAGTATAATGCTTCAGCAGTTAGAAAACCATTTGATGCAACACTGAAACCTATTATATGTTTATTCCAAATGTTGATTTGGTGTTGATTTTCTTTTGTCTCATTCACATTCAGAAGTTAATAGACAGCGCCAAGATTGTTTGGGGATGGAGAAGAGCCAGGATGTAGCATAAGGAATTGCTAGATCAAAGACTTTATAAAAGGTCTTTCCCATTTGAATCAGAAGGTTTATTAAGTTCAACCCTCACACCTTTTTCACCTGCAAAAAAAAGGGGGGGGAGTGATAATAGACAGGGATGTTTACACTAATACATGTTCTCGAATTTATTTTTCTTTTTGCTACTGAACTTTTACATGTTGTACAAAGCTTTTACAAAGCTTCAGCATACAATGCTAGCTTCAATTCAGATTAAACACATTAAGGACCTGTTTGCAAGATCATATGGAGTGGGTTACCTTCTGCTGTGGCTTATTTTTTCTTTCACAGATTTCAGTTGCATGCTGGGGAGGAGGTGGATTGGCACAATTACTCTCAGAAAAGTAGCTTGTTGTGCAAAACACCACCCAGGATGATTTGTTGCCATTGGTAACAAGCCACCCAGAACCCTACAACAGCCACCGTGATAGCAATGCCATGATAAAAAGCATGTCAACAAAGGTAAGTGAATCCTCCCAGTCTGTGGCTGATTTCTCCTCTGTGATCATGTGAACTTAGTCTAAAGGTTGGTCTGTATGTCATGGTAAATTATCCAGAAAATAAGCTATACTGCTTGGCAGTACAACTGCTAGTCCCCTCACAGATATGCAGGTACTATTCAGCTAGCTACAGCCTGTTTCTTCCATAATTCTCTCGCATACTCTCAGCACATATCCCTATTGACCTTTGCAGCACAACCTCAGCATACATTCTGTTACTCTACTAATAAGTGCATTTGCACTTGTTACTGAGGTTTAGGCTTTTTGTTAAAAAAATGTTCACCTTCAGTTTGTTCAAAACTTCAGAAAGATTTGCACAGCTGTTACTCTTTTTTTCATCTAAGAGACTTGCAGAAAATTAACAGAGCTTTTTTCCACCTTCCGGGAAATCTATCCAAATTTAACCATTTATTTCTTTTAACTTTTGGAGAGTCTAACAAACCTGCTTTTGCACAGACTTGCACTACTTTGTTAAAGCAGAGTGTTAGTGGATTTGCATTTTCATTTTAATAAATGAAATTAAGAAATTAATGAAAACTTAATGTATAAGAAACTAAGGCATCCAAAATGCATTCATTTCAGTATTCAGTGCATGTTCTATCCAGATGCACTTATGAAATACAGCTGTTAATGCCTGTGAACTCTGATGGTGGTATTGTCATTTAGCTATTTAACTATGCATAGTAAAATATAGAAAGACAGACACTGAAAACAGTAAACCAGTTACCTGTTAAGTACTTTACTTTAGCGCGGGCTCTTTCATCTGCATCAAAATACCACACTGTTATTGCGTACCTTTAAAAGAATGAAAAAGTTGAAGCAGGAACATATTAAATTAAAAATAGCTTTACAGTACTGAGATTATTTCTTCAAGTTTTACTTGACAAAGCATTATACTAGGTCTACCAGGCAGCTTTTGTAATGCTTCTTTTCTGAATGTGGTACTTATGGTTCATGCTCCTTATTTGATAATGATGCCTACAGACACGACAAGGAGACATTCCATGATATGTCACTGCTCCCTGTCCCTTGTTTGATGTTGTTATGATGACTAACAAAGCCTGCACACAAAACTGTCCAGGTTAAAGAAGGAAACTAGAATTCCTCTCACTAACACAAGAGTCTCTGGGTTGGATCCAGACTTGGAGCCAGTGTTAATTAACTGTAGGCTCAAGGAAGGAAAAACAAGCACACTGCCTCGAGCATATTCCTCACTTCTGCTTTCATTTTGCAGCACAACACTGCTTCTGTGAAGACTGCTTTTATGACATCTGCACCCAGGCACTCTGGGTTATTTATGGGTAGAAGAACCCAGAATTAAACTAAGAACTAATTATAGGTTTCTGTATATGTGGGAAAAGGTACACTGAAGAATGCAGAAATCCCCTGCCTGTGGTGTGGTACTGGCAAGAGGAAGGCAGTCAAGGGGTGTGAGCATACGTGTACACACAAAGCATCAGCGGCACTGCATCATCTCAATAAAGATGGCATGGGGTCTGCTCATGAAGTAGCAAATGAAGGTTTCATTCTTGATTTTACTGACTAGGAGCACACAGAGGGGTATTTGCCATTTTAGGTAAGATAAGGCTGAACCCCAAATAAGAATGGGAGATGAAGGTGGCTTTAAGAGAAGTCATAACTGGGAGCATCTATACATGACACAGCATGCAAGTGTGCTCCAGCCTATGGAAAGCAAGTCAACAGGCCTGAGCACACTGAAGACAGAGCACATTTTGTCACTATTTTATGTACACATGTATCACCAAAGCAGATGGCACTAACGCTCCTTTACTTAAAGAGAACACTGTCAGGTTTCAAAAGTTAACATTGTTCAGTGCCCAACAAACTGAGCTGCCAATATGAAATGGCAATCAGTCAGAAAAAAAGACACAAGTCTAGTCTGTCATAGTGATAAATGTATTGAAAATCTTTCTTTTATTATCATAAGTGTGTATGCTCTGATTTATTAAGAGACATACAAGAAATTTTGCCTTCTACTTCTAGCACCCCTCCACCTTTTTCTGCATGATGTTGGAAGCAAACATGCACTCATTATCTTGTAGGTGGTATCCTACCATTTCAGGTATTTCTTTCAAATTTATGGACACAGTAACTGTATACATATGTTAACATTTCCATATTAATCTTTGGCCTAACTGATTAACCCCCTCACCTGTATCTACTTTAAACAGCTTTTAAATTAAAATGTTTGACATGGGACAAAAACTAAATGTACTTACTGCAGTTCAACAATCCTAGAGAAAAAGCCAATTTACAACACTACATGCAATATAAACATTTTTTCGTATTTAATAAACCTAGAATAGTAGGGCCTCCAAGGTTTTGGAATCCATGAAAACATTTGTGAATTTGAGAAATTGCTGCGAGCACCACCACAAAATGCTTAACCACTTGATCACTGCTTTGGTGTTAACCTGTCATATGTCTTATTTAGCAAAAAGTGTGGATCTTGCAACACCTCTTTTATAAGGGATTGTCTAATTCAGCTAATTTCTGGTGTTGCAATACACTTCTATTAAACATATGCCTTGGTAATGTCCAGTAGTTATTTATTTTTTGGGATCAGATTTTATACAGAAAAAATTGTAGTGAAATAGTTTCTAATATTCACTGATATACATCCTCTTTTAACTTATTGACCTGCTTCATGGAAATAAATTATTAGCATAAATTGATTTTCTATACCCTTTTGACAACTAAAAGACTGACGTTATAATACCAAATATTGTAATGGACAAGGACCTTACAATGTTCTTGTTAGATGAACAGGGTGCATATAGGCACTATCTATTTGATATTTGGCCCACTTTTATTGAAGTGTCTAGAAAGCTGTTTGCATTGCATATGTATCCATTGCTATGGATATATCCAAACTCATGTACGTATAGTAAAAAAGGACATATAATTAAAGTCTTGTTGGGACCCTTCCACAGGGCCACTAGAGCTGGCAACACATTGGAAACCTTTCTGAAGAAGCCATGGCTTCCATGGACTTTGTGTTTGGGACTCCTGCACTACAGCTCTTGAGTCATAATAAACTTTGGCTTTGGTTTCCACAAGTAATGGAAACACAGTCTGCCTCTAGTCAACCCAAGTGAAATGCTCAAGATTAGAAAATTACCAGCTATACATTCTAAATACTTAATTTAATCCCTGAAGCCTTGACCACTGGTTACTTTCCAGAGAGTGATCAATATATTTCTGACAGCTATCTAAGTAATATCTTTGTAAGTTTCTTGTTCCATCCTGACCTTTGTGTAAATTTAAAGTCCACATGCATAGATCCATTCAGATTACCTCGTAGCAAATGCAGGCTGCACTTCATGAGGGTTGCGGCGGTCAGACCAGAAAAACAGCAGTCTATCGAATTTAGGTTCAATGTCAGCAAACTGGGCTTTGCCTTCTGGAAATATTCGAAGAATACCTCCACTTACCTTAAAAAAAAACAACAACACATCAGCTTATCTTTAAACAACCACAACAGAGCTTCCCATCCATAGCATGTTATCAGCAGTTTCAAAGTATTAACAGTACCCACAAAGAGATTCCCTTAAATCCAAAAACTTCTAGCATAATTAAAAAGCAACCAGTAGGCTCTTCTTCCCAGAGTAATCCAAAGAACAATAAATATAGTACTTTAGTTTGCACTTCTATCTGGAAGATTACCCATCATTAGGGTGATCAATTTCTATACTTTCCCTAATACCCCCAGTAACTCCTTAAGATTAAACATGATCTATGAGTAATCAGGACTGCCACACTAACAGTGTACTAGTAATGTGGTAGAGAATATTTTTCATGTTTTTCACATTGAATTTTTCCTCCAATGCTTTAGTCTTTCATGGATTTTATTTTGTACATTCATTAGGAATCACTGGATGT
The DNA here is from genome assembly GCF_004798865.1 of Varanus komodoensis. Lineage (NCBI taxonomy): Eukaryota > Metazoa > Chordata > Lepidosauria > Squamata > Varanidae > Varanus > Varanus komodoensis. Next base: position 27,302,925 of record NW_025335268.1, on the reverse strand, counting down.
ATAATAAAATTGTGGATAGGTTTTTAAGGAAATCAGTAAATATTGAAGTAAATCTCAAAATTGCACTATTGTCAATATTTGACAGAGAACAGTAGAGATGGAATATTAAAGAATAACAGATTTATTTACAGCTGCAAGATTAATGGTAGCAAAGAAGTGGAAAGTAAAATATGATTATCAGTTGAGCGACTGGTACAGAGAAGTTAGAAATATAGCCATTAATGATAAATTAACTTATTGTAGTCAACAGAAACAAGGCTTTATAAATAGGAATAATTTTGAGGATATCTGGGGTCCATTTATTGAATGTGTACAAATAAAAGGAAAAAGATTTGAACCTCCTTAAGAGTCACTGTCCAACATCACAGGAGTCCAAGTCTATGCCCCAACCACTGGTGCTGAAGAGCCTGAAGTTGACCGGTTCTATGAGGGCCTACAACACCTTCTAGAATTAACACCAAAAAATGATGTCCTTATCATCATGGGGGATTGGAATGCTAAAGTAGGAAGCCAAAAGATAACCGGATAACAGGCAAGTTTGGCCTTGGAGTACAAAATGAAGCAGGGCACAGGCTGGCAGAATTTTGTCAAGAGAATACGATGGTCATAGGAAACACTCTTTTCCAACAACCCAAGAGACAACTCTACACATGGACATCACCAGATGGTCAACACAGAAATCAGATTGACTATGTGCTCTGCAGCCAAAGATGGAGAAGCTCAATATAGTCAGTAAAAACTAAACCAGGAGCTGACTGTGGCTCAGATCATGAGCTTCTCATTGCAAAATCTAGGCTTAAAGTGAAGAAAGTAGGGAAAAGCACTAGGCCACTCAGGTATGACCTAAATCATATCCCTGATGAATATACAGTAGAGGTGACAAACAGATTTAAGGAATTAGATCTGACAGACAGAGTGCCTGAAGAACTATGGACGGAGGTTCGCAACATTGTACAAGAGGTAGCAACTAAAACCATCCCAAAGAAAAAGAAATGCAAGAAAGCAAAATGGCTGTCTGAGGAAGCTGAGGAAAGAAGGGAAGCAAAAGGCAAGGGAGAAGGAGAAAGATACACCCAATTGAATGCAGAATCCCAGAGAATAGCTAGAAGAGATAAGAATGCCTTCTTAAATGAACAGTGCAAAGAAATAGAAGAAAACAATAGAATAGGGAGGACCAGAGATCTCTTCAAGAAAATTGGAGATATGAAGGGAACATTTCATGCAAAGATGGGCATGATAAAGGACCAAAATGGCAGGGAACTAACAGAGGCAGAAGAGATTAAGAAGAGGTGGCAAGATTACACAGAAGAACTATACAAGAAAGAGCTTAACGTCCCTGATAACCACGATGGGGTGGTCACTGACCTCAAGCCAGAAATCCTGGAATGTGAAGTCAAATGGGCCTTAGGAAGTCTGAGCAACAACAAAGCTAGTGGAGGTGACAGTATTCCAGCTGAGCTATTCAAAATCTTAAAAGACGACGCAGTAAAAGTTCTACACTCAATATGCCAGCAAATTTGGAGAACTCAACAGTGGCCACAGGATTGGAAAAGGTCAGTTTACATTCCGATCCCAAAGAAGGCCAATGCCAAAGAATGTTCAAACTACCACACCATTGCACTCATTTCACATGCCAGCAAAGTTATGCTCAAAATCCTACAAGCTAGGCTCCAGCAGTATGTGGGCTGAGAACCACCAGAAGTACAGGCAGGATTTTGAAGAGGGAGAGGAACTAGAGATCAAATTGCCAACATACACTGGACCATGGAGAAGGCTAGGGAGTTCCAGAAAAACATCTACTTCCGCTTCATTGACTATGCTAAAGCCTTTGACTATGTGGATCACAACAAATTGTGGCAAGTTCTTAAAGAGATGGGAGTACCAGACCATCTTATTTGTCTCTTGAGAAAACTATATGTGGGTCAAGAAGCAACAGTGAGAATTGGACACTAAACCACTGATTGGTTCAAAATTGAAAAGAGTTTGGCAAGGCTGTATACTGTCGCCCTGACTATTTAACTTATATGCAGAGCATATCATGAGAAAGGCGGAGCTAGATGAATCACCAGTTGGAATTAAGATTCCTGGGAGAAATATCAACAACCTCAGATATGCAGATAATACCACTCTCATGGCAGAAAGTGAAGAGGAACTAAGGAGCCTCTTGATGCGGGTGAAGGAGGAGAGTGCAAAAGTTGGCTTGAAACTCAACATTAAGAAAACTAAGATCATGGCATTCGGTCCTCTCACTTCCTTGCAGATAGATGGGGAAGAAATGGAGGCAGTGACAGATTTTATTTTCCTGGGCTCCAAGATCACCGCAGATGGGGACTGCAGCCAAGAAATTAAAAGACGCTTGCTCCTGGGGAGGAAAGCTATGGCAAATCTAGACAGCATACTAAAAAGCAGAGACATCACCCTGCCAACAAAAGTGCATATAGTTAAGGCTATGGTTTTCCCAGTTGCAATGTATGCCTGTGAAAGCTGGACCATAAGGAAGGCTGAGTGTCAAAGGATTGAGGCCTTTTAATTGTGGTGCTGGAGGAGACTCCTGCAAGTCCCTTGGACCACAAGGTGATCAAACCGGTCAGTCCTAGAGGAGATCAACCCTGGCTGCTCTTTAGAAGGCCAGATCCTGAAGATGAAACTCGAATACTTTGGCCACCTAATGAGAAGGACTCCCTGGAGAAGAGTCTAATTGCTGGGAACAATAGATGGCAAAAGAAGGGGACGGCAGAGGATGAGGTGGCTAGATGGAGTCACTGAAGCAGTTGATGTGAGCTTAAGTGGACTCCGGGCGATGGTGGAGGACAGGAAGGCCTGGAGGAATGGTGTCCATGGGGTCGTGATAGGTAGGACACGACTTTGCGACTAACAACAACAACAACAAAGAGTCACTGACATTTTGGAAGGAGGACAAATCTTAAAAGAATAAATGAATAGATGTGTATCTAAAGGTCCTGGTGGTGGGATGCACAGTTTTGTTACATTATGTTTTTTAAATTGTTTTGTATCTTAGCTGTATTATATTTCCCCCCTTTTGTTAAAATTAAAACATGCAAAAGGAAAGGAATCATGAATAGCTGTCTGCTGTAAGCACTTATTATCCTTTTAAAAGTATGTCAAAGGCAAGATCTCTTCTTGCTGATGCCTGAGTGTAGGACACAGAATAATCAAGTTGGGACAACCCAGATTCAGGCTGGACATCAGGAAAAGCTTCCTCACCATCAAAGCAATTTGACAGTGGAACAGCTGCCTAGAGAGGTGGTGGGCTCTCCCACACTAGAGACTTTCAAGATGAAACTGGACAGCCATCTGAGTGGGATGGTATAACTTGGTGTCCTGCAACACCAGGGGGTTGGACCCGATGGCCTTCATGGCCCCTTCCAACTCTACTGTTCTATGATTCTATGCAAGCTTGGTGGTTCAAAATTGTAGCTGAGTGGTTCCTAGCCTATCATGTGTAATTCTCAAATTGTTCAAATATATTAGTGAAGTAACAGTTATCAGAACTTTTAAACAAGTGAAATAAATTTAAACCAACACTGTAGGTAAAGTACATGCTGTTGCCTTTTTTTTTCAAGTATTCCAATAAAATTTCTACACAGTATAACATTGTGGATAAGACACTTGCATCTGTACAACCTACCACATACTCCCTTGCCCCAGCTGCGGGGGAATAGACTGGATGAATGCATTACTGTGTGCTGGTGTGAAGGAGGCAGTGGTGTGATCACTCCTGAAAAACCCTCCTTTGATCCAGAGAACTGCGGTCTACAGATAACAAGGTTCTCAGTTCTTTTGTAAACCGCACAGAGAGCCAGTGGGTGCTCTAGCCTTAGACTGATCAATAGATAAGATACCTGTGTTTCTCGGTAAAGTTTCTGAGAGCATGGCAGCATCTCAACTACAAATGTTCTTGAATGAAATTGGTTATTTGGATCCATTCTTGTCAGGGTTCAGACAGTTTTGAGACAGGCCTGACCTCAGTCATTTAAATGGATGACTTTCTTTGGGCAAGAGTCAAAGAGAGTATGAGCTTGTTATTAACTTCTGGATCTTTCTGTGACTTTTGTACTGTTGACCAAAGCATCTGCATGGACTTCTGTGAAATGGGAATTATAGGCATTGTATTACATCAACTTGACTTGTACTTGCAGGGTCACTTCCAGAGAATAGCAGTAGTGACAACACCTAAGCCCCATGGCAGCTGAATTGTGGGGGGCTGCAGGGTACCATCTTGTTCACAAAGCTATTTAATATCTATTGGGAACATTCATCAGGAGCTCTGAGGCAAATTGTTATCAGTATGCAAATAACACCAGCTCTATTTCTTTATGAGATCTGAATTGGGAGAGACTGTGCTTGTTTTGAACCAGTGTTTGGATGCAGTTATGGAAGAGGGCTAATAAACTGACACAATCCTGATAAAACAGAGATCCTATAGTTTGGGAAACCCCACATCTGACTACTGGGCTGTTTGCCTGCTCTGGATGAGGTTGCACACCCTCTGAAGGAACATGTACATAGTTTTGGAAAGGTTTTGGAGTCATTTTTGTCACTGGATCCAGAATCACCAGCTTTGGTTGGTATGCTAAGTATACACTAGATAATCCAGCCATGGCGACTCATGCATTGGAAGCCTCACATTTAAACTATTATATGTTCTATGTGCCAAATGCAGCAGCTAGAGTGCCCACTAGGACACCAAGCTATGCCCACACAAGACCAACGCTAAAAAAATTGCACTGTTGGCCTATTAGCTACTGAGCCATTTTCTAAGGTCTTCCATCACCAAGTTGAAGGATGATGCAGACATGGTGGCTGATGAACAAGATGCTAAATCTATTGGATAATATTTCAGTTCAGCAGATGGGAAAGTAGTTGACTGGATGGGTTGTGGCTGAAGACCTGACATTTGCAGCAATATATCCGGGACTGGTTGTGGCAGAATATTGAAAAAATAAGAAAAAGAAAGATGTGAGGGGTGTTTTCAAAGAATCTTAGCCAATCATCACAGTCCAGTAGACAACAGCTTCCTGAAGACTACCATCATGACAGTTGAAAAAAAGCCTGTCCTGAACCTGAGGGTATGGTCAAGAATCTGAAGGATCTTGAGCATCAAGCACTGGGGTAGGATTCTTGCAAAATTTCTTAGTGACAGAAGCTTCCTGATGGAGGCTCTGTGCCAGTGCAGAGTTCATGTGTGATGCACAGAGACCATGAAAAAGAAGTTATGTTTCAAACATGTCCTGTAACACATTTGTTCACCCAAACTTCCCCTGGCTTGCAATTAATTGCAAGCAATCATATACTCTTCCTTATATTATTTGTATTGTTATTACAGTTAGAATTCTGTCACATGACTGAATTTTCTAGTTATAATACCAAAGCTATTTTTATATTTACATATGAACTACTATGCAAATTACCTAGGACCACAGATACGTGGCTATTTACAATAAAAACACTAGCAGAAACTCAAAAATATACTGGAGGTGCATCTGAAGGCTTAATCATGTCTACAGGGATTTTGGACATTTTTTTCTGCAGAGTTGGAGAAATGTGACTAAATTCTCACTACAGTGTGAAAAGGCATCTCCAAATACTAGATGAGGTGCCCTGTAAAACAATAATTGGTTGCTGCCCCTGAATATGTGAAAGAGGTATGAGAGAGATTAAACACATTATCATTAGGTAACTAAGCATAATATTATTCAAGCTATTATCAAATTAACTCGAAAACCAATGGCTACGTATTCATGCATGAAAAGCCTTTCTGAAATAGGTTACCTTGGCATCCCAGTCTTTATTAAGATAATATATACATGTGACACATCTTCCATCTCCATTCGGATTATCAACATGGCGCACATATCCTGTTCCATTGCCTGGATAACAAGCCACCATTGCCTGCAATTAAAAAACAACAACATGTGAACAGAAAGCAACTTTCCCCTCCATTTTTGAAAGTGGGTATTAAAACTCCCAAATATCTCTACCTGATTCAAGGGTTTCTGTTATTCAGGTTTTCTAATAAATAACAGAAAAAAGTCAGGCTTATTTAAGAAGTGTGAATTGGTAAAAACTAAAACGAGATTTTGAATGCACAGCTGAAACTGCAGTGGTTACAGTTTTGAACTGAATTCAGCAGCTATGAGTTCCAATCCCACTTGGCCATGAAGCTCACTAGGTGACTTTGGGTAAGTCGCTGACTCTCAACTTAACCTACTCATAAGGTTGTTGGAAGGATAAAATGGAGATGGAGGGATAATGCCTTGTCCTCTTTATATTAATGAATATAGACATTATAATAAGCCAACAACATAGTAAAGTTTAAAATCATTAACAGTATTTAATGAATGTCCAAATGAATAAATATATTCCAGTAACTTTATAAAGAGACTAGAAAAGCACATCTTTTTTTTTTTTTTCAGTTAGTCATCTGATACACTTCAGGTATTCATTCTTATACAACTTGCTAATTAGTAAGCAGCTATTTCTAGTAACCAGTTAAAATATTAATATGATGCCACCACCAATTTAACAAGAACAAAATACAGATTCCTGACCAGAAAAGCTTATAATGTTCATTTGAGGGAAGCAAAACAAGGGCAAAGGAAATGGAGAGAAATTCTATATGATATGACTATTCTCCTTCCTACTGCAGCCCCCTTGAATCGGATCCATTTGGCAAGCCAATATTTAGAAGAGATGTAGATACAGTGTAAGTGGAATCTGGAGCACTGGCAGATGGCATGTTGTCAGTAATAAGACACATCTGTATCTTTCACATATTTCATTATTATGGTATTTGGAAGCTGCAGATTGGAAGAGAGTTTAGAGGATTCCCTAATAAAATTTGCCCTTTATGCATTCAGTGGCACATAATCAATACTTCTTAGCTTTACAAGTAACTATTCACATCACAAATTTGTGAATTAACCTGCAGTTAACTTTTGATAAGTGAATAAACTAGAGTCTGTGGGTTTGCATGTCATGAAACAACCTCTGATTGGGTCATCAGAGGTTGAGTATGCAGAACAGCAGTAGCATGCAGCAGGCAACTGACCTGGAAAACTATGGCTTAATTAACCTGCAATTTGACATTACATGTCAATGGACTTGCTTGTTACCAATTACTGTACTGATGCCAAGCACAATTTCTCAAGTCATTTACCAAATTACTGACATGCACAAAAATAATTATCCCATTACTGTTTGCCAGACTACTGTATTTATTTATTTTTTTACATTTATTTTTAGGCTGCACTTAGGAGTACAAACCCCTCAATTTGGCATACATAATACAAAGTAGCAGCAAAGCAATAATAAAAGCAAATGAGAGTGATGGAAAATCTGGTCCATGAAAGTAAGAGTAAAAAACAACTAAGGTTATCTGCCTATAACCCTTTAACTAGCATACACAATTTTTGCTCCTGTGGAAAATCTGGTCTCAGGATGGGGGCCAGTACATGAGTGCAAAACATCCCATCCCCAACATTTGGTGGATCACCATTCAGCATTGGGTAATCCTTTCTCTTTACTATGACTGCCCCTTTCATCTCCATGTTGTTTCATGCCATCAAGTCACCTCTGACTTATGGTGACCCTGTGAATGAATGTCCTCAAGTGTCTTGTCCTTGCCAACCTTGCACAGCTCTATTAAACTCAAGGCTGTCATCTCTATTATGAGATTGACCCATCTCATGTTGGGTCTTCCTTCTCTTCTTGCCTTTAACTTTCCCTAGCATTATTGTCTTCTCTAGTAAGACTTGCCTTTTCATGATATGCTTGAAGTAAGACAACCTCAATTTCATCATTTCTGCTTCCAGGGCAAGTTCTGGTTGATTGGATCTAGGAGCCACTTGTTTATCTCTAAGTCCAAAGTATTTGCAAAGCTGTCCACCACCACGTTTCAAATGCATCACTTGCATCCTGTCAGTTTTCTTCACTGTCCAGCCGTTAGACTACACTCCATTTATTGAACATATTCCTTTCCCCCTAAAGGTCATTAGGCAGATTAATGAGACAGATTAGAGGTACCAGAAAAGGAGAAAAAAGATGTTTACCATTTTATTAAAAAAAAACAAGAAAGCATACCAATTTAAGACTGTTGTTACTACTTTCAAACAGGCTTTCTATACAGCTAGTTCTACCACCAATCAGGTTTTAGAAGCTCCAGTTCCTACTCCTAACCAAACTTAAGCCAATTCTCCTATCTAGCTCTACCCCAGTAAATTCACAGGCCTAACAATTAAGGCTTGAATTGTAGTCTTCTTTCTGCTAAAGTTTGACTTCCACCCTGGAACTTCCAATGCGGTTCACCTTAAGTCTTCAGTCTGAGCCAGCAGCTGCTCAGTCTTCAAACCATTACCATCTACTGACACTCAGGCTTCAGCTCTTTCCTCTGGAGTCTTTCTCCTCCCTCTGATCTTCTAACCCACATGCTTTCCTGGTCATGCAGCCACTCTTCCTCTTGGCTGATGTCTTCTGCAAGCTCCCCGGCATCTCATGAAGACACCTACTCAGACAACTTTCCAATCAGGACAACTTTCCCTGACAAGTTCTCCAGAGCAATCCATACAATTTTTATACAACTTATTTTTAACATTATTTCCCAGTTGTCTTCTTTGTAAGCAATTATGTCAGCCTAGAGATACTTAGGAAGCTTTAAAAGGCAATTTTGGCAAGTCTATACTTCTAACTAACATATAACCCACTACAGAATGCCATTTAACAGAAAACGACCCTTCAATAATGACAGATGCTGTTCTGCCATGTTCCTTTTGCTATAAACTAGCTTGCCTCAAATATCTTATTTGTTGTCCTTGCTCTTACAACACCAAGAATGCCACAAATTATTTGCCCTCATGTCCTAGACTAAGTTGTTCATTAGGATTTATACATTGACTGGTAGTCAACCATACTGTCTAGAGGCAGGGAAGGCTTGCTTTTCTCACTTCCTTCTAGGGAAGCAAAGGCCTGAAAAGAAACAGGAAAAACTAAAACAAACAATTCCCCCCTTTTTTTCTGAGAACCATTTTGTTTGTTTTTAAAAAACCAAACTGCTTTAAACCCTCTCTACCTACAAGAAACTTAATATCTTTGTTTCTATAAAACAAGCATGGGATTGCAACTATCACTAGAGACAACCTTTAAAAACCAACAAAAATATATTTAATAACAGAAATTATTTTAAAAAGTGAATAAAATGTCACTTTTAAAATTACTGGCTGGACTTGTTAAATGTTCTTAAATTAAATACAGTTGCTTAGTTGTGTCTTACCCTACTAAACAAGATTATTTGCCTGTATATCTGCCACAGAAGCACACACTTTATAATTTTCTTATGTTTGTAGTACTTTGCTAATTGGCCTATAGTAGTTTAATGAAATTAAACTACACTTCTGAAAATGCAATGGGATACCTAATTACTTCATTCAAATATAAAAGTATATGAATATCAGAATTAATGTGTATAGCTTTGTACAACCCAGCAGTAGAATCTGGAATGAATGCACAGGTCCTAAATACTTATAGGCATTCATCCACAAAAAAATCCAAAGTTAACATCAGTCCTGGAAGGATAAGCTCTCTTTATCTTTACTGTTGCATATTTATAAAACAGGTGAGTTTTTTACGATCCTGATTACTAGAAGTAATACAATACCAAATAAATACTTTTAACTTTGCTCAGAATCAGTTTTTCCTAGACACAGTAATTGAAAAGCATGGAGTGAGGGTGAGAGATCATACAAGTTTAGGTTGCCTGGCAACTTTTGAAGCTGCTTCCCACCAGGCCAGTAATACCATGCTTTAGATTACAGTCATGTAAAACTGGTGTAATCTTGCTAAATAAGGTAACTTTCCTGCAGCCAATATGCTACCTTATACAGAACCCAACAGGTTATCTATTGTACTCCCAAAATGTTTCTTTCTGATAAGAATTAAATACCTTTCCAGACCTGAAAAAATAATAGTTATACTTCCACCTTTTTCTCTAGTTATACAAACAAGCTGAAAGGTTAACACTTAATAAGAAAGAAACTGTGTGAAAATAAGGAGATTACACAATAAAAAGAAATGCTGGAAAGAGAAGCTACTATTTTTAAATCTAGAAGAGGAAGGGTCAGGCATAGGATGTATTAAACAAGTGTCCAAACGAACCTAGTACAGTGTCAACTGAAGAATATACTTCAAAATGGTAACTTGAAAAGCCTGCCTGATTAACTGCTAACTGAATCACATTTACTGCAAAAACTGGGTCCATATAAGGAAAAGCCGGAGACTAAGCAACTGTAACACCTTAAGACATGTTAGTATCATCTTTTGCACATTGCAAAGATGATTAATACCTTAAACGTCTACATAACTGAAATTTAGTTCCACAGAACACAAACTAATGCAACCCTTTGCATACTTCAAGTATGTTGTTTCAAGTATCTAGTTGTCTTCAGAAACCCTATGAATGTGTGGTGTCCACAATTATCTGTTCTTAACATCCCTGCTCAGTTCTTGTAAACTCAAGGCTGTGGCCACCTATATGGAATGGACTGTCTTCTTCAGTGAGTCATGGGTTTCTCATGATGGGCCCAAAACAGCCTCAGTTTTGTCATTTTTTCTTTCCATGAAAAGTTCTGATAAAGAGGTACAGATAAGTATTTACTTTAAAGATAAACAGACATACCATGGAAAGTACTATTACCACTGCCTGAGCAGGACAGATGGTTAGGAATTTTCAACTGAACTGGCAGAAGGGTTTTGACATACAACTTTTGAAATGGATATTTACTCCTATTAGGTTTAATGGGCAATCTGTTCTGAATACTCAAGATATAGCAGCTTAGACATTTTAAAAATAGCGAATAAGCTTAGTATTGTCACATTATATTCTAATATATTAACAATCTGAAAATCAAATTATTTATCATCAATGGATTAATATTCAAAGACTGGAGAATGAAATTAATATTCAAAGACTGGAGAAAGTTGTAAATGTGGCTGAATGTAAGCATGTGTTTAGTGCTGCACACTGAGTAGAATGCTTATTTGTCACTCTTAATACTAGGACCCAATATCCCCCAGTGAAGCAGAACAGAGGAAGGTTCCAGGCAGACAACTCTGCATACAGTGCATCGTTCAGCTATGAAATTTGTTACCATAAGATGTAGAGCTGTTTCGTATTTAACAGCAATCCTTGCTTTAAACAAGCAGTGCGCTATAGTGCACAAGTGGAAGAGAGGAACTGCAGTGGCTCTTGACATGCCCTGTACTTAACAACCTATTTATAGTTCATTTGTAGGCTGCTGAAGAAGATATATAAAACCCAGCAGATACGTCAATTAAGGGTTAAAGTACCCAGTGATTAACCCATGCTTTATTTTTGTTCTAGGTTTGCATGTCACACTCAGCAACCCATTAATGAGCTGACTGTAAGTTTATTAAAAGCTGAAGTTGTTGGCATGCTGCAGACAGTGAACCATCTCTCTTCCACTTGTCTCTAACAGCCTGCAATTCATTTAATACATAGACTCTCATTATATGTGCCAATATGATCCCTGCTTGATGCTTTCCAGGGTCAGACATCTTAAAGTGAACCATGTACAAAAGGTCATGTTGATTCATTCAGGTTCTGATGCCACACTCCCTGGCCTCACAGGTTTTTGGCAGAACACTTATTTTGAACTAATAACCTGATTTTCAAGGGAGGGTATCTGTTCATATTAAATGACTTACCAGATAATGGTTCAGGTTCTATTCCAGTTCAGCAGAAGAGTTAGTAACAGGTTTCTGCTCTCCATGTAAGATAAGGAGTAAGTTTTTTGCACTCTCTCTAAAGCTGATTTCCTCGCATTACTTCTGTCAAAGACTCAGGAAGCAATACAATGTAACTCAAGGAGTAAACCTCACTGACATCTCAAACTGCACAGGACTGCATCCTTAACATCTTAACAAGTGTTCACACTATACCTGATTGACACTATTGCACTCCTAGACAAATGTTAATTTAATACAGAATGTAAAACTTCATATGCAAAAAAGGAACTGTTAATTAAAGGAAATAAAGGTGCACAGTAATATTTGTACAGTTAAAACAGAACAGAGATTTTAAATCTTGTGTACACATTTTTGTGGGGACATTTAACTACTCAAATGAAGTAAAAACAATTGCAATAGTTGGAAGGTATATAATAAATTCATAAAATAGTCACCAACATATCTTCTAGTTTTCAGATACAGCAAAGAATCAAAGTTACCCATGCTGTATGCTTTAACATATCACAGTAAAAGAATGACTAATCCAATGTGTTTTGTACTGGTCCCTTCCCTCTTTCCTTCTGGTTATCAAACTCAAGCTAATCCTTTGAAGTGCAGTTCTTTTATTGAAATTTAACAGATTGCAAACAGTATGAACTCTAAATAGTCTTTTATCAAAGCTAAAGGAGAAGCTTCTGCCCATATAAAGAGCTGAATCCTAACTTCCCCTTTGTGCTTCTCTTTCAGTAAATCTTCTGACTCCATTTTCAGGGAGGCTCTTGCTGCTTGAGGGCAAGACAGCAGAACAGCGGAAGACCCTCTAAATAGGCAGCGTTTCTCTCATCACCTCCTTACTAGGTCAAGAACTGGATCTCACATTTGCGCCCCCTCCCCTTCTGAAAAGCCCTCTACTCCTTCCAAAGCAAGCCAATTCACACATTCTGCCTGAGAAACTTTACTAGGTAACCTTGAAACTTTTAATGCTTTCTCTCCACTTTCTCCTCCATCTCCTTTTCTTCAGAATGAACAAATCTATATGAACAATGCACAATGAGTGAGAGATGGGCCCACCCTCTCCACACTACATTTAAGTGATCCATGAGACCTGCTAGTTTTCTGGAAAGCTGCAGTACAGGAATTGAAAGGTACAAGCACATTGCTACTAACTTTATAAAAATATTTTTAAAGAATCCCTAAAATCTCAGCACATATGAGACACAGCAGACAATAAAATACACTGGGCAAGTTTGGCCACATGATAAATCATATTTTATTGTGAGGGAAGCAGCTCCAGTAAGCCCTGGGCTTGTATCCCTCCTCCTTTGGCACAGTTACCAGAAAAATGGAAGCTTTTACTTCTATTTTAGGTTAACCACAGTTTAGCATCATACTTACAATCTCATGCCCTGTGGGTGTTTTGGCCTTGGCTACGCAGGTTGGGACCAATGGAAGTTTTAAAGCAAAGAGAGCACCAGGATGGGCAAGACTGCCTTAAATTGTGGCTATCATTCCCCATGGTTTGAAATAGGATGTATTAAATAAATGATAGTTAAGATAAACCACAGCCTGTTGCATTTGGATGAAAAAAATGTAGTTAATCAAAAACAAGAGAAAGCTTATGGTCACTTTCAGCAGTGCTGAAGGAGGAAAGGGAGGCAGCATGCAAGCCCAGGGCTCGCTGCAGCTCATTCCTCTCATAATAAAAGTGTTTACTATTATGTTTGAAGCAGCTCAGTATTCACATGCTCACTGTGTCAAAAGAACTTCATTTAAAAAACAGGAAAACTATTTATATAAAGAGATGTATCCAATTGTGTCCCATTGCTAGTGTTAATAATATTGTGCTAGTAATGTTTGAGCAGCATCATAGGACTTGCTAGGGCAATGGGGGAAAGGGTCAATTAGCCCCATTTCCCTAGCTAACACAAGTTACCAAGCAGTAGGGAACTCTTTTGGAATGTGAGCACATGTGAGCAAACTTGAGAAACTGTCCTCAACAACAGCAAAAATGGCTAGCATGCGAGTTACAGCAATGCACAAGCAACCTGTAGAAAAGCCTTAGAACAAGGAAGAGCTGGGGTTTGAACCTGAACAGGCCATAAAACTCAGTTTAACCCACCGCTTTCAGCATCAGAAGAAAATTATTTCAAAGCAATTACAGCTGCAGGAAAGAAAATGTGATACTTTAATCAAGGTTACCCTATCACTTTATTTTAAAGGTAATTGGTGGTGTGTTGGGGCTGCCAAGTAATACGTTGCCTACATACTAATACGTACTAATACGTACTAATACATTAGTACAAAGTCATTTTTATGTAAACTGTGTTGAGATTTTATAATAATTAGATGGTATATAAGACATTTAAAAATAAATAAATAAATGCTTGCACTAGACACATTTCTGTTCTGTTCATAACAATAAACCAGGAACTCAAAAGCTTTTTCTATTCCATAATACTTAATTGCTGATAACATTTTACACATCTGATGAAGTCGGCTATAGTCCATGAAAGCTTGTTCCACAATAAATTTATTAGTGTTTAGGCGTCATGAGAATTTATAGTTTTTATAAAATTGAAGTTTTTCGTATAAATACATTTACAAAATTATTCTACTTTCTTTAAAATCCAAATCTAGTTCCATACTCCCTTTACGTCAAAATACACATTTACTTCTTTGTATTGATAAATTTGCACAGAAGGCAGACTTGAATGGGTACATTAGGCTAATGTTGTGTGAGTTTTGGACTTTTGCTTATACAACTTCCCCCAGCTCTTTACCCTCCTGTATATCCCCTAAATATGTTCTAAGAGTCCCCCAACTCTCTGGAGCAGATATGGAGGCACACATGGAAGGAACTTCAGGGGAAGGAAAAATGAATTCCACCACAGTTCCCATTCCCCTTTTGGACAGCCAATGCGGGATACAACCCAGTGTGATATACAGTAAAAAGGACCCAGCTTTAATTAAACTTGCTTTAAATGTTTAAGGGTTTGCCTTCACTCTTTCAGGATCATTTCCTGCAGTTGTGATGGCAGGTTCATAGGAGGAGGACAGCACAAGAAGCAGTCATAAACTATTACAACAGAAGTGGCACAACACTTTCCCCAAGTCTGGTATACACAAGGCTGAGCCCATTTGAAGTCCTCTGCTGCCGTAGCGGAAGAGGACTTTTTATCATTACCAGGCCCAACTCTGCCATAAACACTATCCTACCCCCCATCCCTTTGAGTTCTTTTCAGCAAACTGCCAATATATGAGATGGAGAGAGAGAGAGAGAGAGAGAGAGAGAGAGAGAGAGAGAGAGAGAGAGACAACCTAATTTGACAAAAACTTACTGTGTTGTTTTTGTTCACCATTCTCTCCTCCCTATTCTATGTGTCTTTTACTAATTTCTGTGATCATAACACAAGTTACTCCTATCACTTTTACACTGTTTCATTTGGAACCTGCAATGTTAATTAATAAAGGAAAAGCCTAGACAGGTAATGGGCCAGGTAACAATGAAAAAAATCCTTTAAAAGGTTTACCAAAATCCTACTACAGCTTTCTGTTAGTAACATGCAGTATAGCTCTTCTGTTATGCAAGAGACACCATGTTTAGAAATAGGCCAAATACTAATTAAACTCTCCTATGAACTGTGGTATTTATTAGAAGACTAAGACCAATATGTTCTGGATTCTATCCTACTGTGAGAAAGCAAGATACTCAAATTAGAAACCCAATAAACAGAAATCCTTTCAAATAGTAGAATATTATGGATTTCAATATACTGTCATTCCCCAATAAATACCATGAAGTGTTTAAAACTAGAGTTGCAGTATAACAAAAAGCTTATAAAGGCAATCCAATCCACAGAACCACAACTTGCAAAATCCACACTTGTGGAATTGAGTCAGGTTAATCAAGAAGAGCATTATTTTCTGCCCACATTTGTGTCATCTGAACGTAACATAGTCTTTGGATGAGAGAACAAGCTAAATATGGAAAATATTTAGAACCCAGAAACAAAGTACAATCTAGAAGTGAACAAGAACAAAATGGACAAGAAGTCAAAGCAATGTTTCTCACATATTAAAGCAAAAAATCTTAATTAAAATGCTTATTTTGGATCACTATACCTATGGGGAGGGGAGGAATTCCAGTGCGTATTTCAATTACTTTTAAGTTTATCAAGCATATTTTATTTACTAAGAAACACTGAGAAGGACAGAACAGTATAGATTGGAGTCTTTAAAACAAATGCCTTTGTGTAGATTGCAGTGGACCAAGTCTCCCACATTAGGAGACGGTAGGAAGTTCCATTGGATTCCACTATCACTTTCAGTAATTCATAGTCACAAAATGAGAGAGAAAAAGCAACAATACTGACTGAAAAGTCTTACATGGTAAGTATCAAACTAACTAGACAAGATCATAATGCAATCCTTTTGTTATGATCAAGGGAGAATTTAGAAAGACATATTTACCATGGACGAAACTTAGAATAAAAACTAAATGTCTTGCTGTACATAATTGAACACAAATTATTAATAACTTTGAAAATAGTCTATTTAGCATTATAGTATCTCTACAGGCCAGAGATATTTCCACAGGAAATACAGATAATGAACACTAGGGAAGAAGGCCTTTCCCTGGACTGAATCCCCTATTAGTGACATGTAATATAAGCTAATATCCTCTTGTCAGATTTCTTACATAAATGTTGACCGTCTCCAATTCTGATAATAAAAGGTATTTTTAAAACTGATCAGCCACCAAGCAACTTTTATTACAAGAAGAGTTAATATACAAATAAAATTATAAATGCTACATAAAGTATAATTAATAACAAAGATCAAGAAACACCCTTAATAAATCTAATCAAATCTAATAATTTTTGCCTAACATTTTTGTTGGCTTTTCAAGCTTGAACAGAACAAAGTTACTTTTTCAAAAACTACACATTCAATTTAGTTTTCCTGTTTCTACAAATGTTTATAGATTATTACTTTGTTCATAAGGATAGATACTCCAGATTCTATATTTCAATTGATGGTAAACACTGAAACTTTGAAAGAACTTGCTATTCATTCATGATTAGCATTCTTGCTATTAAGTGTTCTATGCTCAGTTTTCACATATCTTTTTAAATATACCATTAAGACAACTGTATTATTTAACAGCACCTCACAAGCAATAACATACCTAACCCATAGTAATATTTCCCCAATATATCCACGCACACAGTTTCTGGTCCTCACATAGTTTGGAATTTTCAGTGTAAGCCAGAGGTATTTCTTTTGGATAAGAGGCCCTTTCAATTTACATAAAACATCTAACTATATTATCAATAGACATGTAAACTAAGTTAACATACTTCAGGTATAATAATGTATCAGTGTTACAAATATTGGAAGAGCAAAGAGTATTTATTGTGAATTTTCAGCCAATTTTATAAATTAAACAATTGTGTTAAATCAATATACGTAGGCAAGTTTAGGAGGTTCAGCACCCACTTTTGACTGTCCACCCTTAGATCTACTCATGGGTTGCCATCAAACCACCAAATTTGGCAGCCCATGTGTTCTTACCCTTAGATTAGAAATGAATGCTCATCCAGACACTAAAACATTCTTATTCTTCAAATCACTCAAACCTAGAAGTATATATCACTAGAACAAATGAAAAGGAGTCTAGAGCCAAGAACTGCTTACGTGCATCACAATTTTTAAAGTTTTCCTTATTTCATTTTTATCAATATTTAATAGTTTCTATTTCCTTGTCTAAACCATATTGACAATAGTCTATCAATCTTTTTTCTTCTTTTGCCATGCTGGGTTTTTTTAAAGCTTGAAACTACTCCAGAAATACAATCCAAACATCACTATTACAGTATTTTTCAAAGCAAGGGATAGACATCCTTCCTTGGGATACTTTGTCACAAAAAAGCAAAGCATCAAACACTACTACCTCACAGCATTTTCTACTACATTTCACAAAAAACAAATGTTAGATCCATTGAAGGTAAAGAGAATGTGCTATAGGATTTTCCTTCCCACCCACTCCTGTGCTTAACAGATCATCTGTTTTCATCTGATTTCCATTTCTAATGGAAATGAAAGTATGGGAAGGGTTCTTTGCACAATGTGGAAATCTGAGAATGGGGAAATCAGGGCAGACTGCCCTGGACAAGCAAAAGTGCTTTTCCATTCACCCAAGATGTCTCTGGATGCAAGCAGTAATTTGTCATTATATCTGAACTGAGTAATCCATGGTTTGCCAAGAGAGAAAGCACAGGAAGAAGAGTCAGAATGTTTTAACTCTAAGGATACCTGTGAACTAATCACTGAAATTACTAGTAGCAAATAGGAATGGATTATAATTGCTTTTAATACATTTTTCAAGGAATAGTACAAAATAGGAGTGCAAGTTAAAAGGAAGCCATATTTTACCATTCTTCTTGGGTTATTTCAGTACAAACTGGTGATTCTGTAGTTGGCATGCACAATCATGATTTGTTATGTTGGAGAGGCCTATGCAGTTTTACCCTACATGTCTAAGTCCACTGAAGTTCACAATCAAAATGCAAACTCTGGATCCACAGCTGAGCTGAACCTGCTCTAACAGAATCAAGAAGCTTCAGAACCCAACTCCATCCAGTGTGCCATGTTTTGTTCTGCCAGGTTAGGGAAGGAAAAATGCCACAAAAGAGCATGCTGTATTATATGTGTTAGTCTGTAACATGCTACAACATTGCTTTTGTTATAATCATATGAATGTCCTCAAAATTACATCAGCATCTTCCTTATAAATTCTACAAAGACAGCAAGGAAGAACCCTGAATCTGGCTGCCTTATGCAGGAAGCCCTTTTTAATTGTCATATGCTTCACTCATCTAAGAGAAAGTTATTCTTGCAGACTTTCTGGAACTATTGATGCATGTGTTTTTCACCACCTACATAGTACAGGAATAAATCTCCCACTGTTTGTTAAACAACATGGCACATTTTTATTTTGAAAGGAAACAAGTACCACCATTTGTTGATTTTTTGGCCAGTTCTTTTGCAAAGTATGGGCTATTTTAAAATTATCCTTCACTCAGAAAGCAGTATTAATTTTACATGGTATTTTTGTCTCATTTGCTTCACAAGCATGTGCTTAGTGTTTATATAAAACTTCAAAGCTAAAGTCTGCAGTCCAAATTGTATCTATGCTTTTCAAACAGTAAACCTAAATCCTACTATTATTCATCACAGTAAAATAGTCTGGTTAGGTCCTATTTATTCCACATGATAAATATGCAACATGGTAGATACAAAAACAGTGGAAGGCTGATAGATCAGGTAGCAATTTTTGCAGGTTGAATACACTCTCAACCATTTTTTTCAACAACTGTCAAGTTTCATCTTATTTTTATTTATTTATTTATTAAAACATTTTTATGCCGCCCCATTCGCCGAAGCCTCGGGGCGGCTTACAACATAGATAAAACAAGTTAAAATCCATATAAAATAATCTTAATTAAAACTCACATTATAAAATAAGCCGCCCTGGCCAGATAAAATTCAATTGTATTTAGCATTTAAAATGTTGCTTAAATAAAAAGGTCTTAGCCTGGCGCCGAAAAACAAATAACGACGGCGCCAGGCGGACCTCTCTGGGGAGCGCATTCCATAACTTAGGCGCCACCGCTGAGAAAGCCCTTCTCCGAGTAACCACCCTCCTAATTTCTCTCACGGAGGGCTCCCGGAGAAGGGCCTCTCCCGCCGATCTCAGGGGGCGACTGGGCAAATATGGATGTAAGCGCTCCTTCAGGTAACCAGGACCCAAGCCGTTTAGGGCTTTATAGGTCATTACCAACACCTTGAATTGGGCCCGGACTTCAATGGGGAGCCAGTGAAGCTGACGGAGAACTGGCGTCATGTGAACATAACGTCCAGTCCCCGTCAGCAGCCTGGCAGCTCTATTCTGAACCAATTGAAGTATCCGGACCGTTATCTTGCTAAATAACATAAGATATGTATACATTGCTGGCATCCTGCAATTAAATAAGATGAAGGAAATTATAGTAGTTTAAAGCCAGATAGAGAAAGAGAGATTTTTAGCTGGCACAATATATTAAAAGATTTTAGTTGAGAGCATGTAACAATCACATTTTTAAACCATATTCTCATTTCCCTATTCATATGCTTTGAACTTCAGTAGAAAATTCTGATTAAAGCCAGGCATACAGTGAATAAACAATACTAAAGCTAGTTTCCCTCTACCAATATTATTCATCCTTAAGGTAGAAACATTCCTTCTTTTCCACTTTCGGTGTTTATCAAAGACAGACTGTAATGAAGACAAACTGCTGCATCAATTTAGACTGTCTTTTAGCAAACAGAGGATGATAATGAATCAAACTATCCATATGATAATTTAAGAAATTATTCTTTATACACCCAGTCCCCCAGTTATGAAAGTCTGGGTTAAGAACAATCCCTACTTATAAACAAGGAAACCTAGAAGTTTAGCTTCATCTCCAGCAGCAAGTGGGCATCCATGGGTGCTGAGAAAAGGAAGGAAGGGAAGAATAGGAAGGGAAGGAGGAAGGGAGGGGAAGGGAAGGAGAAAGCTGAAGTCAGAACTAGTTCTACAGAGATGGTGGAACTACAGGTTTTTTCCAAGGCCGTGAAAAACTAGCATATGCATTTTGGATCATGTGGAGTTAGAGATTTTAACTTTGTACTATATTTGGTTTGTACCCATACCTCCAAGGTGTAAATCCAATGTGAGTGCAGATGATGCACTGAAGAAAAGAAAAACAATCACAATCAAAACTAAAGTCATTGGGAAAGCATTAGGCTTTAGTTGTTCAAGAATTTGGTTCTCTCTCTTCAGTATCTGCAGTTACTTTATTATTACTATATTATCATTATTAAAATTCTGTTTAAGATGTTTTAGTGTATATGGAAGTGTTTAAGTGTTTTATCTGCTTTTTATATGTGTGATCTGACTTACATGCAAATTCAACTTAAAGACAATCTCATGAATGGAACTTGTTCTTAACCCAGGGACTGGGTGTAGACTGAGGAATGATCAAATATATCATTGCTTTTTTTTCCTAGGGCTTTTATCAGTTATCACTGACTGTTACTCGTGAAGAATGGGTGCAAGACTTAGTGCTGGTAGAGATTATGTCTTATTAATCATTAGAAAACACCTAAGGAAATGCAGGCACTTTTTAAAAAATCTATTTTAAAATCAACAATTACTAAAAGGACGAGTTAACTACATTTTCATACATCATCATTATCAAACATAAGTTTAACTTTTGGAATGGAAGCATAAGCAAAAACCCAAACAAGGTATTTGAAACTTTGCTCCCATCCTATCTGTAATGATTCATATTAAGAGACAGAAAGCAGGAATCCTACAAACTGCATTTGTGCCAATGAAGTTCAGTAATGCAACTACATAATAGAAAATGGTGTATTCTGATTAAAACAGATAAAGCCATAGACACATAGACTCCTTCTCTTATTATTGTGAGGTGCAGCTGAGACTTTTATGGAACAACCCCAGCCACAGATGGCTGCCATCTCCCTAAATCTCAATACCTACCTGCCTGCAACAACCCAAAACACACTACACTAGGAGTAGTCAGCCAGCATCAAGACTGGCTACTATTTTACTGGGCAGAACACAGCATGTCCTCTGGTTATGTCAG
The DNA here is from genome assembly GCF_004798865.1 of Varanus komodoensis. Lineage (NCBI taxonomy): Eukaryota > Metazoa > Chordata > Lepidosauria > Squamata > Varanidae > Varanus > Varanus komodoensis. The sequence continues at coordinate 27,281,470 of NW_025335268.1, read as the reverse complement.
TTTAAGACAGTCTCAAAATTATGAAGTTTGCTTTTTGCTGTTTGGCCAGACTAAACAATAGCTGGCTTAACCCTCCCCTCTACCATTTATTCTGACAGTTTTGATCTGCTATTTAATATTCTGGTGGGAAATAAAGTTATTTCAAAATGACTCCAATTTAAAATATGCCATTCCAAAAATGTAGTTTAACATAACTATTACAGTTCATTTGAAGCCAAAATGTTATAATAGTAATAATAATATTAATTCATTTCATTTGAACAAAAAGGCACAAAAAGGGCAGTGAGTATTTGTTAAGTTAGGAATAAACAAACTCTGACTTGTAATTGAGGGAAAAAATTCCACCCACCCACATTATGCAATCCTAATTAGACAGCAGGAAGCCATGAAGAAAAAAACTGAAGAGAAAAACAGGAACCAAAAAATTGCCTAGGTGAAATACTGAGCTCATAATAATTAATTGAAGAGGTCCAATGTACCCAAATAACCTAATAAGAGTTTTGTCTCCTACCCATTACCTTCCCTCCAAAAGAACATTACAAATTTTGCTTCAAGGTGTGTTTCAAAGGAGAAGCACTATGTGGTATGATGGTTAGAGGGTTGGATTGGGGACCCAAGAGATCTGGCTTCTAGTCCCCAAGCAACTATAAAGCTGGCTGGGTGACTCTGAGCCAGTCACTCACTCTCAGACCAGCCTACCTCAACAGGGTTGTTGTGAGGATAAAATTGACCTCTGTAAGCTGCCTTGGGTTCCTCACAAGAGGACAAAAGGTGGGATATAAATGTAATGTGACAATAACAATAATAAGTCTTGCAAGTTTGCACAATGAGAATGTTTATTCCCATGTCAAGATAAAAGCCATCTTGGAAAATGTATTCCTGGAATCCAAAGGAACCCTGTAATGCTTTCTAAACTGGTGACATGTTTTGAGCACAGCTGTACTCATTCATTGGCTTTAACAAAAAACACAAAGATCTACTCTAGTGATATATGGACCCAAACATGGAATTTAAGATACAAGCAAAAAGCTACATTCTTTTTTTCTGTTCTGTTCTGAGGCAGTGTTACATACAGAATGGATCTTAGGTGTTCAGCAGTTTCACTTTCCCATTCAATTCAGTAGGAAAACCAGAAGCTTAATTTTAATTAATAAAAGGGCTGAGACTGTCAAGCAATGATATAGTGAATAAAGAAAACATTTCTGTATGTTTACTTTTGTGGTAAATGCTAAGTGGAACTAGTGAGATAATAAATAAGGCTCTTGTGCAAAGTGACTGATACTTTTAACTTTTTGACAGTCAATCAGATTTACAGAACTTAGTTCAGAGAGGTCTACTCACAAAAAGACTTTTATTATCCCTTACAATTTCAATGTACAGCCTAATAAATCAAACTGAGCCAGTCAGGTCTAAATGGGGAAATACTAACATGAATAATTTTTATTCAGATGTTGTGTCTCAACCACCGCTTTTTATATTAAACTGGAGTCATACTGAAATAAAAATTGCAGATTAAGACTGTCAATATAAACAGTAGAGGAGTGTTAAAAGATCTGCTGTTTAGAGTGTTAGCAAGGATAAACAGCAAAAAACTAATTTCATATTGTTGAGAGCATCTTAAACTGACATAACCAGAGGAGATGCTCATGCATGCTCAATCAAAATCTCACAATTTAGGACTGATCCAATTGTGTATGTGCACGTGTGTATACTCAGAACTCCCTTTGAGTTCAGTGAGGGTCACACTCGCAGGTAAGTGGGAACAGGATTACAGCCTAATTTCATATTATAGGGAAATACATTCAGCAAGCATTTAATCATTCCTCACATTTACGCTAATAGTATCCTAGATGCTACACAGATGTAACATGGTCTCTGCATGAGGGCTTTCAACCTACATTTAATGGACAAAGCTATAACAGGGCGAGACAAACAAAAGAAATGGGACTAGAGTGAGATGCATAACAGGTAGTCTGAGTCTTTTTCAGAAGAGTTTTGGTAAATGGGAAGAAGGCCTTGGAAGTGGTAAGAGACAACCTAACAAACAGAAAGCAGCTTTCTAAGCTCAGAGGCAGTAAGCATGACAGAAGAAAATGAATAAGGCTGACAAGTGTTGAACTTGTAAAAGAGAGAAGCTAGTAAAAGCATTCACATTTACTAATTATGTGCATCAAAGAAAATAGCATTGGAATAGCCAAACAGAAGTTCTCTCAACTATGTAGAGAGAGGATAGCAAAGAAAAATAAGCAGCAGTCTAAGCAATTAGTCTTAGACAAGGGTTTTAACAGTCAACATAAATATGACAGGCAAGCAGCCTTCCCAAAACAGAGCCCTCCATGTGTGTTAAAATACAACTCCCATTAGCTCCATGCTGGATGGGGATTATGGAAGTTGTAGTCCAACACACTTAAGGGAATGTCAAGTTGTAGAAGTCAACTGTAAAACAGCAATTGGACAAGGGAACAAAATAATTCCTTAGTACCATAAATTATTCCAAGGTTGCAGTCCTCAAGAAGCAAGAGAGATGGCAATATAGTCAACATTATCAAAGAAAATGAAGCGGAGGGGAAAACAGATTGCTCTCTCTCCTTCTAACATTCAACTTGAACATATTAATGGAATATATGGGAGTGGGGAGAATGAGATATGAAGGGTAAGTTCTCAGAAAAAAGTTATTTCTGAGATTATCTAGGGAGGAAGTTCAGAAGATAAGCAGTAGATTCAAAGTGAGAAATTCCTACAAGAAATAAGAGAAATTTGGAATAAGCGCAACAGAAGATAGCAAAAGCTGCTGGAGAGACAGGAAGAACCAGCAGGGGGCATTTGTAGATTGGGGTCATATCCTTACTACCTAAACCAAAACATCATGAAATACTGTGCCAACTTTTGAGTTCTCCTCAACTCTCCATCAGGCAAGATGTAAAAGCCATAAAAATGTTGGGGGGGGGGAGCCACAGAGTTTGCATTTAAGATGGAATTTGGGAAGAAATTGCAGGCATTCAAATAAGCTCTTCTGGTTTCAGATTGCATGCAAAACTGTCCCTAGAACTTCTAGGGTGAAAAGAAAAACATACAAATCTTTGATGTCCATTTTTTAAAATATAAAATGCAGTTGTTACCCAGATCTAGCTCCACTCCAAGGAAAAACACACACACTCCTTAGTCAGTAAAAAAAGAGGAGGGAAAATCAGGCAGTTTTTACATTAACAAAGCTGGAAATTAATTTTAGTTGCTGCATTCAGTAAAAAAAATATGTAAGGTTCTCAAAACTATTCTTAGCTTTCAGACTCAGACATCTGGGGCACCCTTTCACACACAAAAGGGAGAACACATTTCTTTAAACTCTTGATTTATGAATGGAATGGATGCAATAGCCATTCAGGGGCCTGACACAACTTAACCAGGTGCCCAGCTTTTATTCTTGGCCCAGTCTTTTAAATTGCTTTTTATTGTTTTGTATTGCTCTTATGTTTTTTTTAAAAACAGAAGAATTAAAAATTAATTTATCTATTGTAGTTTATTGTTTTTATACTTTATTGTATACCTCCCAGAAAGGTTCGGCTACAGACAGTATAAAAATGAAATTAATAGCAATAATCTAAAAGTGTAAAACTCAATCCATTCTGAAGGCAATCTACCCTATTCTCCACAACATACAAGCACAAGTCACCTTCCACCATGTTAATTTTTACATAATTCGGGGGGGGGGGAACCTAAGTCCAAATATCAGTTAGGATAACTGACATTTCTACCAATCCTACTATACTAAATACCATGTACAAGCAATTCTCAAGTGTCTTGTTACACCAACAAGAAGTCATCCAACAAAAAGGAATTAAAAATGTCAAAGAACAAACCATGCAGTACAGAAACACATGTTGTCAGTTTTATGATACAGCGGTATTGTTATGTTGTAGTAGATCATTAAAAAAACACTGGACATGGCAACTCATTTGCAGAATCAAGGTAGGAGTGGAATGGGTCTGTGGAAAATTGGTGGAACATTACTGGAGTCCATCAAAGCACGGCATCAAAAATGCAAGGTGCAAACATGTTTCTGGAGAGCTCAGTGGTCCTTATCTGTTAACTGTCTACCATTCATGGGCTGGGTGGTATTTAAGTATTTCACAAGGGCTGTTAATTCCAGAATTACTATATAACTTTAATAAGTAATATTTTCATACAGAAATACACAAATTTGGATTGAATTTGAGAAGCTCGTCAAAATCTGTACTTGTCACAATCCATTTATCTGTCCAAGTTAAGCAATGCTACAGCCCTCTTTGGACACTAACATCTTTGTGTTACCTAGATAACGGACCTCCATGTGCAAGAGGCTACTCTTCCACTGCCTAGTGAAGCAACAGAGCTTTTTACATCAGTGTTCTCCAGCTTTTCCAAACGGTTTCCTCAACTAAGAGTTTCAAAAGCCAAGAGTTGCCAGTACCTGCCAGATGAAGGCACCCACGAAAAAGTGCAACTGCAACAGAAATGTTAGGATTAATAAGTATTAGAATTTGTTGCCATCCTATTCTATTATGTAAATCATTTTGTGAACTTTGTATACAAAAGTGAATATAAATATTCTAAGTGAATAACAAACTCTGTCTTTGCCTGACTCAAGGACTGCTCTGGTCTCTGACACAAAAATGTTCTTCAAAAATGTATTCAAAGCACAGCAAGAACTCAGGGATAGTCTCCTAGCTCCAAGGTGTGTGAGGGCATGGGGGGAGGGGGGAAAGGTCAGGAACCCCATCTTAAATGTTGCTAAAGTTCTGATAACTTAGGATATTCAGTCCTTACACTTACCCAGCCCTGTTTCTTCCCTCACGCTAATCAGTTCACATTTAAAATTGATCTACTATATTTCATACTAACATTGCTGCATAATTGTATGTTAATTTATACTTAATGATACTGCTTTGCTAAAACTGAGATTATATAATCTAATAAAAGCTGAGCATACCATATCAATTAACATTAAAACAACATTACTGGCATACTAATTCCATGTCATTCCTTATAATATTGGTCAAGTCTTCCTTGATGGTGAATATTCTAGAATCACACTTTTATTATAGGTAAGATAGGTTAATGGCACCAAGCACTTCAGGAGTATTTTTGAGTTTAGCATTTTTTAACTTATGTCTACTAGACCATTAAAAAATCCAACAGTCCCCCAATATAGGTTTTTTAAATGATGAAACATGAAGCATCCAAAAATATGAACATCTGTCACAAATCAAGCAATATCCTATGCACTGCTATATCATCATCAACTGATACCTTCTCAGCTCCTACACAAATGAACTCTGTGAAGCTTTACAATTCTCAAGAAAGCTTTTAGTGTTTAAAAAACAAGCATCAGCAGTGAAATATCTGGCTATTATACCTTAACTGCAGGTAAGGCTGAAATGAGAGTTACCAAAAAAATTAAGACTACAACTGCTATTGCAGTCAGGCCCGAGTCTCCCTGCAGTGATTTCCAACAAGACTACAAACCAGAGTTATGAATGGTAGACTGACTGAAGATAACTGTTTAGCATGAACATATCGATCCTATCTTGTTGTTTCCCTGACACCCATTACAGTTTTAATTTAATTAGAAAGCAGAGTATCAACTTATCGGTCCCCATTTCAGCCACTCTGAGACACAAGCCTGTGTACACAACTATGGTATTAAGCAGTGGCATGACACACATCTTCTCAGCATGCTTCCCTAGGTGGATAGGTGTGCTTCAACTGTGGGCAAAAACAAGTTTTGCCAGATGGTGTGTTCACTAGGTCTAGATTTTGGATTATTTAACTGAATACTTACTATACAGCTTGTTCAGCCAGAATTGAGTCCTACTAAATTCAACTGGGCTTCGTCTTAAGCAAGCATGCAAGAATCCTTTATAGATTCCTTGGCATTTGCCATTCATCCACAATGTGAGAATCTTGACTTTTAAGTTGTCCTAAAATGTGATTCCTAGAACTTAGTGTGCTTATTAAATTCAGAGAAGTAGGAAGGGGAAATAACCATATAAATGGCATCAAAAAGTGTGAGCCTCCCTTCAGGTGGAGAGTTCGGGGTGCCCCTAAGGGATGATGAGAGAAAGTAGTCAACTCACTTTCGTCCGGCCGTTGATTTTATAGTTGCCCAACTTGCCATTGCAGTGGCGAATGAGATCGTCCATACTGTTCATGAGCTTCCCGATGGTCTTGCAGCCAGGCTCCTTCCCTTCCACCCAGGTGATTTTGTCGCCGCGGATGTCTCTGGAGGAATCGCTCTTCTGGCTGACAAGCTGCCCATCGGTGAAGCGGCCAGTGTGGTGCAAGGCGCGCACCTCCTGCTCGATCTGCCCGCCCAGCTCCTTGCCCAGGAACTCATCCACCACGCAGATGCCGTGCTTGTTCATGCAGGGCACGATGTACTCCAGGGCCAACCGCTGAGGCACCAGCGACTTCATCTGTCCGTTGGGACGCAAGGACGCCTCTCCAGTCAAGTTGGATTTATCCCGGTACAGGAGCCCCGCCTTCCCGCTTGGAGCTGCCGGAGCCACCGCCGCTTCCTTGTCATCGCCTTCCTGCTCCTGGGCCTCTAACGCCACTTTGGAAACGTGGTTATTCGTTACCACTGCCACCGCGGCGTTCTCGTCCGAGTTGATGTCCGCTGCCGGCGGCTTGCCTAGCAGCGCCGTGGCCGCCTTGGTTCCGGGTGCCGCCGCCCCCTCCACGCCGTCCCGTCCTCCTCCTCCGCCTCCGCCTCCTCCTAAGGCATGCTGCTGGCTTCTGTGGCCTTGGAGGTGGTCGCCGGGGCCGCTACGGTGCTCGGCAGCGCCCCCTCCCGCCACCGCGGCGGCACTGCCACGACAGATGAGCTTGTGCTTCTTCCAGTCTTGCCGCTGATGCTCTTTGCTACAGTAGAAGGAGCTGCGGCAGCGTCCGCAACGCAGCAGGTTCTCCATCTTCCCGCACAACTCGCAGTACTGCCGGTCCCGCTCGCTGCTGGCACAGCTGCCGCCGCCTCCGCCGCCACCAATGCCACCACTGCCGCTGTTGCTACTGCTGCCGCCTTGGCCAGCCCCGCCGCCGCCGCCACTCCCACCGCTGTCATTGGCCATGTTGTCGCGTCCCCCTCCTCAGTCGCCCGTTTCTCCGCGGCCTCAGGAAGGAGGCGAGTGGCTCACTTCATCATGGCCGCCCCCGTCAGCACTGCGCTGCGGCCCCCGCTGCCTCGCCCGCCTCCCACTCTCCGCCTGGTGGGCGGAGGACAGTCACCAAACCCGAACGCTGCTAATGCCGCCGCCGCCTCATGGCAGCCTCGTTGGCGCAGGAGGAGGCGGGCTGCCTCTTCCGCCAAGGCTTTCCTTTCTCCCCCGCAGCCTGAGGGAGAAGAGGGGCGACGCCAGCCGTCGCCGCCGTCCGCTGGCGCGAGTCTCTCCCTCTCCGCTCTCCGGTCTCTCTCTGACTGCTGCCTGAGCCGAAGGGGAGGAGTTTGCGCCGCCACTCTCCGGCTGCGCTTCGCACGTACGCCACTTCCAGTCAGAAGCGGGAGGGGGCTCGGGACAGGGCGCACGCGCGTGCACCCAGCCCTCGGGCGGGCGGGGCGGCGAGGGACGAGAAAGGGAGCCCCGGCCGTGCGGGTTACCACGCGCGGCCGCGGGCTCCGTTCCCCCGCCCAGTCCTCACACAGGCGCAGGCGACTCCTGCGCTGTTTGGAAGAGCCGCTGCCGCTACTCTTAAGAGAGGGAACGTGCCTCCCACAAGCCCAGCATCCCACAGGACATAAAGGGCCTCGCAACGGCTGAGGGCGCGTCCCGTGGCGCACGTGCTTAGACGATGCGGCAGCTTTGCCGTTTATTGTTTTCAGGTCTGTTCATCTCCCATCGGCCAGTTGTTCTACACGAGATGGTTGTGCCTTGGCTGACGGGGGAATCCTGGGAAATGTAGGATTTTTTTCCCCCTATCTAAACACGTATATGATCGCACCCTGGAACTTGCTCGTGGCTTCTACCACCATGCACTTTGTGGATGCAGAAGATAAAAACAAGACACAATCACAGTACCAGAAGGCTCCTAAAGATGAAGGCATACATGAGAATACTACGTTAAACTAATTTCAGATGTCTTCAGTTGAATTCACTATTTCTGAAGGCTTGTGCCAACATCTTTTACATTTTAAAGTTACCAACTCCAGAATAAGAATATCCAACAGTTTTGTTTTCCATAAAGGACATTTAAATGGCAGGCAAATGATGACAGTGATATGTCATTGAACCACAGAGATTTGCTTTGATCTAAAGGCCTTCAGGGATCTCATACAGCTTTGATTTTCAACACAGTTCTAGGCATATTTACTGGAAAGTGGAATGGAAGCATCACTAGATAGATGCTTCCTTTCTTCTAAGTATGATCTCTTGCCAGAGGAGGGTTGCATGATCAAATTGTTGACAAAACAAAAGCAAATCTGCAGCTGCAGCAAATAATGGATTAATTAAGGCACAGTTTCCTGTTACATACAATTGAGGCCAGTAACCTGGTCAAGACCAGCCCTTTGAGCATCTTGAGGATTTGAAATTGGGTTTTCCACATCTCAGGGAATGACGTGGGTGTAGGGAGGCTGGCAACAGTGAGGGGCACATGCCAGTGAGAGTGTGGGGTACAGCTCTTAACATGCTTGGAGTCAGTTCAGGTTGTCTGTACTCAGGCGGCAAGACTTGTTTGAGGGAACAGCAACTCTCAGGTAACTCCACAACAGCCTGGGAGTTATTTGAGGGTTGTTTCCTATTCTAAAATGCAAGATTGCCTGAACATGGATGACATGGCAAGTTGCAGTTGGCATGTACTTAGGCAAATAGTGCCTGCCTCATACTGCCACTTAAACAAGCCATCATGACTTCTTTAAGTTGCAGTGATCATATGAAAGAGGTCTCTGAAAAACAGTCCAGGCCTTCTGGATGGTTTATTAACTACAGCAGCAACCCACCCTTAACTGGGTTTTGGCAGAACACTGTGCAGGTGAGGGTAATGGAGCAAACTGGACCAGCAAGTGATCTGCATGCACAACATGCTTAACAGGTTACTGGAGCTTCTTAACCATGTTGGTGATTGTGTGAAGTGTGTCACCATTTTCTTCAGCAGGGCCATGGCATTCCTCTTGAGGACTTTCAACACACTACAGTTCCAGAATGATTAAATTAGGCATGCCTTAGTATAATAAAAGGGAGAATTGGCATTATCAGCAAGGACTATCATTATAATGGATGAGGTGTGCAAGGGCAGAATAGGCCTGCAGGCTGGAACAGGGGGAAGACTTGCAAACTATTTCTAGGTGCTATGCATCTTTGTGTTGGGGCTAAACTTGCCTTCCACCGTGTGAGAACTGAATGTCTGACCTGAGCACAGATCTGATTCCCAGGCAGCCATTTCCTAGAGTGCAAGTTGTTTTACCTTGTCTCTTGATCATGGAGACTCCAGCCACCTGCTTAGGTTCTGTTTAGGGTGGCCCTTTCTTCACAAAAAAGAAGAATGGAGAACAAAAGAGGGTACGGATTAGCGCAAACTTGCACGTGCTACTTGAGATGGTAGAGATGCAAAATTAGAAATAATTACTACAATTAAATAGATACACAATTTCACAATAGGGGGGAAGGTTGTGACAAGGTTACCTCTGTGGCTTCTCAGCCTGCTGATCAAGTGTTAACTGCTGATGAACAGTTTCAAAGCACTCTTAACATTTGGGCTGTTTGCATGATTGATGTAGCCCACTGTGGGTCCTGTAAGCTATGGTGGGTTGTAGTGCATGCTGGTTGCCATTTTAAATATTCAACAACCCTAAGAGCCCCTGCTACCTGTGTTCTGAAGGTATAACAAACCATGGAAACCTATCACCAGGAGCTGAATATACAAGAAATGGGAGGCAGTCAGCCTACAAAACCTGACCTGACTGTGAGTCACACTTTCCCTGCTCTAATAACATGAAACCAGAAAATTTGGCAGAAACCACAAAGCCAGTCAAGGGAACCCCCATAGCACTGCCTGTAAGAGCAATCCTACATTCATGGAGGTTGCAAGGGTCCCCTGCACAAAGCATTTTACCTGCGCTCACCCACCAGTGCAAGAAATCGGGGACCATCAGCAAGCAGCCTGTGAAACTGTGGTGCAGCCTGTGAAGCAGCTGGAAACACATTCTTGGCATATTGGCGGAGTTCTGGGAGTGTAAGTGCCTGGATGGTAATGCAAAGCCAGTATGTTGCTAATGATGCAGTACTTTTGCAAAATCCTAAAACTTCCACCCAGCTGGTGTAATTGTGCCTAATGTAATAATCATTATTGCATTTTGTTTTTCATTCCAGGCATAACGATATGCTTCCGGAATGTTTGGCTTCCAGTGCAAAAATGCTGTGGGTGGCCTTTGCACCTTATCTTGGGGAGGGATGCCATTTGCTGCTTCACCGTAAGTGGCAAAATCAGCTAGAAACTTCAAGACATTTCCATATTATTGTTGTCCGCTTTTTAAACTTGGTACTGTGGAAAGGTCAAAGGCTCATAGGATAGTGCTTGGGAAGGTTTCTCAACTCCCTGTTGATCTTACAAGGAGTTGGGGGAAACAATCACACTGGCTCAAGCAAGTCACCAGTTCCTTGAGAATGCTTGCTTAAGGTCTGATGGGTGTGGTATGCCTCTTACAATTTTTAGTGAAGGCTTAATAAGCTATTAGGCAGCAGTTTTCCACATATTATTACTTGTCTACTAGCTCATACCCTGGGAGAAATGCTTCAAGGGCTGTAGTGTTGTGGAAACTTTTTGTACCTGTAAAATAAAATAGATTTTTTTCCTTTGCAGAGAAGGATCAGGTAATAGCATTTTGAAAAGTCAACCTTAGCACTTAGGTAGACGTATGTGCAAAACTTTTATAGAAAAATAACCCCTTTTTGGGGGGTTATTAACCTTGGAGGAAAACTGTATTTTTATCATATGTGATGTCATTGCCATCTTATATCCTCCATCAGAATTAGTTGGGGAATTTTATTATGTATATTAGTAAGAACAATTTGTGGCTTGAATGCTAGCAAAACCTTAGCAACCTTGAAGAGAAAGCATCTGTGCCTTTACAACCAAATAGTGACACAGACACAACACAACACCCCCTCAATTGTATCCATGTAAGCCTTTTTTGAATAGGCAGTGAATTAGTGATTATACGACTGTTTCCCTTTCTGCACTAAATTCTGTGCAAACACCACAATACAAAGTTCTTTACTTTGTTTTTAAACCAATTCCAAGGGACTATATATCACCGACTAATAACAGTTTCTAGAAGCTTCAGCAGTAAACTGCTTTTCAGAGAGGGACAAAGTAAGCACAACATGACCTCACCGTGCATTGTGATGTTTATTTAATACAGTTGCATCACTGTGATTCAGCATAGTAACTTGTTGATGGTTCATCTTGTGGAAATAACATTGGAATGGCAATCTATAAACTTTTTTTTTTTTGAGGGGGGCATAAACCTGTTTAATCATTAATCTAGTTTCTCTCTATCCCTCACTTCCTTCCATAGGAATAGTTCCTCTTTCTTTCTCTACACTGATGATTTAATTAACTGCAAAGAAAAGGTAAACACAATATATTTCTCCTTTTCGACTCAGGAAGAAATTAAAAGGAGTTCTGATGTGATGCACTCAAATTTTGGATTAGCATTTCTTGCATCTGACAAAACTAGATGTTCTGGTGTGCTATAGTTGCAAAGTACAGAGAGAGCTATGTGCAAAGGTTTACTGATGAAAATAAAATGTCATAAACTACATCAATGTAGTTTTGACAAGATTTAACAAGATTTAGTTTTAACAAGATTTAACTTTTAAAAGCTCGTATGCTTTTATCCACTGCACAATGGATAGAAATTTCGGTGGATGCAGCTTTTCCTACTATAGAGAGTCAATAGTGAGGAAAGTGCGCATTTGTTGAACTTGTTGGTCATGCAGCTGTTAAGGCACAGACATCCTGTGGTTTGAAATATACATGCTAACTCCTCAGAAGCTTTAGTTAATAAATTTATATGTTGCTTAGCATAGTATCTAAGCATTTTCCAAAGAGAAAATAAAACATTTGTGAAAACATTAAAGCCACATACAGTGGTACCTCGGCTCACGAATGACCAAATTTGGTTGTGAACAGAAATTTCATAAAAATTTTGCCGCAGGTTGCAAACTCTGCATGGGGTGAAGATCGCGAGTGCACCCGCCTTCCCTGCATGGGTGCTATTCCGGTTGTGCTGGTGGGTGGGGGGGAGATAGCCACAATAGCGCCCGTGCCCAGGATCATGCCTGCCTGCCTCCACACCCCCCTGCACAATCGCTGGGGGAGGGGGAGATGGCCACGATCTTTGTTGTTCTTTGACACTTTGCTTCAAATTTTTGTGAGTAAAAAAAATCGTTGCAGGATGGATTAACCTTATTTGCATTGACCCTTATGGGGAAATTTGACTTGGCGCATGACCAATTTGGGTCATGACCAGAGTCCTGGAACGGATTAAGTTCGTGAGCCGAGGTACCACTGTACTTGTACTACCATAATTAACAGACTGGGCACCACAATCAATCTGGGGAAACCTTGATAAAGAGATAGATCTTCAATAGTGCCTAAAGCATGCCACAGTTGGTGCCTTCTAAATGTCACATGGAGAGCGCATTCCATAAGGTGAGGACCACCATAAAGAAGGACCATTTCCAAGTTGCCGCAGCATGGCAGTCTGTACAATCAACAAGGTCTCCTCCAATTAACACAAATCTCTATTGGGGAAGACAATCCAGCAGGTAACCTGGGGCCAAGCTGCCCAAGACTTTATAGGCTAACAGCAAGACCCAGTTGCTTCAGCACTGATGTAACTTGTGATCATCCAGTCACTGACAACAGTTCTGCAGCTTCCAGACCAAGGTCAAGGACAGCCCCATGTAAAGTTCAGTCAGGTAATCTAAAAGTGAGGGTAACAGTGCATGGACTACAGTGGCCAGAAAAAAAGTGTGGCTGGCATATGAACTGGATCTGGTAACAAATTCTCCTTGCCACAGAGATCAGCTGGGCCTCTAATGACATCTAGGAGCACTAGCAAATGATGTGCCAGTTCCTTCTATGGGAGTGCAACCCTATCTAGAACAGGGAAGCCCCTCCATTCCCATATCCAAGAACTGCCCACCTGTTGAGTCTCAGTCTTGTCAGAATTCAGGCTCAGTTGACTGGCAGAGTGTTACTGGCTTATTGAATAAACTGTAATATGGTTCAAGGAAGCATGGCTGAATCACTTATGTTCATCTCCTGGTGCCTGGAATCCTGCGAAGAGCACACAGAAATAAGTATATACAAAGGAGGGCTGAGATTAAATAAGCATGAATCTGCTCACAAACTTTCACAAAAATCTACCTGTATGACTTGATCTGTTCCTGGGATATAGCATCTTTTTTCTTCAGAACATATATTGGCTGGGTTCACACATCACAATAAGCAATACTGCTCATTTTCCATCATGTATACTTTTTTGTGTGGATGTAGCTGAAAGATGATCAGGTTCAGCATAGTAACCCTCCTCCTGCCCACCATTTCCTTCCCTCTCAGTCCCCCCAGGTGGTATCCCAGGGAGCACTGCAGAAAAGGCTTCTTGCTTTGATGACTGCAATTGAAAGCCAAACTTGCTATCAGTCTTTGCTGTGCAAACAGGGCTCATGCCCCAAAGTGCAGCACAGAAACAAGCAGCTGGTCAGGCACGCTCCCCTCCTGCTCCAGAGGGGACCACAAATGTTTACATGCTTAAAGTTTATTTTGTAACCCAGAGTTCTGGGTTCAGGCATCACAATAACAGCCCAGGAATAGGGTATTCTTGGGTTATTGACTGAAAGTTAAGCAACATTGAATGGGAGACAGCGTGTTCATTTGCTGCTGCTTGGATGCAACAATTTCTAGTTTACACAATGCAAATTGTGCAAATCAGGCCATAAACTTTAACTTTGGGACAATATTTTATTTTCATTCTTCCCTCTGCTTTTTGTTAACTGGTCTAAACTGATCTGGAGATCTCAAAAGCTTGCACAGATTTGGTGATCTGTTGATAGGCCTAATATAGATTTGGAATTTGGAATAAAGCAGTGGCTTATCATGTAACATGCAAATCTTATGGAAACAATCACTACAAATTTCACTTCAACAACTGCTGTGTAACAGAAGGCAAATGGAATGTTGAAAATGTTTTCTAGACTTGCCTAGTTTTTAGCCAGTTACTGCAACCTCATCTTTAGGAGCAGCTGGTATACAGATGTAAACAGGTAATCAAGGTAATAAGCTCAATTTCCATGCTGTTGAAAAACAACCAGCTAGTTTCTGGATATCAAGTTGCTCTAAGAAGGAGTTGGGCAAGCCTTGCTTTTTCTGGTCAGCTGGCAACACTACTTCCTGCTTAGCTTATAAGACAGTCGATTCGCTTATCCATTTCTAAAGCTCACCCATTGCCTTCTGCCACATAAGTACCATCTAGTTTCCTTTTGAAGTTGATTCCATTTGTCCCAGGCAGCATACCTATATATGGCTTGTGTCAGTTCACAGACTGCTTCCTTTCTCCCTACAATCTCATCTTTCATTTTCTCAACTGTCCTGAGTTTTCAGACCTCAAACAAGAACATAACAAACAGTTCTAAGCATTCAGCAGCCGCCCTGTCTAAGAACCTTGGCATGCAAATTCCCCTTCATTTGCAAAGCCAGGACAGATTCTTTGCATTCAGGAACTTGGCTCAAGATGTATTATTCTCAGTTGGCAGGTATATTTATACATGGGTGGAGAGAGAAAAAAATGTAAACAGTGAGGTTAGATGGAAATGAAAAAAGTGACAATTGCATGAAAACATAAACGTATATAACAGATGGTCTATTTTGTATTTTGTTTCCATCTTACCTTATGGTTTTTTCTCCATTGGGTGTACATATTTGCCAATTTCATGATCTGATGAAGCAGAGACTAGTCCATCAAAATGGATTTTTTAGTATTCAAGGTACCATAAGACTCTTCCTTGGTTTTAAAAGGTTAAGGTACTGTCCCATTCCGGCATCATAGCAAGAGCTAGGTTGGCCCTGTGTCCTGCTT
Source organism: Varanus komodoensis (assembly GCF_004798865.1). Classification (NCBI taxonomy): domain Eukaryota; kingdom Metazoa; phylum Chordata; class Lepidosauria; order Squamata; family Varanidae; genus Varanus; species Varanus komodoensis. Next base: position 27,266,355 of record NW_025335268.1, on the reverse strand, counting down.
TTAGCCCTCTGTTTGAAGGGCTGTCCAGTCCAAATCCAGTTTAAAGACAAGAGTAAGAAGGGAAAGCACCTGGTCAGTAGACTGAACAGGCACATTGGTCACTGTGTAAGTTTTCTGCACTATGGTGATATTTTTATTATTTCTAAATTTGCAATATAAATAGGTACATGCATATTGTATTCAAATTGGTATCAACATTTGTTTTCTTTTTGGGCAGATGATGCATTCTGTCTTTTTTTGGTGATAATGTAACTGGCCACCATGCCACAGCCCTCCATCTATCTGCTGCTGGAGAGGGGGTATCTTGTAATCTTTGCCTTTAAAAATCAATGTATATCTGAATATATTTGTAGATACCCTCTTCTACTCCTTATTAAACCTGTTGTGTCTGCTTTTCTCTCCATAATAATATGCTATTTATTTATTAATTAAAGGGCTTTGTAGATGTATTCTCAGTACTTGTTCTCAGAATGTTTACAAGTGTTTACAGATATTAAAACAATATTAACACAGTTATCCATAAAATTCATATCCAAATAAATACAAAAATACAAGGGAATACAAAAGAATAAAACCATAAGAAAAGTAAAATAATAATAAATAACATATTAAATGAGAATAACCAAACATTATTTAGTTAAAAACCAATATAAAATAATTACCTCTAATAAACAGTTAAAATGTCAGGAAAAGAAAAAGGTTTTGCTCTGGCGCCAAAATGTAGGAAGTGTCTATGCCAAACACACCTCCCTGGGGAGCTGCTTTCATAAATGGGATGCCACTACCAAAAAGGCCCTTTCCCTCATAGCCGTCTTTAAAGGTGGCTTTTGGAGAAGAACCTCTGTTGATGTTCTTAGAGTCCAAGAGGTATATGCAGAAGGAGCTGTCCATTAAGATATCCAGGCCCTAAGTTGTTTAGGGCTTTATACATTAATGTGATTACCTTGAAGATGACCCCAACTTCAACTGATAACCACAAAAGTTTGTAAAGAACAGGGCTTATATGCTCAGCAGATATGCTGCCCTCATCTGTACCAACTGAAGTTTCCAGATCGTTTTCAAGGGCAGCCCCATATAAAGTACATTGCAGTAATCTAGACATGAAGTTACCAGCGCATGGATTACCATTGCTAGCTGCTGCCCATCCAGATAGCAGCACAGCTGATAAAAGGTGCTCCTGGCCACAGATACCATCTGGTGTTCCAGGGACAACTCTGGATTCAGGAGCACCCCCAAGCTCCACACTCTGTCTTCCAGGGGGAGTGCAACCCTTACAGAACAGGGTGGATAACCTCCCCCTGGACTAAGACCCCACCCACCAATAGCACCTCTGTCTTGCCTGGATTTTCAATTTATTGGCCCTCATCCAGTCCATCAGCCTGCTGAAACACTGGATCAAATGTAAATGGGAGGTAGAGCGGAGTGTCATCAGCATACTGATCAGCATACTGATGACACTTCAGCCCAAACCTCCAAATGACCTCTCCCACTGGTTCTGTGTAGATATTAAACAGTACTCATGATATAACTCCCATGGGGATGAGGTACTATCCCCCAGTGACACCATCTGGAATTGGTTGGTCAAATAGAAGCACTGCAGAGCAGTGCCTCCAAGTCCCAATCCAGCCAGCCTATCTAGAAGGATACCATGGTCAATGATATTGAAAGCTGCTGAGAGGTCCAGGAGAACTAACAGGGATGCACTCCCACTGTGCTTCTCCTGGAAAGGTCATTGTACAAGGAGACCGAGGCAGTTTCTGTCCCATAACCAGGTCTGAAACTGGACTGAAATGGATCAGATGATCTGTTTCCTCCAAGATTGCCTGGAGAAAACCATATCATCTGGAAAACCCCCAAGAGCCTTTGGAAACCAATTGGATCCATCAGACTCCAGGAGTGGACCATTTAAATGGGTCCCATATCCTTGTAGAGGGAAAGAGCAGTCATAAGTCCAAATCTGATGAGCAAGTGATCTGACCATGACAAAGAGGTTAATAACAGACCCCGCCCCCTCCCGCCACTTCCAGTTCACCATCTTCCCGTCTAGTCAAAAAGACCAGGTCCAAAGTATGACCCTTTTCATGTGTTGGGCCAGTGACATGCTAAGACAGCCCCATGGTTCTCATGGTGGCCAGAAAGTCCTGAACCACCCTGGACAAAGCAGGCTTGGCATGGAAATTGAGGTCCCCCAGAACCATCATCCTGGGGGTCTTCAACACCAGGTCTGAGATACCTCTGTCAGCTCAGGTAAGGGGTCTGATGTGCAGCTGGGTGGGCGGTACACCAACAGAATCCCCAGCCTGTCTCGGTTGCTCAACACTAGGTGTAGACATTCAAGACCTGTCCTTGAATGGTCAGGAAAAGGATTATATTCTTATAGATTACGGCTACTCCCCCTCCCGGACCTCCAGGCCAAGACTGGTGCTGTACTGCATACCTGGATGGGCACAATTGGAGGAGAAGAATGTTTCCTGCCTTCCTCACCCAGGTTCCATGATACATGCCAGGCCGGCACCCCCATCCACAATAAGATCAAGGAGGAGGGGAATTTTATTTTGAGCTGACTTGGCATTCAACAGCAGCGCCACCAAGACTAAGGACAGCCTGATACAGTTACCTGGAATCTTTTGGATGGGAGGAAAACCAGAGGAAGGGATAGCAGTTAAATATTTAACCACTCTTCTCTTCTATAGTTCCTGCAATGCCATACACCCCTCCACCCATGACCACACTAATGGGGGTATCCCATTGCTCCCCAGGGTCCCTGTAAAACATAATTAAAATGTCCATTAAAATGATAAAACAGCTGTTAATGAGATTTGTGCTGTAGTCAACAAAAAACAAGCTTTGAAAACAATTGTTTTAGGATTTGACAAGAGGGAAGCCATGTCTCAGCCATGCATGGGATGCAGTCAAGGGATTACTAGAGGTGGTACAGTCTTAAATCCCTGACAGTCAGCAACCTATTCTATGGAAGGGAAAGCTGAGGCACAAGACATGCAGAATGGAGTGGGGAAAACTGCACAACTACACAGAAATACTTCTGTGGAAATACTTTGAGCAGCAACTCCCATCTTGCAGAGAATCAGTTGACACTAAGATGATGTGTGGGAGGGGAGAATCCACACAGCTATAATAACTATGATAATGACAGCAATTAAATTAAAACGTAATATTCTCAGAGCCACATAGAAAAACAGGCTTAGCAACATGAAACAAACCAAGACCATACATGCAAACATCAAACCAGAGACACCCCCCGCACACACACACGCATGCATGTGCGCACACCCCATTCAAAAGTTAAACATTATACCGTTTTCTCTGGCTAGCTCCGGCTAACAGCTTGAGCTGAGTCTTTTTTTTTTTTTTTTTGCAAGGCTTCCCTTCTAATGAAGGGTACTAGCTCTGCCTGGCATGGAATGTCAGGACAGTTCCAAAGTGTTTTAACTCCAGGAAAATCCCCTGGAGTGGCATTTGTACATGTACAGCCAAGAACCTGGAGCCACCATACTGCCAGACCTCCTGCACTGTAGCACAGCAGCTGATCACCACAGAGAAGCCTGTTGTGGCTTGGCAAAGCAAAAAAAGTTATTTTAAAAGGTACAGTGGGAGGGGTAAGGGGAAGCACATGCTTTCTGCTGGGTACTGAATCGACAGATAGAAAATCAGCGTTTTAAAGAATTGCAATGCAAACAAAAACAAGAATGAATGGATATCCTGCCTGAAGCGTGGAGGGCCAAAAGAGGTGACCAGCATTCAATAAAACAGGTATGTGTCCTGTTCACATTACAAAAGGGAGGGGAGGAAGGTTGAGTTCACTGTGTAGGACAGAAACAAAATACAACTGGCTCATTTTAATGATGTTTGGACTACCCCCAAGTTGTGAAAAGAAAAAAAATAGAGGTCATAACAAACAGGAGCCAGATGGCTTTAGGTTTCCTTTGTTGTTCAGCTGCAAATTTCATGGCGATGCTGCAACCTTCAGCTCAGCAGAATAGCTGACAACAGTCTGGTGCCAGCATCACAATTATCTTGTTTCAGCTTTCAAAACTCTGTTTTCAGATCAGTATGACTATGATGGTAAGAGGGAAGACAAACACCTAGCAGCTCATTTAGGTATATGAATGCTTTTAGGACATTAGCAAATGCTAATCTCTTGATGCTGGGCAGTGGGGTCTACTCATCTCTGACACCAGTTGGCTCAACCCCTATCAACCCCAAAGGTGTGTGTTTGGTGAATCTTGTGTGCTATCAACATTAATTGTAACAGTGCAATATGGTTGCCTCATATGCGCTACACCACACTGATGAGTAACCTATAGTCTGCAGTCCTCATAAGGCCATGGAAATTCCCTGTCCGGTTCCGGCCCTCCGCACAAAGGGAAAAGTACTTATCTCAGTCAGTAGCTGATTGGTGATACATACTTACTGCTGCTCATCTCTGGAAGTTCACTCTTTAGTTTTGCTTCCCTTTGAGCCTTGTTCTGCTTAGCTCTGCGTAGTCACATGGAGGCTTTCCTTGTTTGTTTGAGAGCAGACATGATGTATGACGCTCAGTTTCACTTCTCATTTGCACCTAATGCCCCCAAGGAGGCTGTTGAATGTCAGTGGTTTTGAAATGGGGTAGGGCAAGGAAACAGGAAAACAGACTGGAAAACTGAGTAATCTGGACAGCAAACTACATCTGGTTTTAGATGGGGTTATACTCCTGCTTAAGGACCAAGTGTGCATTTGGGGTGTGCTTTTGGATTTGGTGCTAACTAGGGAAGCTCAAGCAGTGGCTGTAGCCATTTTTTTTTTACCCACTCAGGCTATTGTACCAATTGTAATCTTTTCTGGAGAGAAAGGAGCTTGCTTTGATTATTCATGCTCTGGTAACTTCCAGGCTATTGTAATATGCTATGTGTGTAGCTGCTTTTAAAGATGATTCAAAAGCAGCTGGTACAGCATATGGTTGCCTGAAAATCGGAGGGCCTTCTGTGGCATCATCAGCTGCAATGGCTAAGCCCAATTTAAAGTGCTGTTTTTAACCTTTCAATGGTTTGGATCCAGGTTACTCAACTGCCTCCCTCCATACCTGACTGACTATATTGTGAAGTCATCAGCAAAGGCCTTTCCCAGTAACCAGCCACCAAGGATGGTCATGCTGGTGATTTATAAAGAAAACTATCTGATTGGCGCTGCTGCAGCTGTTTGGCAATCAGCTTCCACTGCAGGTGTTCAGGAAAACTCTAAGCCCCCTCCCCCCTTATCTTTACATAGGTACTTGGGCTATTGGTTTTAGGTGACTTACACTTTATTTAAAATAACCAGTAACCTTTGTTTTTATTGAACATGTAATTGATGGAATCATAATTAAATCTTACTGCATCTCTTTTGTATGCTTTTATAGTGTACATCGCCATGTATGCTGTACACTCTCTGGGTTTTATCCTTAACGGTGACCTAAAATAATAAATACTGAGGATAAAATTTCATAATCCGATGAGAGGGCTCTGCTAGTCCAGGCAAATGTATGCAACATCAGCTTGTGTATTAAAAGGTGACAGAATCCTCGTTCTTTCCCGGTTTCTTTTGTTTGTCTTACAAATATTAGTTCATAAGCATGCTTTTAAGTACAGACCGTCTAGAAGCAACTCGGGCCTCTCGATTTATTTGTTGGGATTTATCGAGCAGCCACTTCCCACAGCAAAACTACATTTCCCACGATGCCTTGCTTAGTTGAAGGCCTCGAAGAGGCGACAGAGCGCGCAGAATATAGCTAGCCTACCCGTGCCTGTTGAGGAACCTTGATGTTCCTGTCTAAACTTCGAAAACGGCCGCATCTGTGCTACTAAAAGAGGCGACCCCATTTTCAGCCGCGGCCAGAGTGGCAGCAGACGGCGAGGCGGGGTTCGGCCGCGCGGAGTTAAACTCTGCTGACAGGAGCTTGCGGTAGACACCAAGTCCGCCCCAAGTAGGGAAAGGGTCCTGACAAGTGCGGCGACCAACGTGGAGCTGAGCGGGCAGTTGCGTTGCGGGCGGGAGCTGGTGGCGCCGGGCCTGTGCTGCGCGTGCCGCGCGCCGTGTTCGAGAGGGGCGGAGCGCTGGCCGTGGCCCCCCGGGGCGCGAGCGCGGGCGACATGAGCGGCAAAGAAGGTGGCGGATGGAGGCGGGGAAGAGGGCGGCGGCGGCGGCGGGTGGGAGGGCGCCGGAGCGTCAGGCGAGCCCTTTCCTCGCCATCCGTCTCTAAGTCTGTTTCTCTCCGTTTCGCCCCTTCTCCACCCCGTCTTCGCGCCTTGCTTCATTTTCCCGCCCTCGACGCCTAGGCGGTTTTTCTTAATCTTTCCCTTCGCGTATTTCAGACAAAAACGAGGGTACAGAGTAGAGATGACAAATGTTGTGTTGAAGTGAAAAGCGAAAGAAAAAGCAGATATCGGAAACGTGCCTTTTTTGTGGGGAGGGTCCCTGTGATTTTGGAACTGCATGGCAGGCAGAAGTGCAATAGGTGAAGCACGTTCTATTGCAGAAGAAGGGTTATATCGGTCGAAAACGACAGGTACAACCATCAAGTAGACGTGTATGTGCTTGAAATATAGCTGGAAAAGCTTGTCAATTTCATTGTTTCTATGATTGAAAGGAACAATCTTGTACACGTTTAGACACAAAGACGTAGCATACTGGCAGTTATAGAGTTAGGGTTAGGGTCTAGCGCTGCATAGGATTACATCCTAATTAATAACACTCATTAAACATTGCATTTAAAGAAGGAGATTCTACTTGCCATGAACACTCCTTCTTCCCTCCCCCCCCCCCCCGTAGTGATGAGAGTTCTAGTGACAGAACGTTTCTGCCATTTTTAATGTGCCTCATTGGTGATGGGGCTGATGACATGCAGGATGGCTTTGATTTTACTTCCTCAATTTGTTAATGGAACATAATTAGTGTTTCATACTTATGCAGTGGAATTGAATAATATTGGATTGTGCGTTTGTGCCATTAGCTTTTATAGACTAGAATGGATTTCAGCAAATTATTGTCCTATCCATGCATCTATATGCCAAGGTATAGGGGAAGTCAAAGAGCTCAAAGAGAAATGTTAGGGGTGCCACCTGTGCCATTTCTGCGCTATGGGGACCCTTATTTTGAAATAGTATTCAAAACTTGGCTTAGAAGCTTTGTATGGGTTTTTAGCACTGCAGTATATAATTTATTACAAATGGTAGGCATCACCCATCTATGATTTACTTCTATTGTTGGGGAATCACAGTTTCATAGTACTAAGTCTGTCTTTTGTGGAGAAAACAATCCTAACTTAAGGTAGTCCAACCTTTTTATTATTATTGCAATTGCATGGGTGGGTGGGTGAGTACATCTGGTTTTTGTTGGCCTTGTGATAAACAGTAAGGTTAGCCCTTTCCATGTCTTTGTCCTTTTCTGAGTTACAAACACACCCAAATGTGAATGTACTTGGTAACTCCCTGTTTTCCCATATCATATCTTAACTCTTGAACTACTTAACTTTACAGGTTACTTTTATTTTGCACTGCTCTGTTACTTCAGAAAGTTTGTGTTTTGCTAGTTCAGTTTCTAGTACAAAGCTAGTCCTAGAGCACTTACTCAGGTGTATGTTGGGGATAAAAGCATCACCATGGCCATCTCTATGGTATGGCTTCCACTCTGTTTTCTCTGGGAACAGAAAAGTAGTATGCTACTGGCAGTGAACAAGGCAGTAGGGGAATATTGTTCTTATTATGTGTGTGGGTTCTGTAGAGAGTCCCTTGGGCTTTTGTTTGCTCATGGGAGGCGCAACCCTTGTAAAGGAAAGGAGTACTGTTAATTGTACCAGCCTTTACAGTGTGGTCCTAGTTGTAATACTAGGAAAGATATCCAGCTGTGTTCAGCAATGCCAAGCAACTGCACAGGGTTGTGACCATAGTCTACAACCACTTATGCAGGTAATTGGGAATAAAACCCACTGAAAATTGATAGAATTTCTGATGGACTGAATGTATTGTTAAGATAAATTATAAAATCAATATAATAACAAAATAATAATCATGATTTTGCTGCTCAAGTGAAAACTAGTAAATGAACTTTATACCAGGGCTGTCTCAAGCCATCTCCCAGACCTTTCCCATCTCTATAATCTATCTGGAGGAGGAAAGTGGGCTTTGCCTTTAGACCAGGCAGAGAAACACTTATGGTCTTCCACATGTTGCCAGTTCAGGAGGAGTACAGCTGTAGCCCAACATCTGGAGTGGTGCATATGTTTTCACCAATGCTAAAGGCTATTATATTGGGCTTTGCAGGTGCACAGAGTGCCTCAGAAGATAACCTATTTTCCCCCCTTTTGGTACAGGGTTGATGAAGTTAAGGGAGCCAAACTCTGTGTTCTGATTCTTTGGTAAATATAACACTGTTTGATAACATTTAATTTTCACTGGTTTTGTTTCATATATATAGGAACAGGTGGTTTCAGAAAAAGGAAGCATGACCATTTTCCTCATGGTTATCGAAGAGAGGAAAAGGACAGCACTAATTCTTCTTCTGTTATTTTAGCCTTCAGATGTAAGTACCTGTTTAGAGGCTTGAGGAGTGGTTGTTACATGCATTTTAGTTGTCTTTTCTCCATGTGATTCCTTTTGTTTACAGTATGACCAGTCATGGAATCATTCTTTAATCATTTGTGCAAGTGTGGCACCTGGAATGTACTAGTGTGATTGTAGACATGGCTTCAGATTGTATTTGTGCACTGCTTGCTTCATATTGAGGGGTCAGTTTTATATGTGTGAGAAATCTCAGAGAATAGAAGCAGTGGTCACATGTGTGAACTGCTTCTGATTGTGTGTGTGTGTTTTAAAGTTCATGAATCGGATGATTAAGGGATGCTAAACTATGCTCTATTAAAAGCAATAATTAGGATTAATCTTGGTATTTTAAATATTTGTTTATTTGTTGGGATTTTATTTAGTGGAAGTTCTTCTGAGATATTTACAGCTTATATTTCAGTGGTCTGTGACTATTTGCATTCTTTTTTCTTCAGCATTTCAGCAAGAGCTTGATACCAGACATGATAAATATGAGAGGCTTGTGAAACTCAGTCGTGATATAACAATTGAAAGTAAAAGGACCATATTCTTACTGCATAGGATCACCAGGTGGGTACCTCTGCTATACATGCCTTATAGAGTGACCAGATACATGGAAGGAAAGGGCTTAAATACAATGTTGTACTAGCAGGAATCCTCTCGTAGAAGGGGAATTTCTTTTCTCACCTGCAGTCCCCCTATACTGCTCCATAATCTTTTCCAGAGGTTTTTATGCTTTCACAAATGGTCACGGGGGAAGGGAGAATTGCCCCTCTCCTGTTTCCACTGATGGAAGCAGTTCAGTGAGGAGAATGATAGTGTAGAATGTAACACAAGGTTTCCTGTTCCTTTAGCAGTTGGCACAAAATGAGCAAGTGTGTCTTGTTCAGGGGAGAGAGAACTTCTATGCCATTGTTAAAGTACAAGAGTTCTATTTTCTGTTGCCTAGCTTAAGCTAGCACTATTTCTGTAGGATGACTTCCATTTTGCTTCAAAAAGAAAAGATGGGCTACTAGCCTTGTGGGATGTGATTGAAACGAAGTTGAGAGGGAAACTAATTTGGATTTCGCAGATCTGGAGGCATTCAGATCAAAGCAAAACTGGGGCAGGGTGGTGGAGAGGATCCTGCACTTCCCAGGAATTTCTTTTAAGCGTGCTATCAAAGGAAGCCAAAGGCAATGAAAATAGGATGGACTCCGTTTATGCTGACTGGGAGTTCTTTGGGGGCATACGCTGTACACAACTGCAGACCTGTAGAGCTCTGCTTCCTGTCTTAAAAATCAAGCTTTGCTACAATAAAAAATTACTGCATTTCCTGATGCCCCCCTTTGGGAAGTCTATGATCATTCAAGCAAACATAAGAAAAGAATGTGCACATGAAGTGCTTAATTGTTCAGTATACAAACACTAGGCCATGCCTAGGACATTCTTTTCTCTCTTTCTGCCATTCTAGTCTATTTCCTGGTGGCAGTGCTGCAATAAGCATTAGTAGCTGTTGTTGTCTCTTAACAGTAGTGCTGTCTAGACTAGTTACACACATTAGACAATGTTGTGATTATATTAGAAATGAGCATCAGTTCTTTAGCCACATTGATGTACTAGTAACTGCAGCTGCTGATGTTGCTACACAGATGACATTGCTGAGAAGTCTAGACAAATAAGAGCTTGTGTGAAACTCTCTGTGATACCATATTGTGTCCATATTTTCCTACTTGTGTCTTTATAATAGAGCTTCTATGGGTAGCATGCTAAACTTATTTTTCAAAAAGAAACCATTTATCTTATAACCTGAATCCTTACCAACTGCCCAGAACATTGAGCTGTAAATACATGGCTCACACATTAAATGCTGACATGTTGCTTATGTCATGTGGTTTGGTAGGCCAGATTCTGTTTTGCTTGTTGTATTTGCCAAAGTTTATACTGCAATATAAGTGCTACACTTTAAGGAGTCACAAGGTTTATCTGCTGTAACAGATTAATGTGCCTACTTTTCTGGAATTCATTCCGAAAAGTTCTGTAACTTTGTATTTCTAATTTAATTTCTGCCTTATGGCAATTATAAAAAAACAGTTACATCCAGGAAACAAAATGCTGCAGTGTAAATGACTTCTGTTCAGTGTGCCAGCCAACCAGCCTGCTCATCCATCCGCCCGCCAGCCCCTCTAGAATATTCCATTCCCCTTCCAGTCCAGTTTGCCACCCCCAACCTTCTCCAGTGGCCAGTCATCATTCTTTAGCCACTGACCATACTAATTCTTCAAAGTGCTGTTTTGGGCTTGCTTTAGTAAACACAGTTTTTTTAACCTTGGAGTTCCCCTGTCCTGCTGGTACTCTCCTTTTGCATATGGATGGTGCTGGCAGTTGTGTCTGAACTTCAGAAGTAATGAGAATGTCAGTTCCATTCCTGATACTGAAATTTCTGGTACAGTCTTTAGTGTTGATCATACATGTATAATCAGGATTGTACCATTTTTATTTTGGATTAATATTTTGGATAATAATTGCATTGTATGTCTAAAGTTAAAACATTGTTTAGAAGCACCTCTTCCCAGATGGACCACTGTGACAGTGAGTATGAAATAGTAGTTGAAATGTGTAAAAAAGGTATTTAATTTATATTGAGATATACTTATGCCTCTAAGTTGTCCATCTCTGCTTTAGAGAAATTTGACTTTGTCTATAGAAACTTGGAGGTTCATTTGCATTTTTCTGAGCTTCAGAAGATTAAATTTAAGTGTAATCCTGTTACAGCATGTGTTTTTAAGCAAGATAGTTGAACATATAATAGTCCACATGCAATGTGTAGATTACATTTACCTGTCGATATCTCACCAATCACTACTTTATAACTTGATTTGTATTCTGTGATCACAGTGCACCCAATGGGGAGGAAATACTAACAGAATCGGAGACCAAGTTAGATATTGTGAGACAGAAAATAAAGCAAGTAGCACAGGAATTGATGGGAGAGGATATGTATCAATACCACAGAGCCATCTCTCCAGGTATGTATAAAGCTAACTAAATTTAGATTAGGTGCAACTCAAGATATTTAATTTGCTTTGATTTTATTATATAATTTGACATATGGGCATCAGTCTAATGGGTGATTGGTGAATGTGCTCTTGAATCTCAAATAATATTTGGGTGTCTAACTTGTACAGGACTAAGGGCAGACCTTGGATTGTACAGGGGTCAGCTGGAACATTCTCTGCATAATTTGTTACTTATCAGCTGGGTTAATAACACCTCCTTTGTGTTGGTGGTTGTTGACATTGACTTGACCTAGAAGGGGAACTTTAGATTTATGTGAACAGTCAGGGTGGTTTATCAGTACTTACCAGCTTGGCAGTTCAGGTGTTGCTGAGGCTTCTAAACCTCAAATGAATCCTTTGGTGACTTCCATAATCAATATTGGGATTGTCATTTCTTTTGTATTTGAATATTTATGGACTATCCAGAACTTACAGAATTGCAATATTTAATAATCCATTCAGTCAACTTGTTCAAGTCTCTAAAATTTCAGGATTTTGAAGCTGCTGCTTCACTGATAGAAAAGAATGGTATACTGTGGTGCCCTTTGTATACTGATAATCCCTGACACCAACATTTTACATAATCTGTTCCACTGCCTTGTGAAAATGTTAAACACTAGAGTTTAAAGTACAGGCATCCCTTGAGTTCATTTTCGGGTAGGCAAGCTGTGACTACAAACTGTAATACAACACCTGGAATCCTTACAGGGTTCTTCAGATATTCCTATAGAAATTGGGAAAATGCTGTTTCAAGCTGCTGAATCAGGTTCTGATAAAGCATATAATAGCATTAATAGGGTAATGCTGTTACCTTGTAACAGAGAGGGATTAAGAGGATAGTACTTCCTTGTTGAGATCTAGTTGAAGATTATTTTCATTTTGTAGACCACAAAAAGAATATTAGTTTCATGCTAGTGGAAAAACTGCACTGGATTTCATCCATCTATATTAGATGCTGTTTCATATGGGGCATTCTAGTCAGCTCAAATGTGAGAGATTTTATTTGGGAAGTTTTAGGCGAGAGTGGATACGAATGAATCAATTGCTAAACAATAAGACTGGGGATATCCATTACCCCCTAGAAAAGTCCTGTAGCTAGATACCACAGCTGAATTCTAATTGCAGCTGAATTCAAACATCATAATTTTACTTATAAGTAATATACATAGAATTATCATTTTTATCCTGAGCACTACACAAAAATGGCGAGACATAGCTATGATGCCAGGTTTAGAATCTAATAAAAGGGCAAATGGGAGAAAGGGAACTTAGAGAGAAGTATAATGTGCCAGATGTTAAGCAAGAAGAGCAAGAAGAATCATGAACAAAAAATAAAAGCAGGAGTAGAGAATCAGTTTAATATCTTTTTAAATATTAAAGAGAAATACCCAGCTGGATCATAGAATCATGGAAAAGTAGAAGGGAGAGATGGACCTGACAGCAGAAGGCCATCAGGTCCATCTCCCTGCTCATTGCAGGACTCCCAGTTAAACTGTCCCCCTCAGATGACTGCCCAGCTGCATCATGGATGCTTCTAGTGTGGGAGAGCCCACACCCTCCCTAAGTAATTGGTTCCATTGTTGTATTGCCCTAACAGTCAGGAAATTTTTCCTGATATCTAGCCAGAATCTGGTTTCCAATAACAAAATACTGTTCCAACCGCATGAAGTAGCAGGGTAGAAAGAATGAAGCCACAGGATATTATCTGAAAGATGATCTTTCAATACTAGTGCCTAAAGAACAATGAGGCTGAAAAGGATTATAACAAGATAGAAAAGTCTTAAAACCATGAAGCATTCTGGAAATGTATATGTAATGTACAGAGTTTTGTAATAGATCTCTTGCAGATATCCCATTGCAGTATAATCAGTGAAAAGACTTTACATATCTACTGCATTCTGTCCTTGGCTCAGTTACCTACCATCTGTGCCTGAGTTATTGTCCACCCTGCTTCAAAGACTTCATATACTTGGAAAATTCAAAAAAGGCAGAAAGAAAACATTGAAAAGTGACTAACCTTAACCCTAAATATGTTGCTTACTGGCCTGAACCCAGACCTCAGATCTCCTTTCCTCCTCTTTCCTGCCATACCTCATTAAAATAATTCAAGGGAACCCAAACCTGGCCTTCTCATGGACAGTGCTTCCTAAAAAAATGGAGGTACAGTAATGATCCTTGTTAAAACAAATGAACAAACAGACCTGTCAAAGATGTGCCTCTGTTTGGTGTAATAAGCATATATCTATAAATAGAAGTGCTTCAAGTATGATTCTTGGGAATATTGTTTGTCATTTGCAGTTGTGAAATGCTTTTTTTGGGGTGGCTCCAAACCGTTGTTCTTTTGACATAAAGATAAAACAATTCTGGCAACGCACTAAAGAAATTTCATGCTTTCCCTCATTAGGAATAGTGCTAATGGCACGCAAGACTTTTCCCCAAAGAATACTCATATGAGCTCAAACACTGAGTGTAGTACTAATAATTGAATAACAAAAACGATGTCTATTTTCTACACGTTTCTCAACAGTACAGATTGTCCCAAGGGATGATCAAACAAACAAACAGATACTGAAATAACTTGGTCTTTTTAAAGCAACTTTTGCACATTGTTACCAATTTTGCCTGTTTTGTGATTACTTTTGAAGTTGAAACACTTGCAGTATGGAATGTCTATCTTCTGACTTATAGTAGATAGGAAATATTATTGAGGAAATAATTTATCCTGAAAATGGAAGAAGTGCTAGGAAAGACAAAGATTAATTTGGGATCCTAGAGGTGGAATTTCTTCCTCATTCTAATTATGTTTTGTCATGATTTCCATATTTAACAAACTCAGTATAATGATATTTATAGACTTGTGCAATGTGAGGGGTAAGAGAATTGTAAAAGTCACCTCAGGTCAGTGCTTTACACTGAACCAGGATCTATTATATCTAAGACATTCTTCATACATGAGCTGCTAATGTAAAATCAGACGTTCATGTAAGATGTGAGGCAAGAGATGCTGAGTGAGATGGCTATTTAAATAAATTCCTTTGCATGTGTATTTGGAAGAAAAGCTCACTAAATTCAGTAGGTCTTCAGTAATTAGCATACATTTACAGCCTTATGTGTTGTCAGTATTATAGTTAGGACTTCATTCTTGTTTATTTGTTACAATCACTGTTCATGGTGCATCAAAGAGCACAGGTCCCTGGAGGTGGGCACTATTAGAGCTACCCTCTCTGTTGTGATTCGCAAGCTTTCATCTGTTATGCCCAGGTGAAGGTCTCCCTCCCCTGTAGGATTCAGTTTAAAACCCTCCTGATGAACTTCTTCATGCTATAACCAAACACGTTCTTTCCACTGTTTGTAAGGCGCAACCCAGCCTTGCCAGCAGTCCATCTTGCAGGAAGTATAGCCCGTGGTCCCCGAATCCAAATCTCTCATGTCAGCAACAACTTCATAGTCAGGCAGTATGGAATATTTTTCTTTCACTGTTATTTTCTCTTCCAAGAACAGGAAGGTTTGAAGAGAAGTTTATCCAGTTTCTTGACTTTCCTCCTTAAAACTTCAAAGTCTAAAATGATTTCTTCAATAATTTCTTCAATGATTTCTTCAAATGACACTCTGCTTACAGTGTCATTTGTTCCCACAGTATAAGACGGAAGAAATATTTGTCGGTGAGCTAGATTCATCCATTCATTGCATTTGTATGCCTCCCTATAGCTGGAAGGGTCTCTGGGTGGCTCACAATGCAATCATAAACAATAATACAAATAGAAATAAAAATACAGATAAAAATAAATGACAATAATGACTAAAACCATAAAACATAATAGAGTAAAAATACAATAAAACAACAGGAAGATAAACGCAATATAAACAATGAAACAGCAAACCAATAAAACAGTAAACCAGCAGCAAGACCAATAATCATAATCTAAAAATAGACACAAAATGTGAACCTTGGCAATCCTTCACTCATCTGTCCTCCAGGGATACAGTGCACCTGATGAGTCCATTGGTCTTCATGACATACATGTGCATCCCTCCCACACAACAGGAAGTCTCCTACAACTAGCACTCTTGTGCTTGCAAGCCTTGGCATCTTTGCCACCAGTTGGTTGACCTTTAGTCTCTTGCTCAGTATTGCATGGGATGACTGCATAACATGACAATGCCCAAATGAGACTTGGTATTTGCTGCAAGTTCTTGTATGTAGGTTAAAAAATCCATAACAAACAATAGCATATTCTCTAAACCTGGTCACTGAGTTTAAGGCAATGTTATAGTATCCATGCAGAACTATCATCCAAGCCCAGGAGCCTTTTTGGCCAATGAGGCAGGATAGAAATCCAATAGGTAAATAAATAGCAGAGAGGTGGTTGTAGAAGCAAGACTGGCATGAATAGGACAGTTCAACTGTAGAAGTTAATGTTCTTGAACTACAGGATTAGAAATGCCATTAAAGTGAGACACACAGCTCACTTGTACATAACACTGATATTTGTACCGTTAAATGTCCTTTCTACAAGCAAAAAACCAGCTTTAAAAAACTTAACTATTTTTATTAAAAGTTATTATTTAACAACAATAATAGCTTAAATATTAACTTTGATCCATGTAATGAAAGAATTATTCTTGAGCTGATTTATATGGCTTTAGCTATGGCTGTTAAACTGCTGCTAAACATAATTGTTGGTGATCAAAGAAGAGGCATTTTTCTTTTCCTTATGCAATTTCATTACTTATTCTACTTCAGCTGAATTTAGTATTTATACTACTATAACAGAAGTGTTGAATCTCAGAGCTGCTGGCCAAATCTGGCCTGCCTAGGTCTCACTCAGGCCCTCATCATGGGTTTGCTGGCTTGGGCATGCCAGCAGTTTGTAAGCCTTTTTTCTGTCCGACCTTGCATAAGATTGTTGCCTAAGTAACCCATGATAAGCCACAGTGTGGCTGTCAGAAATGACTATACATAGCAAAAAGAATCTTCCTTATGCTGTTTTGTTTAGCAGTATGTATACAACAATCACAGCACCCAGGAATTTAACTGGTAATGTGGCAGAAGCACTAGCATGTAATTGCAAAAGACTCAACTTTTTAAATTCATGAGAGTAAAGAATTTGGGGGTATAGGAGCTGTTTTTGAGACAAGATTAGATTCCAAAATGCAATTTCCTGGTTAGTCTGCTAAAGAAACTTTTTTTTTTTCTGCATAGATTTCTGCATAGCTTTTTTCCAAGGCTAATTGTGTATTTTTTTTCTTCATGTTAGAAGTAGCCTAAGTGTAGACTTGATAGATTTCAGCTTGCTTCTTTCAAATTACTTGGGTTTCTACCTGTATTGACTGCATCTCTTTTGGAAACACACACACAGTCTCTTCCTTGGTTAATTTCATATATGCTTATCAGTTTCAGTTCCCTTGGGTCAAATAGTGAAAGCCTGAGTAAAACCCACACTGCCACTCTAGAAATAGTGCGCATGATTTCTGCATTATTGGGGCAGTGTTAAATTCTGGCAGTTTGCCAGCTGCAAGCAAATGCTACTGGTAGTTCCTACTAGTGCAAAAACAAGAAACTAGCTGAAACTCCTTCTTCTAAAATGGGACGGGTTCCTGCCATGAGCTCTGCTAAACTTATCCATTCTAGGAGCTGTCATTTCATTCAATTTGTGGTTGTATGAACACTGCAGAATTGGATACTGCCCTCTGATATACAGCAATTATGAAATTAGAACATTTGTCAGGACTTTTTAGCTTTAGTTACAATTGAATCAGAGATAGTTTGGCTGGAGGATCAAGACTGATGTGAGAGACTTGGGTTACTCTTTCCAGGTGAAAGGAAGCTGGAGTGGTGTCACTTATTTTGCCCAGCTGCAGTTTTTGACATTCATAGGTATGAGAACTGACAGCTTTTCAGAGAATTTAGCAGAAGGAGGGGCGAGCTTGTAGAAATATCACTCAGCTTGAAGCCTTACTTCTAAAGCTTAGAAAGGAAACATCTGGGCTGGAAAACAGGCCTCGTGTTAGGCTAAAATGCTTGACAGTTAGTGGTTTGGCAGGGGAGTTACTATAGCTACTCTCTGCTTGAAATATCTTGTTTTCTCGGCCTGCATCATTAGGTTTGACTGTATCACTGCTTGGGGTTAAGGAAACTCTTTGTTTATAGACTTCATTTATCTGGATTCTTTTGCTTTTTGTGAAGACTTTGCCATGAAAAGATGGTCACACTCTCTGCAGGCTTTGCTTACTTGTGGACTTTATATTCTTGCCTTATGGATTCTTAGGCACATTTGGGCAAGCATCCATCTTGAGTTTTAGACGTGGGGCTTTGAGCACTGACTTCTTTGTTGCATGGGAACTTTCATGGATTTGTTCTTGAACATGTGTTGCTTTTTGGATTTCTTAAGCTTGGTCTCACATCTTATAGTGGTTCTAATGTAGAGTGTAGAATTGGTACTGACTTCTGTATGGGTGTGCAGAATTGTTCAGATCTTTCTGTTGAACACTAGTTAATGGTTGCGTGAGATGAATGGCTTCAGGAAATATTTCACCTCATCCAGTATTCTGGGCTACAGAAATTATAACTGGGAAACTAGTGGGTTATGGATCTCTGATAAAGCTAAAGTTGTTATATGGACAATTTGGTAAGAAAATTGTTGTGGTCATGGCAAGGAGTCATCAGCCATATGTTTTCTGAAATGTGCAACTGTTAAGCTTTTGCTGTAAGATTCCTTGTGATAAAAGTCTCACTGCTTTAGAATCTGATGCATCATATTGCCAGAATTATGGTCTGCACGCCGAAGATCTTGACAGAACTAAAGGAGCTCACTTACTTGAATATTATTTTAAGTAACACTTAATATAACTCAAATTAGTTAAAGCACTGGTTGTGGTATAGCTTGCTTGTCAAACAGGTATTTGTTAAATAAAGCAAGCAATAAAAGAGCTGAGGCTGCAGCTAGATCGAGGGATTAGAATACACAAGAAAACTCGGGAGGGGAGGGGCAAATTTAGTATAATTGCCACTTTTTAAATATTAAATGCCAGCTGTACTACCTGCATTCTCTTCTGTTTGTCAGGAGTATTTTGAGGGCCTCCATGGTACAAGTGGTTGAGACCTGCAAAGGTTCTAGATATGCTAAGAAAACCATAACATTATTAGGTTTTGTGCATCTCCTTACCCTACAATGCTATAGACAACTTTATCCTTCCAAAAGTGCATGGGCAATTTTCACAATTGTTACATATGTAAATATTGTAATGTGACCTTTCCCTATAGGCTGTGGATCTATGGGATCTATGTAAGCTGTCCTGAGATCTTGTATAATAGGACGGCATACAAAAGCTTATATATAGTGAGTGAGTGAGTGAATGAATGGGTTTAAATTTTGTTCATTCTCCTTAAAGTCTGTGGAACTAAGGACCTAATCTTACTGAGGTGTCCATAAGCCCTCAGTACAGAACAGGAGGAATGGCGGAGGTAATCTTTGCCTCACCATCTTCTTGCTCTGCATTTTCTCTGGGTAGACTTTCTTGCCCATCTAGCTGGAGCGTCATGGGGGTGGGGGAAGGAGGCTGGAACAGCTTCAGGATACTTCATATCCTGCCCTCTGTAGTCTCCTCCCTCCCGACTTCCCTTCTATTCCTCTCCAAGGTTGCTTTCCTGACTTCAGAGGGCACTTGGTGTGGTTCTTTCTGTGTTGGCTGCCAGCATGCTAGTTGTGTGCCGTGCATGTAGAATATTATTAAACAGAGAGGAGAAAAGAACTCTTGT
This sequence comes from Varanus komodoensis, assembly GCF_004798865.1. Lineage (NCBI taxonomy): Eukaryota > Metazoa > Chordata > Lepidosauria > Squamata > Varanidae > Varanus > Varanus komodoensis. Next base: position 27,246,985 of record NW_025335268.1, on the reverse strand, counting down.
AAACTATAAGGGTAATGTCTGCATAACTCTTTGATTTGATGGGTCTTGAGGATTCTAAGACAAAATGTCAACATCGCTCCTGTTCTTCTAGCCTGTCTAAACATTTGAGGAAGTGCTGGCAGATGCAATCATGGATTTTTAACTGGGTTTCCCAATGTTCGCTCAGGGAAAACAAACTACACAAAAGCAGCCTTATAAACTATTCCCTTACTGGCAGCATGATCCTTAAGTAATTCTTTTCTTGGACACAACCCAAAACTGAGAGCAGGAGGAGGAAGGTATTGTTGGATGGAATCATGAAATGGGATGGATTTTTTTTCACCTTGGGGATTATTTGCCGAAAGGAGCGGATGTCCTTCCACTAAGTTACAATATAATATATTTAAACATCCTTTTACCTGCTTATTAAAAACACCTTATGTCAAGGTCTTGGGTCATCTTAAATGTCATTTGCAAGCTGCTTTTTGTGGAGGACTTCTAAAAGGCACGTATTTCATGCAAACTCTTGATTGTAGTGAGGAAAACACAATCAAGTGGTCGTTAGTATAACAGTAGAACTGCTGTGTTTTGGATATGAGAACTTTTAAAAACCTTAGTCATTATCATGCCTCTCTATTTTGAAGGGCTCAGGGTAGTTATTAAAACTGCAATAAAATATAATGCAGCCTCTGAAGAATGCACATTTGAAAATACTAATCATGTCTTTAGAAAAGCACCTACAGAGAGGTGACTAAACCCATGTTCCTTGGGATTTTACTGCAGTGCATAAATGTGCATAGGTGTCATCATGCAGGGTTGTGGAACATGTAGAAGGTTGTTCTTCCTAAAGTATACAAACTGTAGACCATGTAGATTGTCATCAGCACTGTGAATTCTTTGCACAAACGTCTAGGTGACCTGCAGTATTCTGTATTAGCTGCAGCTTCTTAAGGTAGGCCCTCATAGAGAAAAATGGAGAAGCTAGCAAAGCAATTTGATAATGCAGTAGGGAAATTTGAGTTATTTGATTTGTGCTCTGCCTTTCTATGGAAACATGGCAATAAAGCTGATTACAGGCATAATTCAAGTTAATTAAAACAAACTATAATCAAATATGACTGTTGCAGAACCAAGCAGTCCTTTTTACAGGCCAGAGGCCTTTTTGTATAAAGTTGTCTTCAGCTGTCAAGGAAGGACAGCAGAGAGGGAGTGAACCTAGCCTCCCTTGTGAAGGCCACTGAAAAGTACCTTTCTCGGGTTGCCACCAAACATACTTCTGAAGGCAGCAGACTCAAAAGAAGGGCCTTTTCAGGATATCTTAAGACTTAGACTTGTTCATATGGCAGAAGGCTGGCTTTCGGGTAGCCTGGCCCCAAGCTGTAGACCAGCATTTTGGAAACAGACAATAAAGGTGGTGGTGTAAGGGAGCCACATGCTCCCTATCCAGATGTATTGTACAGTATTATCTGCACATACAATAACCAAGGGATCATATCTTAAATAATAAATCAGTATAAAACTGTAGTAATGACAATGTAAAGTCTACTGACTGCAAGTAGTATAATGTGGCATGTGACAGTGACAAGAGAGATGCTGATGTTCATCCATTCTGTTTTTGGATCCAGAATTGACTTCCTTTTTGCAGATACTGCTAAACTGGGGCTGTTGGAGATTTTTCTCTTGGTGGTTCTACATGGACCTATGGTCCGATTGGCATCCACCTGGCGAAGAACCTTTAGTGCAGTGACTTCACTTCTGTGGAACTTCTTGCCTCTGGAGTTCAGAAAGGCTCTGACACTGCTACTTTTTGGTGCCTTTTGAAAACATCTTTGTTCCAGGAAGTCTTCCTTGTTGTCCAGTCACAGTTTAGCATCATTCTCTTTTGAATGCATTGCTTTTATGCTTTTATCTGTTTTATTTCTATTGTCCATTGCTCTAGAATCCATGTAGACGTGGAACAGTATACCAGTTCAGTAAATAAATATTACTAAAGGCATTAAGACATATGAGTGGTTACAATGAAGTATGATTTTTCTTTTCCTTTTCGCATTTTAAACAGGTCTTCAGGAATATGTGGAAGCTGTGTCATTCCAGTATTTTATCAAAACCCGGTCATTAATTAGCATAGAAGAGATCAACAGACAGCTGATATTTACAGAAGAATATAAAGATGAAGAAACAAAGGTAGTTAAAAGACTTGTTGCTGTTAATGAACTACTATTCATAATTGTTAATAAACTACTATTCATTAACTATAGAACTACTATTAATTGTACTTGTTAATGAACTATTTAATCGCAATTGTGTTTAACAGAAAATGTGTCCACTATTTAGTCCACTCCTTTTTATATAGTGTGATTAATAGGTGGTACTTGCTTTTAACTCTGTTTTTTCTTGGTTTTTGGAGAACAGGCCTTTCTTTTCTAGTGCTGATCAATAAATTTGAGTAGGTCATATTTGTGTAGCTTTAATAAAGCTCTATGAAAATGATCTGGGAAAAAACATTGATATATTTTACTACCCTTTCTCAATAATATCATAATATATGTAATGCCTGGTAATGAAAAATGAAACAAAAATGCCACTTTTCTTTTGGAAAAGGCATGCATAAGTGCTTTTTAAAGGCAATCTCAGACATCAGGAATTCAGGGTCTGCTAGGATTGTTAATACAATGTTAATTCAGGTTGGGACAAACCGTTTCAGAATCTGTCCCTCCAGAATCCATAGATTTCCTCTCATGCTCTGCCCAGTCCTGCAAAGTGCATTGAGACAAGAGGAAGTATGCAAACACTCACAGGCCCCCAGTTGTGCAACTAGCAGCCTTCCGCAGCTGCCATTCCCAGTGGCCAACCCTCTTTCCCAATCGGCACTGCTTGTGCAATATGTGTGAGGTTCAATTTCTGGCAAGCGCCCTGGGTTCACTCGCCTGGAAGAGTCAGGGCTGCTGCAAAACAAGCCAGAGTTTAGGGAGCTGAAACAAGGGAAGCCAGCAGATTTTCTGCCCAAAATGGATTCCTTGCATTTTGGCAGAAGAAACTTGCATTCAGATCTCATTTGATTCAAGTAATTGCTGGGTGCTCCAACTTACTTCATCATTTCTAAAAGTGGAATGATAACTGCCTTAAAGACTTATTGATAAAGAGTGTAAAGTAGGGTAGGGCGCCATTCTCTTTTGACTTCTTGCTGCAAAAGATGGAAGGCACTTTTAGTGAGTTTTAGGGGATCCGCTGGTGAAAACATTATCCACTGGAGAAGGAAATGGCAACCCACTCCAGTATCTTTGCCATGAAAACCCCATGGACAGTACCAAAGGCAAAAAGATATGACGCCGGAAGATGAACCCCTCAGGTCGGAAGGTGTCCAGTATGCTACTGGGGAAGAGCAGAGGGCTACTACTAGTAGCACCAGAAAGAATGAAGCGACTGGGTCAAAGCCGAAAGGACACTCAGTTGCAGATGTATCTGGTGGTGAAAGGAGAGTCCAGTGCTGCAAAGATCTATACTCCATAGGAACCTGGAATGTAAGATCCATGAATCAAGGCAAGCTGGACGTGGTCAAACAAGAGATGACAAGACTGAACATCGACATCTTAGGAATCAGTGAACTAAAATGGACAGGAATGGGTGAATTTAATTCAGATGACCATCATGTATACTACTGTGGGCAAGAATCCCTCAGAAGAAATGGAGTAGCCTTCATAGTCAATAAAAGAGTAGGAAAATCAGTAGTGGGATACAATATCCAAAATGACAGAATGATTTCAGTTCGAATCCAAGACAAACCATTCAGCATCACAGTAGTCCAAGTCTGTGCCCCAACCACTGGTGCTGAAGAGCCTGAAGTTGACCGGTTCTATGAGGGCCTACAACACCTTCTAGAATTAACACCAAAAAATGATGTCCTTATCATCATGGGGGATTGGAATGCTAAAGTAGGAAGCCAAAAGATAACTGGAATAACTGGCAAGTTTGGCCTTGGAGTACAAAATGAAGCACGGCACAGGCTGGCGGAATTTTGTCAAGAGAATACGATGGTCATAGCAAACACTCTTTTCCAACAACCCAAGAGATGACTCTACACATGGACATCACCAGACGGTCAACACAGAAATCAGTTTGACTATGTGCTCCGCAGCCAAAGATGGAAAAGCTCAATACAGTCAGTAAAAACTAGACCAGGAGCTGACTGTGGCTCAGATCATGAGCTTCTCATTGCAAAATTTAGGCTTAAATTGAAGAAAGTAGGGAAAAGCAGTAGGCTACGCAGGTATGACCTAAATCATATCCCTGATGAATATACAGTAGAGGTGACAAACAGATTTAAGGAATTAGATCTGATAGACAGAGTGCCTGAAGAACTATGGATGGAGGTAATAACTAAAACCATCCCAAAGAAAAATGCAAGAAAGCAAAATGGCTGTCTGAGGAAGCTTTACAAATAGCTGAGGAAAGAAGGGAAGCGAAAGGCAAGGGAGAAAGAGAAAGATATACCCAACTGAATGCAGAATTCCAGAGAATAGCTAGAAGAGATAAGAATGCCTTCTTAAATGAACAGTGCAAAGAAATAGAAGAAAACAATAGAATAGGGAGGACCAGAGATCTCTTCAAGAAAATTGGAGATATGAAGGGAACATTTCATGCAAAGATGGGCATGATAAAGGACCAAAATGGCAGGGAACTAACAGAGGCAGAAGAGATTAAGAAGAGGTGGCAAGATTACACAGAAGAACTATACAAGAAAGAGCTTAACGTCCCTGATAAGCATGATGGGGTGGTCACTGACCTCGAGCCAGGCATCCTGGAATGTGAAGTCAAATGGGTCTTAGGAAGTCTGAGCAACAACACAGCTAGTGGAGGCGACAGTATTCCAGCTGAGCTATTCAAAATCTTAAAAGACGATGCAGTAAAAGTGCTACACTCAATATGCCAGCAAATTTGGAAAACTCAACAGTGGCCACAGGATTGGAAAAGGTCAGTTTACATTCTGCTCCCAAAGAAGGGCCATGCCAAAGGATGTTCAAACTATCACACCATTGCACTCATTTCACATGCCAGCAAAGTTATGCTCAAAATCCTACGAGCTAGGCTTCAGCAGTATGTGGACTGAGAACTACCAGAAGTACAGGCAGGATTTCAAAGAGGGAAAGGAACTAGAGATCCAATTGCCAACATACGCTGGATCATGGAGAAAGCTAGGGAATTCCAGAAAAACATCTACTTCTGCTTCATTGACTATGCTAAAGCCTTTGACTGTGTGGATCACAACAAATTGTGGCAAGTTCTTAAAGAGATGGGAGTACCAGACCATCTTATTTGTCTCTTGAGAAATCTATATGCGGGTCAAGAAGCAACAGTGAGAACTGGACATGGAACCACTGATTGGTTCAAAATTGAGAAAGGAGTTTGGCAAGGCCGTATACTGTCACCCTGCCTATTTAGCTTATATGCAGAGCACATCATGAGAAAGGCGGGGCTAGATGAATTACCAGTTGGAATTAAGATTGCAGGGAGAAATATCAACAACCTCAGATATGCAGATGATACCACTCTCATGGCAGAAAGTGAAGAGGAACTAAGGAGCCTCTTGATGCGGTGAAGGAGGAGAGTGCAAAAGTTGGCTTGAAACTCAACATTAAGAAAACTAAGCTCATGGCATTCAGTCCTCTCACTTTTTGGCAAATAGATGGGGAGGAAATGGAGGTAGTGACAGATTTTATTTTCCTGGGCACCAAGATCACTGCAGACAGGGACTGCAGCCAAGAAATTAAAAGACGCTTGCTCCTGGGGGCAAAGCTATGGCAAATCTAGACAGCATACTAAAAAGCAGAGACATCACCCTGCCAACAAAAGTGTGTATAGTCAAGGCTATGGTTTTCCCAGTTGCAATGTATGGCTGTGAAAGTTGGACCATAAGGAAGGCTGAGCACTGAAGAATTGAGACCTTTGAATTGTGGTGCTGGAGGAGATTCCTGCAAGTCCCTTGGACCTCAAGGCGATCAAACCGGTCAGTCCTAGAGGGGATCAACCCTGACTGCTCTTTAGAAGGCCAGATCCTGAAGATGAAACTCAAATACTTTGGCCATCTAATGAGAAGGAAGGACTCCCTGGAGAAGATCCTAATGCTGGGAACAATAGATGGCAAAAGAAGAAGGGGACGGCAGAGAATGAGGTGACTAGATGGAGTCACTGAAGCAGTTGGTGTGAGCTTAAGTGGACTCCAGGGGAGGGTGGAGGACAGGAAGGCCTGGAGGAATTGTCCATGGGGTCGCGATGGGTTGGACAGGACTTCGCGACTAACAACAACAAGCACAAATACCTATTCTTGCCTTATGCTTTTCCCTAGAGATACAGTTCCTAGTGGGGGTGTTTTGCCCCATAATGTTGCCATGATGAGGCATCTTTGCACACTGATATTATAGGAGGAAATGGCTCTGATGTTTTCTAGAAGTGCTTCTGCTAGTTGCCATAGTGGCAAAGTAAAATAAGAGAAGTGAAGTAATGTAATGTAATGTAAGAATGCTGCTGGGAATGTGAAATGTAAACTATTGCTCTTCCTTGCCACACACATGCTCTGCAAATATAAATTAATTTTCCCCTTGTCACTGCACATAACTCTTCCCTTTTGATCCACTTTTCTGGCCTTGTTAAATCATCAGTAAACTTACAAGCAATACTTCAGTCCAGTGCTAGCATAAAGTACTCCCAAGAGGGCAGCAGCCTGGAGTTTGGGTACACCCAGCTAGACAGAAGCTGTTAATAGTTTTTTCTAAGGGCACAAAATTGGCAAGCCATTTGGCTTGTGATTCATATCTCTTTATCTCTTCCTTGCTGGAGGAGTAGCCAAAAGAGTGCTGAGCTCAGTGACACACATTCCTTAAGAGTTTAAATGACTCTACCTTGAAACCCCCAGGCTTCCTGCCAGCCAGATCTTGCCACTTTCCATTTCATGTACTTCAGCTTAGGTTGGCATCTTCTCCAAAAAGAGATTTCCCTCTTTGTTTCTGTCGGCTGCAAACTTGTCTGCACTTTGTTCGGTCTCACCTTTCATTGGTTTGCTAAGCTGAACTTGTGTGGAGTATGATGTGTGAGAGTGAGCAAGTTCAGGCATTTTCTATTACCTTTTTACAGTCCTGTTAAAAGGTTTACATAAACAGAGCCTGATGAAAGGAAAAGTGAACTGTTGTAGGCAAATGATGACGTAAGACTTATAATCTGTTCTGTTGCTCAGGCTTCAGTCACAGTTCATGATTTTTCCACTGCATGACCTTTCTACCATTAAAGTTTTTTCTGTGTTAATTTGATATGTAGAAGTGAGCTACAGCTTATCTGTAGTTTCTCATTGCCTGCCTTGCATCTCTTCCTGAATAACTATAATTGTTTCCATTTTTCTCTTGCCTCATGTAAAATATTTTGTATATAACCAAATTGTTGCCAGGTATCTTTTTCTTCCTTTGAGTGGAATGGAAAGCCACTGTATATGCTGATTTTAAAAAGTGGGTATGGTTTGGATGTAGGGAGAATTTAACTGACAGAGTAGAACATGTGTGCTCCCACTGGTGATGTATTACATAAATAAGTTCTTTATTTTAGAGCATTATCAATAATATATGGGACTGCAGGTGGCACAGTGGTTTAAACTGCTGTGCTGCTGGGCTGGTTGATCAAAAGGTCGTCGGTTCGAATCTGCACAACGGGGTGAGTTCCCGTTGCTCCATCCCAGCTAAAAGGTACCACTTCAGTGGGCAGGTAACAGCGTTCCGTGCACTTCGGTGTTTAGTCATGCCGGCCACATGACTGTGGAGACTGTCTGTGGACAAACGCTGGCTGCCTCGGCTAGGAAACGGAGATGAGCACCGCCCCCTAGAGTCTGGCATGACTGGACTTAATGTCAAGGGGAAACCTTTACCTTTTACAATAATATAAAAAGCATAATAACTGATACAGTTGGAAAGAAAGTTGACCTTCTGAGTTTGAGCCACTGAATTAACACTAACAGTTAATGTCTGAGAGGCTGTAGGATTTTTCAGATTTCCAGATTCAAGGTCAGAAACTGTGCTCTGGTCCTGGAACTGAGAACTGGAGTTCCAGCTCCCCTCCTCCTCATAGCCAGGAGCGTTTTGGACTGATGGGGAGGGGAGGAGCCTGGAGAAGTCAGAATGCAAAATGCCCAGAAGCTGCTGCAGCCTCCTTCCCTCCTGCTCCAAGTATTCCAGCTAGTCAGGCAAAAGGCCTCTTTAGTAAAAATGCAAGGGGTGGGGGGCATGAATCACCTTTGCCACTCCTCTCCCTCTGTTGAATGCCCATAAGCCTCTTAAGTTCAGGGTTTATGGGTACACGGACAGAACAAGTACCGCACCATAAGCAAGCTGTTTTGTTGTGAAGTGAGTTTTTTTGCTAAAAGAGTTGTCAGAAAGATAAAATCAGAATTGTTTAATGAGAGTTTATCAAGCTTTCTACTATTTGTAGCATATGAGCCAGCATTCTGTGTTTCAGTGATTAATGTAAGAAACCCAGATGGTGTTGAATGAAGTATCTAGAATATTGCAGCATTCATCTTTAAAATAAATACCAGCTTTGTAACCCTTACGGGCTGAACATTTGTGGACAATTTCTGGAGAAATATGAAAAGTTGGAGGATGACATGGCATGTCATCTTAAGAAGACTTTGAATTAACACGAGAGTGTGCTTCCTTGTCCTCTGTAATTTTTTTGCCTTTTGTGCAAATTGAGCAAAGTTAGCCTTGGGATGAGAGTGTGTTTAAAGTATATGTGGTAAGTAAGAACTTGGATAGGTATTAGTGCAAAAGAAAATGTGTATGTTGTTGACATTAGGGAATTTGCTACCATGTAATTGCCACTGGGAGATTAGTCTGAAGAATAAGCTTGTTGATGGCCATTGCCAGGACACCTTTATGGCCAGCTTCTCTCTCAAATTCCAGTTGCTGAGTACCAGCAGTGGGAAGGGTTCTTGCACTCCTGTCCTGCTGCTGGGTTTCGTTAGGCATTTGATTGGTCATTCTAGGAAAAAGGAGACTTAACTAGTTGGATCTTTGGCCTGATCCAGCAAGGCTTTTCTTATAGGAAGGGTTCATATTTATCAGTGCTTCTGCTTATTTCTAACTTTTGGAAATTTCATGGAAGATATACACAGAAGTCTTCCAACTTGCATATTTACCAAGGAAATTCCAGTGGATCTTGCAGGTCCTTCAAATATGTTTAATATAAATTGATTGATTCAGGAGGTTAGCATAGGAAAACGTATCTTCGGAGTTTGAAATCTGAGTAAGCAGCTGGTCTGTCTGAATTCCAAAAAAAAAGTGGAATTGAACCATAGACAGAGTATATTGTGTTCTTTTGGACCCTGATGTTTTAGAATCTTGGTGTTTGCAAAATGGTTCTCCTTAACCCAAACCATTAATCGTAATGTTTGTTCTGCTTTAACTGTTGACAAGGGATTCTTACCAGAATAAGCGGTCTACCGAGTTCTCTTGTTACAAATGACTCATGGAGAGCACTTAGACAGAAGCCAGGTAATTTATTTTTGTACGCCCAGATACCTTCTGAAGAAAATTACTTCAGATAGTTATAGCCCAATAAAATGCAGTCTCAGTTTAAGGAGTTATAACTTCAAGATCATAAAAACAGCAGAAGAAAAAACTTTTCCTTATATGTTAAACATATCTATCCACTCGTATAGGAGTTAGGAGACTGGGATTTAGGAGCATTGGTGGGATATACTGTAGGAATTGCTTTTTCTAGGGTTTTATCCAGATATTACATCCCACTGCATCCCACTGAAGAGCCTTTTCTTTGGGTTGATGAACCTCCAGGAAAGGTGGAATAGGATGCGCGGGGGGGGGGGGGGTTAGAAAAAACTAGGTAGAGGCCGCTTGTAAAGGTCATCCAGTTTTTGGTGTTCTTCCCCCTCTGGGCCCTGTCCCATGCATTTTTCCCGAGGGTCCCTCAGTCCCCAAAACATGCTTTCAATGAGTGTGGATGGTAGGTCAGTCCCATTGTGGGGGTGGCGTTCCACTCACTGAAATTATGGATACAAGTGCATATTTAAAAATTTCCACAGTTTAAGACAGACCCAGTATAAATCAAACTTCGTAAATGTGCCTGAAGTTTATTCTTTCAGGCTTAACCCTAACCCTACCCTCAATGTACTTGGTGCTGTGATTCAGATAGCACATTATGCAAGCACAAAAGCTGATCTATTGAGTTGAAATCCATATCCTCAGAATGTGAGCCTTAAATGGAAGAATGTAGTTTTCAAGCCTTTTCAGCAACAAAGATAAGCTTGGAATTCTATAAAAGCTCAGTGAAGTGTCAAAAGCAAGGCTTAGCAGGATTTTCAGTGTCTTCTATAACACTTTGTCCCTCCCCATAACTTTGCCCTGTTTAAATACTAATTTTCAGAGATTTTGAGGTGACACTTTTCCTGGCACTCCACTGATTCCTTTGCCCGAATAAGTGAACTCCATGTAATTACTGACAGGTATCCATGATCTAAGTGACTAAAACCCCAACCCCAAGCAGCAAGTAGCTTCTGAGCAAACTGTATCCCTGTCTCAATTTCTTCCATGATAGTGAGTGAGTTTACCTTTGGAACTATGGTATTTCTGTCGAACAGAGGAATTAGCTCAGTCCAGTAGCTTTAAACCAAACACCTGAATAAGAGTCAGAATTTTACTTCACTAGCTTTGCAGCAATAGTGAAACAGTTATTGGTCCCTGCACACAGTGGCCTCCCATCATACCACCACCATCATCTGTAGAATGATCTGCTGACATGAGGGGATCAGGGGGCCTCTGTTAGCCCCATGTATAGCATCATGGCTTAAAAAAAATATCTAGGCTAAGAAACAGCTTTTTATCTTGGGGCTCTGTTCCCCTAAGGGCTGCATTACAGGTAAAAAGGTGATACTTTTCCTGGCATGGAGATGACTGAAAGGGTAATATGTAACCACTGAAGGCACAGCAGACTGCCAGGAAGAAAGGTAGAGAACCCAATTAGATAAAGGTAAGCTGCTTCTAAAGAGGCACAGCAAAGGGATTCATACTTGTCTAACTGAACAGGAAACTGGAAAACATCAAGCATAGCAATGCATTAATTGGTAAGAGAGCAAGACAATTTTATTTCTACAAGTTTTTTACTGAATTGGTTGTCCGTCTTAAGACTTTAACAAATTAGAGTTTCCCTGTGTTCTAAGATGTATGTTCTGCTTTGTTTCGTTGTTAGGTCTCTTCTGATTGTCTCGATAAACAGCACCACACTTGGATCTTGAAGGTTTCTCCTGTAGATTATCTCCTGGGAGTGGCTGATCTCACCGGAGAGCTGATGCGCATGTGCATCAACAGTGTTGGCAATGGTGACATAGATACCCCCTTTGAGTTGAGCCAGTTCCTACGTCAGATTTATGATGGCTTTTCCTATATTGGCAACACTGGACCTTACGAAGTTTCTAAAAAACTGTATACCTTGAAACAGAGTCTGGCTAAAGTTGAGAATGCCTGCTACACATTGAAAGTCAGAGGGTCTGAGATACCAAAGCATATGCTAGCTGATGTGTTTGCGAGTAAAACAGAAATAATTGATCCAGAAGATGGGCTTTCCTAAAACACATGGGAAGAATGATCCAAATGGGACAGAGACTATAGAATGAGAACAAAGCATTTCCATATTTAGGATTTGCTAACTGGAAGTTTTAGACGTATTTGTGTTTTCTTTTAAACCTGGCATGTTTTAGGGTTAACTGAAGAAGCAGGATAACTTGCATCTCAAAATAGTTCTTGCATAATGACTTAAGAATCCTAGCAGTGAACTGCTTTTTTGTGCCATTGGCTACCATAAATGACACTGTTTCTATGCTATTTTTAGTATTTATCGGGACACTTCTGCCTGTCTTGGCCACTTAAGCCAGGTATCCATGAAAATTCATAGTACAGAATATATTCAACGTTGTAACGTTTTTCTTGCCTCTGTTTTTTCAAATTTCATTACTTCAGCAGTCTGTGTTCAATGAGTCAGACAGGAAGTTGTGGTATTAGAATCTTCACATGGAGTTGCAAGGGATTTTTTTTTTAAAAGAAAGCATTTGGTAGAGGGGGAAATACACCTTGGAAAAGCTAACAAAGCTTATGCATTAATTTTTGGTGTTTAGTACATCTGTTTGAACATCCTGTTGCAATATTGGCATTCTGTTACTTAGTTTATATTCAGGAACCTGCAAATGAGGCCAAACAAAACAAGACTGAAAAATGTATAAAAATCTAGCACGTTCTGAATTTGCAACACAAGCAAGTTCTCTAAAATGTCAATAAAATTTCCCTGTACACTCTGAAAGTACACTTCTAATTTCATGGACACACAGTACAGTTTAAGAGATACTGTTCAGCAGTCACTGCAGTTTTAAAGAGATGAAGATTTGATTGATCTTTACATTAAAAAATAAATGTATACATTATTGGTTAGTGTAACTGTGCAATAAGGTTTATTGGTGGATGCTTATTGGTAGCTTTTCATCTAAGATGTCATTAGTGCTTATGACTGGTTTATGCTTCTTAGGGCTGCAGGTTCACACTTTGCCAAATTACCAAGATCTTGTCTATACAGGAAGCTGAGCAATTCCCAGCTGGTTTGTAACATGATGATCCTGCCTGTCCATATGCCGGGGAACGGCTTCCCAGCTTATGTGCACATACAGCAGCTGATTTGCAGTCTTCAGTGTGCTTTCATTCACGTGCATTAATCATACAATTTTATATGAAACTTTATAACCTATGAAAAACCTTTCACAGAAATCCTAGTGGAGGGAAATCAAGGAAGAACTTGGAGTAGCTTTTTGAGATGCAATAATGAGGAAAAATATTTGAAAGACAAAATGAAATTGAACTTGCCAGTATGTGCGAAGCTTGCACCCAGGCCTGTGCACAACTTTCCTTCTTCCGGAGGGTATCATACCAGTAGTACTCATGAACTCGTGTTCAGTGACTCTTGTTCCAAATTAAGAATGCTGCTTGATCTCCCTTCTTGATTGTTTACATTGGCTTGGATCCTAACTCCCTTCCATGAAAGAACTGAGTCGCACTCCATTGCTGCCTCCCCCTTCTTTTTGCAGCCCCTTGTGTCCCCTGAAAATCTGCTCCTGGGGATTGCAGGACCCTGGGAATGACGTGGGAGCAGTTTAAACTGGATTGACAGAAGTCACTCTTCCTCTTGTGAAAACAGTATAGCCGTTTACAATCCAAGCCATTCTGCTGTGGGAGGAAAATGGAAGATAACATGGATATTAACAGATTTTTTAAATAGTTGAGGAACGAGGCTTATCTACTACATATAAAAATGTTAAGTAGAGCAAATAAAACAACTTTCAAGGATCAATTTAAGTTTCTGGTCTAGCTGTTCTGAACACTCAAGTTACCAAAACCACAAGAGTTATTCACAGTGTGCTTGTTTCTGAGAAGTGTGATGATGTAATCTTCCATTCACAAAGTATCTGTAGAGATGGCATTAAGCAAAAACTTCAGTCTGATCAGAACGCTATCAGGTTGAAAAACTTAAATGCACTGGGGGGGGGGTGTTTTAAGAGAGAAATCGCTTTGACTAGTCCAGTGGGCAAACTTAAGGCTAATGAGATCTGCTTTGTTTTGCTTAAGAGTGCTAACATCCACTAAATGGAGCCAGGAGTCCAGAAATTTGTTAATGACTTCTGGAAATGAGTGGATCTTTCACACAACAATCCATTTCTGGTTACCCCAAACTTCCTACATTTCAGCAGTTTAATTTAGGATAGACAAGTGGAACTCGCTGCTAAATAGTTGGGAGAAAGCAATCTTTGCTATTCGTCTAGATCATCTAGAATCAGTTGATCTCAACATAACTTTTATGTCCTGCTGGTCTGGGCAGCATGTGAAGATTGTTCTAGTTTGTTCTGGTGAGTACCTTAAAAAGACTCCTGTACAGCTGTGATATATGCACACTTTTTGATTAAAAAGTTAGGGACAGCAAACACAATTGCTGGAAGATTCTGGCTTAGATATATCGATGACACCCTTTCATGACCTGGTGCCCTCCGGTTCTTTTGGTTGCAAACACTCAGGTAAGATTATTATTATTACACCTGTATCCTGCATTTTCTTTTCTTTCCAGAAACCCAAGGGAGTCACAAAGTTGTCTTCCTCTCCACTCTATCCTTGGAACAAGCCTGTGAGGTAGATGAGGATGAGAATCATTGACTGCCCAGAGGCTTCATGCACCAGTGGGGACTGGAACCCAAGTTGTCTCCTCATCATGCTGACCCAGGCAGCACAGTGCCTTCAGATATCTGTCCTGCAATCACTAGTTCCACTGAATATAAATGATTGTGAAGAGATCTAGGCTCAGACATGGAAAATGGGCAGGAATAAACACAGGGGAGGACTTTTGTTCTTATGTTCATAAATTTTGATTTTCACATTGAGCTGGGCAGCCACTGTTAGATTGGATTTTGGATTTTAATGTGAGTGAGAAACTCAATGGCCAGTTTTCCATAATACAGTAAATAATGTACTTTTTTTTTGTTTTTGCTAGCAAGGGATGTGGAAAGAATTTTAAACAAGATGGCATAAGGGGAAAAGAGTGAACTCAGCTTCTGGTGGTGGTGTCCTGATTCAGCTTGGAGCATCCCACATCCCTGGCCAGGCTCTATGGTTGAAAATTAAATAGAGACAGGAAAGTCCAGTCATGAATCACCCATGTTTCATCTCAGTTGGCCCTTCTTTCCAAGGAAATGAAGATGGCTAAAAGTTAAGTGTGCAGCCTTGTAGGATACACCCTCCGTGATTATAAACCAACTCCGATTTATGCAGAAGCAGTCTTGGTTCCTTCATCCTCATACCCTCCATTTTTCTTGGTAGACTGGCTTTTTGCCCATGTAATGGGCGGTTTTTGGGGGGCAGGAGGGAAAGATGCTGGAAAGCTCATATCCTGGTCTCCAGAGTCTCTTATTTGCCCCTGCCCACACTTTCCCTCTTTCTTTGATAGGTTCTGACCTTAGAGAGATGCCAGGGTGAATTCTTCCCATACTAGGTGCAGGGGAGGGAGGGGGGGGTCAGTTCTCTGGTGAGTTCTGACCTTACCCTGATGGACTCTTGGGGTAACACCATTGCTTCCTCCATGAATTTGCATAAATTCTGTGGATATTTGGGAAAGTAACATTTACCCACAAAACAATTGATGGCAGGATGTCTTTTTCTTCGCCTGTTTAAATCTGGTGCTGCTCATATGCTTGGGAATGAGCCAAAGGCAAAGCATTTAAACAGATGTTCTGCAAAGGCTGCTTTGCAAGATAATCTCTGTCAGAAAGATCTGCATATTGGGAAACATGTCCTTTTGAATAAATGGTCACTGTGGAGCGCTGGAGCTCTCTCAGATTAGGTGCCCTATCAGAATTGAACGAAACAAGAACCTTCCTTGTTGCCACCTACTTAATGCTTTTCTTTGGAAGCCAGAGATGAAATTAAAGTAACAATCTTTCCTTCACAGCTATTTCCAATGTAGGGCAGCTTTTTTAAAGTCCAGGAAATGTTGGTGTAAGGAAATATAATCTGGAAGTTACTCTCCTATC
This sequence comes from Varanus komodoensis, assembly GCF_004798865.1. Classification (NCBI taxonomy): domain Eukaryota; kingdom Metazoa; phylum Chordata; class Lepidosauria; order Squamata; family Varanidae; genus Varanus; species Varanus komodoensis. The sequence continues at coordinate 27,231,399 of NW_025335268.1, read as the reverse complement.
TACAAACAACATTTTGAAAGGCTGATCTGGGAAATGATGGGTGTCGCTGAGTGACTCCTGGTTCCTCCATTTTAGCAGGCTAACAAGGGAAGCAGTCCCTACTTGGATAAACCACTTTGTAGGCATGAGGCAAGGCCTGTGGTGTCATTCTCTTTTCCATAGGCAAGAGGTTTGGCTAAGACATTCTATGCAACATTTCCTAGAGCCTTTTGCTAGGATATATTCAAAAGTACAGCTCTAAAATGAACTCTACCTAATCACTGCAAGGATTTGAGGTGGTTGCTTTCAGAACTTCGCTTAACTGAGGCAGAGTTCAAAATGAATTGGCAGACTGCGTTCCACAAGGGCATTCTTGGGTTGTTCAGCAAAGTAGTGGCAGTGGTTGGGAGACCCTTGGCCCCACATGGTCATGAGTAGCTGGTGGTTTAAACAATTCCCTATTGTGATGCACAAATTGAGGTCATTATCTAGCTAAAATCTCCTAGTTGGAAACATGCTTATAGAAGCCACAAAATTTTAGGACGATGTTATTGATATCAAGAATATAAAATAAGAAATGAGGGAGTTGTTTGCTCTATCATATATTAGGTAATATTTTGAAATTTAAAATCTGTCTGGACAAGTACCAGCTATCATATTATCCTTATAGGAACTATCATCTTTCCTACTGGCTTTCCTACTACTATTAGTGAACCACCCTTAGCATCAGGGCCCAAATATTTTTTTAAAATTATTTTGGGAGACCAGTATGAATTTGAAACCTGCCCCCCATACCACACATGTACCACAATACCATCCCTTTCATGAGTCATGAGAGAAAAGCTGAAATCCCCTTTTCTACATTTCTGAAATTAGAGGCTTCCCCACACCAGGAGTCTTCTACTTTGCCCCCAAATACAACCACTTCTTGCTACTCCTCTTAAAAATCAGGCAGGAAGCAGTTCATTTCAAAGCTTTGTTTGCTGGCCCTTTTCATTACACAATCATCATCTCCACAGGGTTCATTTCTTTTGCAAGTTCACCATGAACAGACAAAGTAGCTGGGTGCCACCACCATGAACAGCAGCAGCTTTTGAAAAGAAACTTCTTTCAGCTTCCCCCAAGTTACTGGCAGTGTATAAATGAATCCAGGCTTTGCAGACTTCACTGATAATTAGTTGCAGTTGCTGGTGGTTGGGAATTTTTTTTAGTGGGGGAGGGAATTGTATTGAATGAGATATGTGGGGTAGATAAGAATTTTTATCCAAGCAGGCTTGAGTATTTTTTTCAGATGCAACATTTCCCAAGGAAAAAATCTCTCTCTCTCTCTCTCTCTCTCTCTCTCTCTCTCTCTCTCTCTCTCTCTCTCTCTCTCTCTCTCTCTCACACACACACACACACACACACACACACACACACACACACACACAGATCTTTGGAACCTATAAATCCTACCAGCAGCACTAGATCCCAGTGCCTCTGGGTCACTTTCCAGAGTTTTGTTTCTCCTCCCCTTCAGCCTTCTGGGACTGGTTCTTAAAAGAACATAGGGAAGCACAAATCTTTCTTGAATGGCACATCCTATTTTAAAAGTGTAAACCTTAAAAGATTCCTAGAATTCCCAGGCTGCCATGCTGGCTTCGGCATGCTGGGAATTCTAAGACTTTTTTCTGTCTTAAGTGTGCATATGATTGTATTCTAACTATGTACGCTTGTGATCTGTGGGCGCCGGAAAGGTCTGCACTGGCAACACACTGTGCAGAATGTGGTTTGTTCTGCTCTTGCACTGTTTCTGACTGACTCCAGCAAATCTCACGGGATCTGCCAGACAAACCCAGTGGAATTCTATGGAGGTGGGTAGAGACCTGTTTTCCCCTGCGGAGGAGGGCAGGATGCTTTCCAATGGAGCAAAGCTCAGGGAACCAAGGTTCAATTTGGATGCCAGGAAGTAGTTCCTGACAGTCAGGACCCCGAGGGTATGGATTGGGCTTCCATGGGGGGTGGTTGAGGCCCCATCGGTGAGGGTGTTCAAGGATAGGGTGGACATGCATGTGGTGGGCATGTCATGAGTGGAGCCGGCTGGAGCTGGGGGTCAGACTAGATGACCCTGTAGGCCCCTTCTGACTTGCTCTGTTTCTATGTTTCTATCTGGATCACAGTTCCACAGATGCAGGGAAATACATTTCCTTAGATATTCTTAAGCATTATCAGTAATTCAGGCTCACTTTAATCCTTTGGGTTTTGGGGACAGTGCCAGCTGGGGGTCCATGGATCTTGGTAAACTGTAACCTGTCCCAGGGCCGTCTTAACAGCATTATGGCCCCCTGGCAAAGCAGTGTACTGGGGCCCCTACGACAACTACAACTACTGTTAATTTTGGAAGTTTTCCCATTTTCCAAGGGTTAACACACAGATTAGTATGGGGTCCACAGGCAAGTGCCCATCAAGCCCATCCGCTAAGACAGCCCTGACCTGCCCTACCCCATGGCAAGGGCACTGCTGCTGTTGGGGCAATGAGGATTCTTTCAGCAAGCCACAGAAAGAATTCTGTGTCTCTCGCGGAACTCCGAGCCGCAGTGAGGAGGCATGTGGTTTCCTCTAGTGCGAAAAAGAAGCAGTTGATAGGTCAACTGAAAGACATGCTTCAAGGGAAATGCTGGGAGTGGTCACTGGGGGATTTGGAGCCAAGTGCCACCAGGGATGGTACACAGCTCTACCTCCCAGCTCTACCTCAATTGGAGGGGGATCAGCATCTGGGCTCAGTGATGGGCTGGATGAGAGCCTGGCCCCTTGGAAGCTGAATCCTGAATCCTAAACTGACAGGAAAAGAGGCCCAGGTGTGGGTGGTTCCTCAGCCATTTTTCTGGAAGGGGTTCCACTCCCTCTGAAGGACCAGGTTGTATTGGATCTGTCACCGGAGCCCCATGTGCCTTTCCCCAGCTGCAATTGGATTGACAGGGATGCAGGTGCCAGTAACCCCAAGACTGCTGTGTGGGCTGACCTTAAAATTTGCTCTGGAAGCTGGAGCTGGTGCGGAATGAGCAGCTCAGCTGTGGTCAGGAGCTGCGCCTTTTCAGCATGCAGTGACTTTGCTGAAGGAGCTGCACTGTCTGCCTATTTGCTTCCAGGCCGGCTTTAAGGCTTTGGTACTAGTGTACAAAGCCCTAAATAACCTGGGACCGGGACCCCGTGGACAGTGCCTTCTCCCTGTTAGCATGCCAGGTCACTGATGTCATTGAAGAACATTCTCCTGGTGTCCCAAAGGACCAGCCCATGCTCTGACTGAAGTTCACCAGGAGATGAGTCCTCAAAGAATCCTCTGTCTGGGGAGGTCAGGCCGTCACCAACACTGGTGCGTACTGAAGATGGCTCTGTTCCGGGAAGCCTTCCACTCTGACCGGGCATTGTGTCAATGCTACCTTGTTTTTAATGCACTGTTTTTATCCTTTATGCTTTAACTGTTTGCTGCTGTGGAATTTGCCTAGATCTGGAGCAGTAAACAAATAGTATAAATAAGATGAATAATAAGTTTTCTGCATCTGATGTAAATGGATATAAGCATTCATTTTCAAGGTTTAAGATAAAATGCAAACAGTTGAGTATATTGCAAGGCTAGTATTTCCCTTGATAATTTACCATCCCCAAAAGCATTGACAACCACCCTTTTAACAGCTGCGCATGTCCATTTTGTTTTCATTAGCTGTGTGTATTCATTTTCATTTAATGCAGCCAAATCATAAAAATAAGGTCTTTCCATGAAAGAATGTGCAGTTGTCCTAAAAAAATCAGCAATTCACATATTGTCTTCCAACTATCTTACATGGAATGAAAATGGAGCAGTATGGTAGACTGTTGGCAGCGATATTTTTACCTAGCAATTATACTTAAGTAGTTGATTAAGTATAATTGTTACTTGACACAGCAACCCCCTGTAGCAAAGTGGGTGCCAGTCATGTGCCTCTGACTACGTGCCTCTTCCCAGAGGGCCCAAGCAGTACCTTGGCGGTTGTCGGAAGCTTTCCCCCTGCTCCATGTTGCTGCTCCTACTTGAGGGCCAGTTCACTCACCAGTCAGGCAAGCTCATCATGACTATCCCCACCCCGTCCCATGGCTGCCAGCCCTTTTGGCTGGGCGCCCGCCTGGCCGCCTCTAGATGAGGCTAAATGGGGTGCAGTTTGCCTGCTGGCCCATCAGCGGTCGTGTCACCAGACAGAGGGCATGTGCTACTTGACCGAATTCACAGTAGGCCAAATTGCCGCCCCAAAGTGGCAGTGCTGGATGGGAGGAGCGTAGGGGAAAGAGCTGGGGGCTGTCTTGGCAGATGGTGCTTGAGTAAGCTGCCTCCCCAAGTTCAGCAGCAGAGCCAGCTGCCCTTGCTGTGAGCTGTGAAGTCTGCCTTTGGGTTGCGCTGGGGGCTGTGGATGATCTCTGCTCCCCCTCCCTGTCCCCACTAACAGGCAAGAGCGGGGGGGGGGGGACCTCAGTGTTGCTGTGGTGTCCCATGGGATACTTTTGGGAGGATCAAGGAAGAATGGAAGAGGAGGCACAGTGCGCCCTTCCTGGCCAGGCTGAAGCAGTCAGGCTTAGCATGTGTTGTGAACCTGACTATTGGCTTGTTGCATAGCCTATCATAGCAGGCTAAATGGAGAAAAACTTTGGCAACTAATATGCAATTGAATACTGAATATTGAGCCTCTGTTTCAATACATTGTGGGTCTCTTGTAAGCACTTCAAGCCTTCTGCAGTCTAAACTCGGCAAAAAGTCTGAAAGCAACTGTCTTAAATTCTTGCAGTGCCTAGGTACAAACCTGATTTTAGGATTGTTCCTTAAAATGCGTCTTTGCAAGAACATTTCACAAGGCACTTTATCCTGACTGTCCATTAAAATAAATAAAATGCAGAGATTTTATAGTTTTGTGAGGCTGGGCCATGAAATTTTTTTACTAAACATTTTTTTCCCCAAGTTGACTTTGCAGTATACAGGAATCTGCGTTAATGGTGAACCAGCAAGAAGGGAGCTCAGGCTTGTTGAGTAAGGTGAGACATGATAGAGGTGTATAGAATTACGCATGGTTTAGAGAAAGCAGAGAGAGACATTTTTCTCCTGGGCTTGTCCTATGAAACTGATTGGTGGGAGAGTCAGGAGAGATCGAAGGAAGGACTTCACACAGCACATAGGCAAACTATGGAGTTCATTTCCATGAGATGCGGGGATGGCCACCAATTTGGACAGCTTTTAAAAGGGGACTGGACAAAGTGGTGAAGAAGGCAACCAGAGGGTAATAGTCCTGGGGGCCACAAGCTACCCCCAGTGTCAGAAGGAGGATGCTTATGCACATATACCTGGTTGCTGGCAAGCTTGGGCAGAAGGATGCTGTTGCACTTCAAATCCTGTGCATAGCTGCTTGTCCGCTGAGTGAACAGAATAGTGCCCTAGATGGAAATTTGGTTTGATCCAGCCCAGATGCTCTTACGCTGACAGCAAGCGTATTTGATACAGCTCAGCATTGCCATCTTATGGATAATATTCTGTACTGCACGATCTGTGCCTTTTTGCAGTGACCGTGCACGCTTCACGTAAATAAATGGAAGACTCTCAAGCTTGCAGTTTGACAGGCTAAAGAGAACTAGTCCTGTTCAGGTGTCCTTTAAACCAATATTTATCACCATGCATATCTCACTAGGGCAGGTTTCTGAATTGTGTGGGAACCCACGCATACACAACCATACATGTGAAGGCTTCCCCACTGCAGGTGTTCACACACCTAGGCTTTGGGCAGAACTTCATGGTGATGAACATCAGAAGGCTGAATAGGGCTTTTCTAACCCAGTTCTCTTCTTATACGAGCATTTCTGAAAATGAATCTTAATGATTTTGCTTCTTTCCAATTTATCTAAAGCAGGGAAAGAGTTTACCTGTCAGAGCAGTTCCAACTATATAGCTGAACACAGGACAATAACCGGAATTACTTACAGGTGCCATAGTGGTATATCCTGCCTAGTGGAGCAACTATACCTCTGACAGGAGAAGGACTGCCCAGTCCAAGGGCCTCCCTCCCTCTCTGCTGGTGGATCAATACTTACACCACTTCCCATGGCTCCTCATATTGCACCTGAGAGAGAATGGGAAGTGTATCCAGCTATGAAAAAGAAGAGCATAAATGTAACCAGAACTCCAATCCTCCTTTAATACTTTTAGTAGCAAATATTCTCCTGGGTTTTTATGGCTGGCCATTGGTGAGCAGTAAACAATAATTATAAATGTACTGAAGTGTACATAAAAGCACAAGATCTTCAGAGACCTATTGATGTCTTATGCAAGACATCAGATTGCACAATTAATTTGTGGAGAAATCTCTGTAGTGTAGTGGAAAGCTGAAAAACTCTTCATGGGAAATAGTCTCATCCCTGACCTTGGTGGAATAAATCGAAAGTTAACGTAATTAGAAGGTTAGTTCAGTGGAAAACTCTAACAAATGTCTGTAACCTGCCCAGGGAGCTAATGGGGCAGGCTAAAAATCAAATAAATGTTCTAAAATGTGCTAAGAGGATATAAAATATTAAAATACATCCTTACCCATTCATGGGTGTACTTGGCAAATGGACAACAGATGTACACACACACACACATATGGATTGCATCCTACACTAGCAATGCTTCTGCATAGCAAGGAGGAGAATAAATACTTAGATAAACTTGGTTAAGATTTATCTGGGAGGAAGTCTTATTGAACACACTGGGGCTTACTTCCAAAAACCAACCACCAAAACATTCACTCAGGATTATGCTGTTCAAGCATAACAATTAACTCAAGTAGTCAGCAAGTTACAAGCAATGTCCAAGTATGAATCATTCATAAAATGTACACAGGACCATGTGCTTCTAATGAGAACGTAAGATAAAAATGCACAAGCATGCTGCCAATAATGAGCACTATTCAATCGAGGATTAGTAGTGTTGTAACGCTGAGCAAGTATCTCTGAATCTCTGGAGGTAAAAGTGCTGTTTGTGAGCCATGCTAACCCTAACCCTGGTAAGGTACTTTAAGGACATAGAATTATTCTCCCAGGGACCATAGGAATGCTTTCTGAGTGTTGCTGAGAGAGAGGAGCTTATTTTCTTCTGCTTTCTGCTCAGCTGAGAAGAGCCAGCCAAAGCCACAGATTAAAGTTCCATGGCTTGCCTTTTATTCAGAGGCTGGAGGTGACTTTTTTGCTGTGGGCATTTCTAAGGTCTGGCGGTTTGGCTCACCTAAGCAAGATCTAGTGGCTGTTTGTCTTTCAAAACAAACAAGCAAAGAAAGATATGACAGCTTCAAAACAAAGAAAGAAAGATGTGGACGGACAATAGCATTTATTTTCTAAGCAAGGTATTGCAGCAGGCCTGGGAATTTTTATCAGAACCATTTCTGCTTCCTCTTCCCAAGCCCATTGCAGTACATATTTTGCTCAGAAAAGAATGTGACTGTCCCACAACTTCCACATCTTGCCCAGAAAAAATGTGCAGTTGCGTATAATGCTTAGGCATTGCAGGAACACAGTGCTGGCTTTTTATTAACAGTTAATTTGGGTTCATGATTGCATGGAGGAGAAGCAATGGATGTCCTGTTGCTTTTGTGCAGCAAGATTACAGGTTGTTGCCTCTGCTCCACCCATCTCAATGGTTACCACCAAACATGCTTTGCACCAAACGATACTTGTATGATAGCTCCATGTAACTGTTGACTTCATTACTGCTTTTACTGTTTCGGGGTGCAATCCTGTGGCGGCCTAATAGCGTCTGGGGTTCCATAGGATAATTTGGAGCCCCAGTTCAAAGATCTTGTAATTCTGGAGTTGGTACTCTGAAGGCTGAGCCCTTCCAGCATAGAACTGTGTTGGCAGCCTCCCCTGAGGGTCCAAATGCTTCCCGGGGGGGGGGGGGATGAAAAGGGGTGTGCTGGGTGGAGGGCTGTGGTTGGGGCTGCAGCCAGGCATCAGTTCCACTGTGCTTTGCTCCGGATGCAGGGTTTTGGGCGGCATATGTGCATTGAGGGTCGGGGCCATAAGGTGGTGCCCTTAAAGGCTTCTCATAGTGTTCAGCTTTTGTCCTTTGCTCATTTCCAGTCAGGATGGAGAAAGAGCATTCTTCAAACTATCCCTTATTAAGAATAAATTGCAACCAACCATACAGTGGTCAACATAAGCTGTCTCTGTGAAATGGGATCTTCTGTGATAAATTGCAGTATTTTGATACTTTTGCATCTGACCTGGTTGCCAAGAAAACATAAAAATGATGGGATAGACTTTACAGTAACCGATTGAATGTAGTTTGTCGTTATGTGTTAATATTTTTTTCAATGGTTTTTATATTTTTTGATGAAGTCTGGAGATAGTATAATTGTAAGTGAATCCAGTGTGAATTTTGTCTTAGATTGAGAAATAAGGGATAAAATGTTAACATACTGCTTCTGATGTCAAATATAATGCTTTTTGAAAGGGTTATGTACATTGTTTTTTCTCTCAGGGAGAAAATGATACACACATTACAATGCAGTGTGAAGTGGTGCTAATGGTGGAAGCCGCTCTCGGGCTCCTAAGACCTTTCTCCCTAGACTTCACTTAGCAAGGTCAGTCTTCACACGCCTAGAGGCACAGTTTAGAAACTCTAAGGCTGAGTCCAAACAGTGAGCACGGATTCCGGGGCTGAAGCCCAGGCTCAAAACTTGCTTTAACTCTGTTTTGGAGGACTCCGTGTATCTTTCTGAATGCATGGGGCATCGAGGCTGAAAAATATGACGGACGAGTAGAGCTGCCATCTGGCGGCTGGGGGTAGGCTCTCGCTCTTCTAGTAGCTGCAGGGCAGGCAGATGTTCAACAGGTTAGGTCAATTCCACCAGGATGATTCAGGGAAGGGGCTGCGCTTCTCTTGTTGCGTATCGCCAGCCGTGCATTTCCTTCAGGCATAGAAGTCCCGGGAGGAGAGACGCCCCCGAGCAGAAATCCTCTGCCGCGGGACTCCCTCTCAGCGGGACTTAGATGCTACATTCAAGCGGGATGTAGATGCGTGAGCGGGATGCTTTTCTCTCTCGGTTCTTGTGCTTTATTCTGTGCAAAGTACTTGCAGATAGTTTCGAGCAAGCTTTATTAGTGACGTTGAGTCGCCGTGAACTGGCTGAAAGGCGGGGTACGAATCAGCGCCGCAGATAAAGGGCCGAAGGTGGCAGCCCTGGGAGCAGAGGGCAGCCAGAGCCCTTCCCGCCCCTCTGGGAGCCCAGGCCGAGGCGCCCGGGCTACTCGCCCGCCGTCTTAGGCCCTCCCGCCCGCGCCAGCGGATGCGAGTCCCCGTTGGGGGCGGGGAAGGGCTGCGGCCGCGTGAGACAGGCCGGGGCGGCCCGAGAAGAGCGGCGGGCGGCGGAGCAGGAGGATGCCGGGGGGCGCCCCGGGAGGCAGGCGGCAGCGCCCGAGCTCGGGCGGGACGGGGCCGGCGCCGGCGCCGCAGGGTGAGCAGGGGGTCTCCGCGGATGCCGGGAAGGGCCCGGAGGGTGCGGCAAGAGCCGCCACGCCCCGCGTGCGCGCGGGGAGCGACTCCCTCCGCAAGCGGGCCTCGAGGCGGGCCAGGCGCCGCCTCTCCTCACGCGCGGCGCGGGGCGCCTCCCCTCCCCGCGGCGGCAGGAGCAACCGGGCGAAACTTTGCGGAAGTTTTGCTGCGCGGTGGGCGGCCAGTGTCCTTCGCCCCCGACGCTGCACTCGGAGGGCAACTCTCGCCAGCAGGAATGGCAGAGTGGGGCGCCGCCTCGTTGCTTTCTTCCCCGCGGGGCTCCCGCGCTTTTTCCCAGTCGCCGCCGCGTATGAGTGTGCGCAGCTTCGAGCGGCGACGCAGTGATTTCTGGGGTTGCTTCACCGGTTGAACTTCGCCGGTACGGGCCTCCTGCCAAGGGAAGGGCGCGCCGCGAGGCAGTGCGCGCGCGCTGGCTCGTGCTCGCGGTGTTCCTAACTCTGGCTCCCTCCCGATGTTGTGGACTAAAGCCCCCCTCAGCCCTAGCCTGCGTGACCAGTGGTCAGGAACGCTTGGAGTTGTGGTTCAGACATCGGAGTATACTCCATAAGAGGCGATGATACTGTGTGGTCTGTGCTAATTAATCACGAATAATGACGGTCTTGGTTCTTGTCAAGTCATTTCCAACTCAATGAAGGACCTCCAAAATGCCCTATCCGTTACATCACTGCTTAGTTGTTGTACAATCAAGGCTGTGCCTTGCTTTATGGAGTCAATCCATCGCTTATTTGGCCTTCCTTTTCTTCTGCTGCTTTCAACTTTCCCTAGTGTGATTGTCTTCTCCAGTGAGACTTGCGTTCTTACTAATGTTCCCACAGTGTGACAGCTTCAGTTTCCTCATTTTTGCTTCTAGGAAAAGTTCTGACTTGATTTGATTTAGGACCCACCTCTTTGTCTAGGGCAGTCATGGAGAACCTTTTAGAGACCGAGTGCCCAAACTGCAACCCAAAACCCACTTATTTATCGCAAAGTGCCAACACTGCAATAAAACCTGAATACTGAGGTTTTAGTATTGATCTTTTCTAGTTCCTTCATTGCTGCCCTTTCAAGCGTCTGTCTTCTTCAGATGTCTTGGCTGCAGTCTCCCTTTGAATGGATGACTGACTGAATGATGTAAAATTTCCACTATTTCTGTAACAGATTTTTTTAAATTCTTCTGTAGTCATGATTTTTGCTTTCTTAATATTCAGATGCAGTCCTGCTTGTGCACTCCTTTTACTTTCTTCAGCAGTCATTTCAGTTCATTGCTGCTTCCTGCCAGTAATATATCATCTGTATATCTTGAATTTTTTGTGTGTCCACCATTTTTCACTCCTTCCTCTGATTCTTTTCTTGTTTTCCTTAATGCTTTTCTAGCTGTTCAACATACAGATAAGGAGATTAAAAAACACCCTTGTCTGATGCCTTTGCTTATGGCAAACCATTCTGTTTCTCCATATATCTTGTCCAAGACAATCAAGTGTTGAGGCACCCCTATTCTTTCACAATCATCCATGGGCTCTTGTGATCCGCACACTCAAAGGCTTTGATTTAGTCTATAGCACACAGACTGATTTTCGCCTAAAAATCTTTGGTGCACTCCAATAGCCCACATATTTTGCAATATGATCTTCAGTGTCTCTTCCTCTTTAGAATCCAGCTTGAACATCATGCATTTCTTTATCCATGCAGGGAGGAATTCTTTTTTGCAATACCTTGAGCATCACTTTGCTTTTGTGGAAAATTAATGCAATGATTCTATGTTTGCTGTACTCTTTTGCATCTCCTTTCTTGGGGACTGGGATGTATATTGAACATTTCCAATCTGTGGCCCATAGTTTTGCTTTTCATATTTGTTGGCATATCCTTGTTAGGATTTGGACCAATTCAGTGTCTGTAGCTTGGGATAGTTCTATTGCTATCCTGTCTCTCCAGCTGCTCTCTTCCAGGTGCTTTCAGAGCAGTTTTCACTTTGCTTTAATGTTACAGCTTCTTCCTCATAGGATTCTTCTTTGAAGGAATCTGTCATCCTTTCATTTCTTTTGTATTGTTCTGGATATTCTATCTTCTATTTATTGTCTTCTGGTCAGATAGTATGTTCCCGTTTGTCTTTCAGCATTCCTAAAATTCCCCTTTGAGTCAGCCTTTGATTCCTTGGATCTTCTGGAAGAGGTCTTTTGTTTTTCTTCTTGTGTCATTCTCTTTTATTTCTTTGCAGAGGTCATTTTACTGGTCTTCCCTATCCAGTGTGCTAACCAGAGTGACTTTCCAGTGTGTACCTGGAAAACTAGCCTTGAGAGGTGTGTGATACAGAGCTGGGAAAGGCAAGGGGCAGACACCCGAGACTGCTTTCTCAATCCTAAAAAAAGGAAACACTTTGTGTGTTCTCATTTTAGGATTGAAATAATTATCCTTGCTCCTTTAGTCAGAGATCCTGCTTTCAAAGTTGGTTCAAAGCCTGCTAGGAATTGTATGAATCTGAAAGAATTCAATGTCATCATGTAAGAAAAAAGGCAATAATAAAGGATTTTAATAAATAGAAATACTGCAACAAGGCTGCTTATTCAGCTGGTCTTCATAAGTGACCAGGAATTCAGTGCAGGTGAGTGAGTTGACTGGTGGAGGAGGGACAGGTCTCATCCCTCTTTGCCTGTCTTCTCTTTTCTGTGCTAGCTGTGAAGGAGGAAACCATCCAAAACTGGTACGAAAAGCAAGCAGGTTGGCACAGAAGGAATTTCAGCCTCTCTCCACCAGTCCAGCTGATAGAATGCTTAAAAGAATCATTGTTAACTAAGAGCCTTGTTAGCATAGCAGCTAGCTTGAAAAAACAGGCTACTAATATATTATTTATGTATTAATTTTTTTGGACTGCTTTTCATAAAAGTCTGCATAAGGCAGTGCTCAGTTTTCAAACCTAATGTATATAAATACCATCAATCTGAACCCATCACATTTACCCCCATCCTTCCTCCCATCCTACTCCTTTGATCATTCAGTCCATCTTGGCTTTCCCTTTATTTTCCCCCCACTGCCCCCTTTCTCTGGCTGAGAGCTGCATGAAGTAAGGTGGTGGGCTGCAGGTTGCCTTTAGCATCTCTATGAGTTGTGTTGACTCAGTCCTACAGAGGGCATTCTAACCTTACAGTTATTCTGCAGAATTAATGCCATATTCATCTGTCTTAGGTATGCCAGACAAGTATTCAGTATATGAGTGCAGAAGAAAAAAAGTAATTATATGCCATACTTAATGTGGAGCAACATCATACATTTTTATTCAAGAAGACTGTCAGAATCCTGCAAATTTAACTCATGTCTTTTCAAAATAGCAAAAAACTGTTAAGTTTTACACATCCTCCTTTTTATGTTTGTGTAGTCATGTGAACTGTGCTTGCTAAAAGAAGATTTTTTAAAAAAATTCTTCAGTCTTTGCAACCCATTTTTAGCTTCCATTGGGTGTTCCCTTTTCAGCTTCATTCACAGTTCCCCAAAGAGTCAAAAGGCTTTCAATTCCAAGATAATGCTTGTACTGTTCCACTGGAATTTTAAAAAAATCCTCTGTCAATAGACTTCTTTGTCTCTTCAGTGGAAGAAGCTGCAGGAAGTCCTTAAATCAGACAGATACTTTATTAAATATCCATTGCTGTATCTGATGACCAAACCATAAAAGTGCAGCCAGTTTAGATTAAAAATCCAATTCCTTCTATGCTGGGAATTGTAGTTTTCTTCCTGTCTATGCTTGCATAGTATTGCACCTCAATATTTCACCTTGTTCCTTTGGACCCTCGCATAGCAAAATATTGCCTGGATGGAGAAGCATATTTTTTTTATTTATTTATAAAATTTGTATGCCATCCAATTACTAACGTCTCTGGACAGCTAACAGCATAAATAAATTGACGACCCATTCTTTATGCTTACTTACAAGTAATAAATGAGTTCAGAGATCTTTTACTTCCAAAAAAGTGTTCATAAGATTACAGTTTGCATACAGTATAATACTATATCTGTCTACTATATCAATAGCTGTACTATAGTATTATAGTATAAATACAGATATAGAAGTATAGATGAAGAAAAAGAAATTGCAGAATTGAAAAAACAGAAAAGCCATGGTGCTTGCATTTATTTCATTCTGAAACATTTATACCTACTTTTTTCTTCTGGGAGTGAAAGTGGCTAACAACACAAATGATGAATTTAGGGTGCAGTCCTGTGGATTCAGTGATTATCGGCTCCTAAATCTGGAGGCTTACAAACATCCTTTGTAGGGCGGAATGAGTGCTTGGAGGGGATCTTCAGCTTCTTGTCCTCCTGCCCTGCATTTTTGCTTGATGCCTTTTTCTGCCCATTTAGTTGGGGCATGTCAGAACAGGAGGGAAAGAGACTGAATAGCCCTCAGGATAGCTCACATCCTGGCTCTTCAAGTTTCCTTCCTCTCATGCCCATCAAATTATCCCCTTCTTCATGGTCAAGTTCTCAACCTTGGATAGTCGCTGCCATGATTTTCTGCATTGGCTGGGTGGGAGAGGATGGTCGGAGCTCCAGTCCCCCTCTGCATCGTCAGAACACTGTCTGTGACCTTGAATCATGGAAACTGAAATATGTTGTTGCCCCTCAGATGCTGTGTAGGGCTGAAGCATAAGGTAGCCATAAGACAGTCCAGTCTTATGCGTTTGGACTTAAGGGTTCCAGTTATTAATATGGCTGCTGCATTCTGCACTAACTGCAGCTTCTGAACTGTCTTCAAGGGCAGTCCCTCACAGGGTGCATTGCAGTAATGTAGAGGTTACCAGAGCATAGATTACTGAAGCTAGGGTATCCTTCTCCAGATGGGGCGTAGCTGGGTTACCAGCTGAAGCTGGTAGAAGGCATGTCCCTGGGATGAGAATATAATAAGCCCTGGGCAGTCTTGAAAAGCTCCAATGGCTGGCAAAGGGAAGATTGAATTGAGGCAGTGTGGTATTTTCTTTGCTACCCTCACTGCTTCAAAATATACATGATTGTAGGCACATACCAATTTGCTATTATATTTACTGGGTGGTTTCCTCAGTCTGCGCTCAAGCCACCTCTTAAATTATTTCATTGCTCTTAGCTCTGGAATACCATGGAGCCAAATTTGCTCTACAACAGAGAGGGCACTTAGGAACAATCAGGTCACTTGCTCAGGTCATTTCTGCCTTCTGCAGTGTGACCAAGGCTTTGACAGGTGCACCATCCCCCAAAGTCCTCTGACCCGTTGGCCTCTGGGGGTAGATCCTCTGAATAGGAACCTGACCTTTGTGGAGGAGGAAAGCCACCATTGGTCTAAATCATGGTAAGCATGATAAAGAAGCTAGGTTGAAGCCTCCCACACTCACCAATATCACACCCAATACCATTTTTATCAGCAAAGATTGGCAAACTGATTGGCTGAAAGGTGGGCACTACACCAGCAGAATCTCCAATCCATCTCACTGGCCCAAACGAGGCAAATCCTCAGAACTAGCTATTGGATGGTCAGGGTGCTTGGAGAGAGAGAGATTGAATCCTTATAGATCATGGCAAACCCCCGCCTCCAGTCTCGGGGCTACCTTGATGAGAAACCAAGTACCTCGGTGGGCACTACTGGGAGAGACTAACTCCTCCTTGTTCACCACTCAGGACTCAGTCAATAGGCCAGATCAGCTATTAAATCATGGATGAGGGAAGTTTTATTCAGCACCAGCCGACATTTAAAAGCAGCATTCAGAGACCCGAGGACAGGGTGACATGGCAACCATCAAAGCCACAGATGTGGGGGAGGATTGGAATATAGCACAACTGGGCCATGTGCCCCTTACCTGGCCAGTCCTCCCAGGGCCATATCTCCATAATGACTGGGACCCTCTTATAAGTGCTCCTGTTTATAAGCCCAGGTGGTTCCCCTCTGCAGTGATGGTCCCTGCGGAGGCAGTGAAGCTGGGTGGGGGGCAGTGCAGCAGCAGCTCTTAAAAGGCAAGTAGTCCTCTTCCCCACCAGTCCCTGGGCCCCTTCACTAGCCCTGGGGTGCAGAGTGCCAGCCCAAGTCTTCCGACTGCAGCATTGCTTTGGCAAGCGTCAGAGCATGGGTAGACCGCTGTCAGATGCTGTTGTGCAGGACGTCTTTAAACAATCCCAAGATTGTCACAGTTTCATTTGTCTTCATGATGACCCTGTGAATAAGGCCCTTTTATCTGGTCTTCTCGAACATAGAGCTGGGCTGCCCCTTTACAGCTTCTAAGGTAAGACCTGAAAAAACACTTCACAGATTGCCTATTTCATACACAGGTATAGGAAGAAAATTGTTTGCTTCATCATATGTGAACATGGTATTAGTATTTTTTTGGTGCATGGTTTCCCAAAATATCTACAGAAGGCAAAAGCTCTATTTGCATAATAGTTATCAGAAGATTATACTAAATAATCTAAATAGTATACTAAATATACTGTTCTAAATAAATAAAATGGCAGTATCACATGCTGGAAACATGACTTCAGAGCTGGATTAGATTGGCAGAGAAAATTAGTAGTATAATTGTAAATCCTTGTTGGACTGTTTCTGACAAATCAAAATATCTCACAGAAAGCTGCAGTTTGCATTTTATTGCATTGAGTGCACACAGATTTAGGGAAAAAATCAAGTTATGTCTTGCCAAATGTTTCAGTATCTCATAGGCCCTGTTGAGGACATCCTATTCAGACTGAATTAGGTGTGACATTCTGCATGTACTCTGGTGTGGTGTAATTGGTTTTATTAACTAGCTAGCAAGTGTGTGCAGGAGGGGAGGGGGGATAGTGAACCAAATTGTAACAGATTGTTGCGGGTTGAGGGTTTAACATTTTGAATGGAATTGGCTGCCTCCTCCCATACCTGCAGTTTTGAATGGGAGAAAGCTCTGATGGGCAGCACAAGACCCTGTGAACCTAATCTTTGGAATGCAGGAGCCATGACAGGCAGGCACAGATAGTAGGTACTGCCAGAGAACTGTGACAAGGTGGCCTTTGAGTACTGCTTTTCATAATTGCCAGAGGCAGAGGCAAGAATGAGATGGAAGGCTGCTTTAAACTATGGAGAAATCTTTCATAAATTGTATATGCTTAAAAACTTATGTGTGAAGTTGTTCCAAGGCAGAGTTAATAATTGCATACACTTCTAGATGCAGGTACCAAGATGAGCATTTTTTCTTTCTTCATGGCCTATCTGATCAGCTTTTATTAGCTTTGTCAGCTTGTTGCTATATTTGGTTTGTCCCCTCCATTGCTTTTGCAATTTTTGAGAAATCACATACAGACAGTCTTGGACTGCCTCTCTTCTGATAAAATTGTAACAAGATTTCTACTTCCTTTTTGCTTCTAATACAAACAAATAATTACTATCATTTGATTCTTGGAATAGTGTTTTTCTTGTTCCTTAGCTTGGTCTTTTGGAACTCTTTTATTTTTAAGGAATCTTGAAATGCCACAACATTTTAAAAATAGATTCTCAACTTTTTGTACTATTACATATTTTTTAATTTTTTTTTCATGTAGACTACTTTGACTTAGGCTTCACATAGTTTATTTATTTATTTCATTTTACTTCTGTGCCACCCCATAACCTGGGGGTTCTCTGGGTGGCTTACAAATGCTAAACCAGAATATAATATACATTCAATAAACTACTTGCTGTTTGAATCACACAAGTTGCTGCAATAACACTTTGTTTTTCTCAGAAAGATAAATTTTACGTACAGTACTGATGGGTCAAAATAACTCACTGTTTAAGACAAAAACCTGGTTCACATGTAAAGACAATCCACAGTATGGGTTTAATATAGGTTGTTGTTGACATATGAGCTGTTGGATCATGGGTAGTTATGTGTGAACTCTGCATGGTGGGTGAATTAGCCATGAAAACCACAGAATTTATCAACAACAAAACATGGACTCTCTTTCTTGGTTGTTCTTAGTTAACAGTCCATACTTAAACTATAGTGCAGGGCTTGCACTAATGACCATCCATATTCTGAATTATTGCATGTGAACCAGGCTGCAGAGGTAATCTGAGGTACAACCTTGCTAATTATGGGTTGCTGGGTATAAGGCTATGTTACATGAATTCTGGGACAGATGGTAGATTATACTTGAAGATTAAATCCATGAACCCCCAAAACATTGTTATTTGTATAGCATGTCCCATGGTAACTCAGAAAGAATTAGGGGACAAGATCCTTACTCCAAGCATCTTATGATCTGGCAATGGTCAAAAGGAAAAAAAAAACAGAGGAAGATGATTGAAATGGAGAAGGGGAGAGGTAATCAGGGAAGGAATCTTCTATTTTAATTATATATCATTAGAGTTAGGGTACTGAGAATAGGAGGTTGTACCACAGTCTCAGTAGAGAAGGTGGAGTTCAGGAAGGGTTTGATGGAAGTGAGGGAGATGACCTTCCTGATGCAGCAAGAAGAAAGAGCAGAGTCTTTTGAAGCTGGAAATCATCAAGCTGCCGGAGATGGTGGAACTGAATCAGTAAAGGACACAGGAAGGGATGTTGGGAGATACAGGGATGAAGAGTGGAACAGGGACATTAACAGTTTTTAAGGTAAGGATGAGAAGCTTGTGCAGGAGAAATCCAGGAGAGACAGGAAGCCAATGCAGAGTTTTCTAATGGGACAGCATGTGTTCAGAGTGCTGAGAGTCCTGAGCAATTCTGGCAGCAGCGTGGTGAGGGATACAATTGTGGGACAACAGAACATCAAAGAAAAGGCTGCAGTAGCTAAGGTAAGAGATGAACAGGGCATGAATGTGTCCTGTAATTTCCAAGAAGATGGGACAGTCCAAACCAGATGGAGATTAGTAGGCCTGGAGTTCCAGGACTGAGTGGGTACTAAGGCCAGGAACCTGGACAAGGATTGGATTTTTATTCATAGTTCAGTTAATTCCAAACCAAATTCAGAATCCTACAGCTGAGAAGATCAAGTTGAAGTGGTGGCCAGAGCTGTATAATCTGGGCTAGGTAGTGAAGATGAAAGCCCCAGTCCCTGATTGACTCACCTAGCCAATTAAAGGGATAGTGCATTTTTATGTAGCTGCTTTCTCCAAAGAGCAGAATTTCAAGCAGCAGAAATTGCTTTGGGAGAAGCTCTTCAGGAAGCTCTTTTTCCTGTTCCTCCATGGATTTTGAAGTCGGGTCACTGGTGTGGCAAAGGTGCTTTTTTAAAGATCAAGAGACCATGGGCACACAAGCGTTTTTGCCAAGGGGGTGAAGATAAAGGGACATATTTGCACAATGTTGAGGAGATAGAGTAATATATTGGTTAGCAGACACTCATGCTACATGAAAAACTACTGTTGAAACTCTCCTGAGTTCAGAAGAAGCTTGTTTGTGGATTGTTAAGTGGATAAGTTAAGAATTTCAGTAGGAAACTATAGAAGTTCCATTCATAAGTTCAAGTAGTTTGGAGCTGGGCTGTGTATTCAGATTCAGAGGGCAGATAATTGTTGGGTAGAGCAATGTTTTCCAGTGACATGGGAAGTAAAATGTTCCTGCTGTTTGGTTGACAGAGTCAATTCACTTGCTGCTCATAATATGCACAATAGTAATTGCAGTACACAACCTATTGGGTTATATTTATAATGCTTGACCTCAAATGTCATGTAATTTTGCATCTGGTTAATTTGCATCGAATGTGTGCTTCAACTGATGGTCATATATATTAGTTTTAGGAGCTGACTGATATTTTCTTTGCCTTACATTCAGGCTTAATTTTAAACCAGGTTATTTTTAAGAGATGTATAATATAATTGAAATAGAAAAATAACAATAATCTGATTTAACTTTTTAAGAGAGCCTCTTGCTCTAAAGTTCCCATTATAGCAGCTGTGCTGCTTAAGTCCTGTGATCTCCTGACAGTATGGCACTGATCCATTTATTGACAAAATAGCAAGGACTTGGAAATTGAACATAGACACTGGAATATTGAGAGTCTCTGTCTGAGCAAAAATCTATCTAAGTGGCAAGCTGAACAGAGTACAGAAGGCACAATGGCAGGCTAGGATAGAGGACAACATCAAAGACAAAACAAACATTGGGCTCTGGATTCCCAATACTATTGAGAAAAAGAGACTTGGCTTATCACAGCTCAGTCCCAGAAATACTTTCTGTACAAGGATTCATCCCTATGAAATGTAGAGGGGTAATAGTGTACTTCAGAGCATGCATTTATTTTATGTATTTACACCCCACTTTTCATGATAAAGGTCTTTTCAAGGTAGTTTAGTTGTAACGTCAAGATAACTTTTAAACACCCAAACACACAGTTTCAACATATAACAAGGCATTGGCAACCTTCCCTTGGGCAGCTGGGGATAGAAGAGGCAACCATGTTTGGGCCCATGTAGTGAAAGGTATTCAGACAAGTGCACTGCTTGTCTGCCAGCAGTGATCTGGGCACAAAGTCAGTGGTGCCACAGCCACTGTAAGCATGTATCCTCACGCACTTGTTCTCCCCATACATTCATACACAGTTTCACAGGCACACATATGTCCACACATGGGAGAACCGCCTGTCACAGTGCTAGCTGAGTCCTAAGCCAGCTCTGCCATCCCCTCTCTTCCATATTCTCTCAGTACATACCAACCCAATCACTGAAGTCACCATTGGAGGGTCTTCTCCCCCAGTGAAGCAAGGGCTGGAGCTGGTGAGGAGGGCCTTCTTTGTCAGAGTGCCCCGTTTGTGGATCACACTCTCATCCTCTCAAAAATAAGCAAAGATTGTTTACTTTTTATATTTAATTCGATTTTATTGTTACTAATTGATTGTTTTTACATTGTGAATATTTTAATGTACTGTTGTTAACTGATAAACGTTGCTTATTATGTTGTGAGTGGCCCAGATAGCCTATCGCTAATGGGGCAGCATTCAAGTTAATAATAAACAAATAAATAATCAGGCAAGGTGAGGGTGGAGTGAGACTGGTACCTTGAGAAGTCACTTGAGTCCAAGGCCAGTTTCACTTCTCTTCTGCAATCTGTGGGGCAAGGGACAGGCAAGCTGGAACATGGACAGCTGTTTCCCTTTTTTGAGAGTTCTCCCCCAGGGCACTAGCTGGTGAATAGCCCTGTTAGCAGGTGGAGGGGACACATACAATCCCATTGGTGTGGACCTGCAATGCTCAGCCTTGTTATCCACTCACAAATACATGATTAACTGAGCACAAGCTGATTCCACAGGGCTTCCTGCTTCAAAGGTAAGGGATGGCTTCCAGGTGGACTTGAGACCCAGCATCTCCTCCTTTAGGACCTAATTGCTGACTTTGTTTCCTGCCAAGGGCTCTCCAACAGTTTGTCGTAATGGGCCAGCAAGTAGGCCATAGCTTATAGTAGCTCACAGGAGGTGGTTCAAAGCCTCTGAGTTAGCAAAGACCTAGAAAGGCATTGGGTCATATCAGGAAATAAGAAAAAAAAGCCTTATTATATAGCTGACAGTTGGAACACATCTAAGGTTAGGAACATGTGATATAATAGGTAGGATGTCACAACATTGTTCTGCAGAAGGAAACTTGTAAATGGCAGGAAGATAGTCTGGATTTTCCTCTAAGTATGAGAAAAGATTGTTGTACCAGCTGGCAAACACCAGGTTGTGACAGACAGGCATGGAGGCTAGCAAATGTGCAACATTGAATAGGAGCTGTGGTTCGCCTTTGGGTATCTTTTTTACAGCCCAGTCCTGTGCATATATACTCAGACATAAATCCCATTGAGTTCAGTGACTTATTCCCAGGTATTTAATGTATAGGATTGCAACCTGATTTTCCTCATTATGGATTTATGGCATCTTTGAATGCCCCCCTTTGGTATAAAACATTCAAGGCAGTTTGTAAGTTAAATTGTAATGACAATAACACTTAGATAACAATTACAATAAATTTAAGTATTAAAGTTCTCAGGAAGCCTCAAGCTATGTCAGATCAATAAAATCCAGCAGAGTATAAAATAATAGCTGTAACCAGCTATATGAGCAGAGAGGTGAAATTGGAAAGTTCTTACAACCCCCAAGTAGATTAGGATCATTTCACATATGAATGTGTGCTCAAACTAATATAACATTGACCAAACTCTGCATTTTTGAAACTCTCTTTTCTGGTTATCTTTGAAGTAGTTTTACAACTTTATCTTTACCTGCATCTAAAACTTAACATTTTGCTGACCAGCTCTTGCAAGTAGTTAACACTGGAATAACTTTAAATATGCTTTAAATATGCTTATAATGGGGATGTGCATTTTGATTGGAGCAGGTGGAAACAATTAATATATAAATGCTTAATTATCATAACTTCTTATGTGCCATCAAATCGTCTCTGATTTATGGTGACACCATGAATGAATGACCACCAACATGTACTGGCCTTGACACCCCAGCTCAGCTTTTGTAAGGACAAGAACTGGCATAACTATGGGTTGAATTTATTGGGAATTTCTGTTGCGGATCCCAGCATGTCTGAACAAAAAACATTAAGAAAAGTTATTACGCTATGTTAAACAATTTGTGAAAACACACCTCCCCCACTGCCCCTTTTTTTCTCCTGCAAGTATCAGGATGTTACACGCTGATTCTACCAGCTGAACTTATGGATGGCGCTGCAGAGTAGCTTTGGATGAGCAAGTCAATGTTTTATTAAATTGAAGTGCAAAACTTTGGCTCTGTCTGACTTATAGTCCTTGGTGAATGACAGCTGCTGTGTTTGTCTTATTCTCATTATCTGCAATCACTACTGAGTGGCTAAAAGAAGATTGCTTTCTATTTCAGTAAACTCAATTGTGGTTCCAAATGGACTCTGTGTCAGACACTTAATTTGCAATATATTCCCCTGGTGAAATTAAAAATTCAAATAGTTGAGCTGGAACACTCAAACTGTGCTTGTTCCTTAAATTGGTTGCTGCCGCTGTGCTGTCATAGTGCCCTTTATTTGCCTGACGACTCTTACACTGAAGCACTCACCAGGTGTTTTGACAGCATAAGGAGGTGGTGTTGAGGCTGAAGATCTGTAACTTGGCAGATAGAATGAGATATGTGTGGCTTTTTAAATAATCCCACAGAAGGACAAACATACAAGACGTTACATTCTTCCAGGTAGACTTTTTAAAAAATTCATGGTAATGGAAGCAGCTAAAATACTCTTAATAAGCACATTTTGAGCTTCAACAAAGTAATGTGTCCAGACATATAAATGCATGTTTAATGTTTAATTTTTTTATAGTTCAGATTGGAACATTTTAATTAGCCTAAGAAATTGCCTTTAAAATAAATTAGAGACCCAAATTATTCAGGTTTTCTTGTGCTTGGGACTCTCGGTGACACATGGAGAGCAAATGATTGAGTACTGGGCACAGAAAAGGTGGAGTCTCTCTGTCTGTTTTCATTAGGCTTATGCATTTGAGGAGAGTATACACACTAAAAAGGGGTGTAAAGTAACTGTGGAAATTGGAAAAGTGCACATGGAACTGCTAGTTTTTGACACACCATTCTAGACGATGATGTTCTGTACTTTTCTGCCCATATCCCTGCATGCCATCCATTCATCTTTCCTTCCTCCGAAGACTCCTCTCAGTTCCACAATACCTATTGTCCACCGCTCTTGCTTCCAGAAGCATTGGATGAGTAGATACTAAAAGGTGTGAGGACAACATTTTTTATTTGTTAATTTGTCTCCCCATGGAAACGTTTGTATCTTTAGTCTCAGAGACTAAAAAAAGAGATCATATAGATTAGAGGTCTGAAACCAGAGTCTTGCTATGTAACCTGCTAATAGTGCAATAGTGTTGCTGTTCTCCTTTATCCAATATTAGACACTAAGACACTACCTGCTTTGTGCAGGAATGCTTATGAACTAATTCAGAATAAATTTATACACAATAGTTTGTATTCATAGAAATTATATACAAATACATATACACATTTAATAATATAATACATCACTATACATCATTATGATAAATTATACTGTTACCCAATGGTATTCCATCCAGGGAATGACCAGACCCTGACCTGTGATGCCTTCAGACCAAGCTCTGCACTGATGATACTGTACAAACCACCATATTTTGGGTGGGGGACGGGCATTGACTGACAGTAGATTTCTGGCAACTCTTTCTTTGTTTCCAGAGGTTTAAAAATTGTAGTGTAGTATTTGAAACCAGAAGCACTAGAAGCAGAAACATGACTTGAAATACAGGAATCATGAGACAAAGGCCAACTCCATGCACAGATGTAAATTCTTATTGCATCATCTTAGGTATGTATAGGTCAGCAAGACAAATAAGCCCACAAGCTTAAAGCAGCCACCACCTTCGAAAACAGTGTAACTGGCTTGCTTGAGCCAAAGCTAATTACAGCAGATGGTATCTTCTGGGAATCGGAAATTTACGAGAAGACTCTTTAGTTAGAGTAATTTGAATAACAGGAAGCCACTTGCCAGCTGGTGTTCCTCCTGTTTCAAATGTGTCCAGTGTCATTGCCTTCTGAATGTGTACTTCACTAACTGGTATGCCATAAGGACATAGTTCAAAGGAGCCCAAATGACAGTAGCAAAAGATTTTTCAGTTCATCATGAAGTGATAAACTTTTCTATTTCATGTTCACCGGGGAAAGTACTGGTACATGTTGTTTTATTTCCTTGCTGTGTGTTGGAGTTAAAAAAAATTGAACTTGCATTATTTCAGTCTTTGGAACTCACCTGTTTACTGACCTGTACCGCATATACCTTTGAAAAGTAAATATTAATACTTGGATTGTTTTGTGACTGACTTGATGTAGTTCAGTAATCTTTGTACAGGAGCTTTAGCTTCACTGGGCAGTCTTATATTTGAGGACTTAGTAAGGTACACTTGAAGAAGATTCTGTAAGGTTAACCCTCCCCTCCCCTTGGCTTAACATAAAATATCTGTCTTGCCTAATGGTTTGTATTAGACAAGACTTTTAATGGCTTCTCAAGGTAAAAGTTGTTTGCATTTTGCAAAATCACAACTTCTTGTCTAGCACTGAGTAGCTGAGAGCCAGGAAAGACTTTGCAAATTACAGGAAAAGTAGTGGGGGTGTTGTTGTTTTTTTAAATATATATGCACATGTACTATCCTTTTCTGTCACAACCACACTAGGAGGAAGGAGGTTGAAAGAGACAGCATCTGTTTATCAGATGCTCAGTGTTCTTTGCAGATGTTTTGTCTACACTGCAAAGGAAAAAGCAAGGCTAGAAACTGGTGGCAATTCAGCAGTTAGAAGGAAGAATTGCGCAGGCCTCAGTTTTTCTCCAAAGGAGGAAAAGTGTGAGCTGGAATGACAGAGGATCTAGAGCAGTGATTTCCAAAGTGGGTGGTACTGCGTCTCCCAGGGCAGTGGAAAGATCCAGTGGGGTGGTGACTGCTTGTTTTACATTTGCAGTAGTGTAATAGACCTAATACAAAGAAAGAGGCATGGGAATGTTAGTGTTGTCACCCAAGAAGAAAAGGGGCAGGAGCTCAAAAAGTTTGGGGACCACTGATTTAGAAGTATGAGGAAATACTGGGATTGGTTGCAGATGCATGGTTGGTGATTTGCACGATGGGTTTGAGGCATTTGGGATTGGCTGGAAAGATCCCATGGATGTGGGGAAAGACAATCTATCCAGAAAGACACAGATATTCAGGAAACACAGGGATGGATGAATGAATGATCTGATTCAGTATGAGTCTGAATCTTGTTTATATATCCAAAGAGGTAGGAACATGTGGGCCCTAAAATGGTGGCAAGAGGCACACTTGCAGAAGCTGAATTATTTATTTATTATTTATTTAGGGAACTTCTATTAGGCATTCCTTATGAGTTGGGGGTGGGATGATACAGTTTCTAAAGGCATAGAAGGCAAAATAAAAGTGTATGGGGCACACATAGATCATTAAGTTGGATGATCTGCAGTAATGGTTTTTCATAAAGGTGTGCTGTGTGCTTTATACATGCATTTCACGCATTTAAATCATTTATGGAATATCTGTAGTGAGTGCAATGTAAGACAATATACATGCCCAAATATATATTATGATAGCTAACACCCTTATTTGAAAACCATTCTAGGGCCCAGGATCCTTTAATTATACTTTGCGCCTCCTTTTGTATTGAATAGCTTGTTTTATACGAAAGGAGATAGATAACAGGAATAATCCCAAGATTTATGATACAAAGATGTAAAAAAATATTTTAGTTTCTCATATCAATATCTTTAAGTTCATTCCTTAAAAAAATCCCACCTATTTCAGATACACATTTTTCATAATAGCATCCATTGTATCTAGGCTGAGATGCCATCTGAACAAGATAGCATCCAACCTATTTAAAACCAGCCAGACTGGCTCTTTGCCTACTTAGCTACATTGTTCAGCCTCTATTCCAGCTTCAGCGCTAGATATGGAGCAACTTTAAATGTGCATTCATTTAAATATATCAACAAATGTGGAGCAAATGAACAGTAGACAGAACCAGGAAAGGTAAAAGATGGTGGTGAGAAACATGGCACAATCCTGCAAAAGCTTCACAGGATGGAATGGATGAATAGATGGTCCATTTAAACTTAGGTTGCTCCATTTAGCAGTCACTTAGTTTCAACTTTTCAGCAGAACTTTATTGCTCAAAACTAAGCCAGTGTATATTTTTGCAGGTTAGTTATTTGTTTCAGAGAATGCTCCCTTATGAGGGAAAATATTTTATGACCATTTGTCTCTTCATTTATTGTAGACACCAAGTATTGTTCACTGCCTGCGGGCTTCTTTTGCAAAAAGAAGGTGGCAAAGAGGCCAGGATACATGAGAACCGAGGCACTGCAGCAGATTGAATTTCAGCTTCCTTCTGACTGTGAACCATTCAGCCCAGAGGGACTTGAGTGTCGTGGCAGAACAAACTACAGAGATTTTAAGAACTGCTCTCAGAAGAGACAATGCAAAACTGAGCTGGGATTGTTCCATTGCAGCTCATACATGAACAGTACTCAAGCTGGTCTGGATGTGGCACCTGGATTACGTACCGCTGGAAATGCAGCAGAAAGTCTCACATACCAGGCCAATCTCAGAGAGCAGCAACCAGAAAATTTAATCCTGCCTGTTTGTCCTCTCGTTGCTGTCTGTAAAGGCGATCCTTCTCAGGAGGAGGAAAGAATGCATACTTTGAGTCAGAAGGAGGTGAACATCCAGGAATATTCAGCCAAAGAAAGTGCATTGAGCTCTTCCAGTTCTCAAGATTGCTTTCATTCAAGTTTTAGCTTCATACAGCTCTCACTAAATTCATCTTCAGAAGGAAATGACGTTGCAGTCCCATCAGAATGTACTCGGCCTAAGGAAGTTCTACAAATGTGTGGCTTAGGAAAAGCAGAAAATGTTAATTTTCCTGTGCCTGGAGAGGTACAAAGAACTTCAGAGAAAAAATTGTGGGCTTCATCCAACTACATGTGTGGTGAAGACTGCTGGTGCCCCAGGGATTCTGCAGAGCATGATAAATGGCAGGATTCTGAGACACACTCATTTTTGCATGCAGATGCTCCATTTTCCCATTCCACCGATTCTTTGGATGCAGCATCTGCTGCGTCTTCTGTGACTTCAGGCTATGAAAGTAGTAATACTATTACTGATCACAGCTGGGATTCTTTGTCAAAGAAATATGAATCAGTGCTACAGGACTGCTTACTGGGCAACCGAAGTATAATCAAGGTTGGAGACTGCTTCATACTTACTTTGTGCTATAGGATTTTAAAGAAATCAACCCATAGGTTGTAATGCAAGACAAGAAACAGTTACTGTAACACCTATTTGTGGTAATTCTACTGAGGATTAGAAAGTACATTTATGAAAATAAGGCTAATAAGGTGGAATCAATTTCTGAAATTCAGTCCCATTGTTACTCTATTACCGTCTCATTGGTCTTCTTGGATTCTTGGCTCCCAGAAATACATTCTCCTGTCTTCTACATATTCATTTTCTACCGTTAGGCTGTATGCTAGGCTTTTCCTTGCCTATTTCTCTCATAGTTTCACCCTGACTCTTCCATCTGACTTTCACAATGGCCTTTTCTTCAATTTGCTGCTTCTTAACTCACTGGCTATGCTACATGCTTTCAGCCCTGTCTAAATAAAGGAAATGTACTATTGTTTAACTTTACATTTATTTGATGAAACATGAATAAGTTGAGACAGTGGCAGTGCTGCTTGGATGGTGTTTTCAGAGCTTCATATGAGTGGAAATTGTCACATGTAAAACATGAAGCTTGTAAAACATGAAGCTTGTCTAATGTTAGAGTTTGACACATGCTTTTCTAATGTATCATAAACTGTTTTGCTCTGCTTTTGAAAACAGTGGTTTTTATAGAATGCATATTTTCAGAAATTAGTGAGTGAAGTGGGGGTAAACTTGAAAAAAATTGAATTGTTATGATCAGATATGTAATTTTTATACTGTAACTATGTAAAGCATTTCCTAACCTGGTGCTCTCCAGATGTTTTGAACTAAATTTCTCAGCATTCCTGATTATAGGTCATAAGGGCTGGAGTAGATGGGAACTGAAGTCTGAAAAGTCTGGAGGACAACAGCTTAGGCCAGGCTTCTGTAAATATTCAGAGAACGTATAGATGCATAAGGATATTGTTAATTGTCTTTTAATTAATGCAGATAAAATCCTTAACAAGAAAACTTCAAAGGCTTCAAGAGAAGGCAGTAGCTGATGATGACTATGAGAGAGGTGAGTTTTCCCTTTTGTTTTTGAAAGGAATATTTTTGAAAGCAGTTTGCTGCTATTATTTTATCAGCATGATGAAGTCTCAATCACCAGCTCTCTACATAGGGACTCAGAGTTGGTTTTAATAAGTTTTTATCCTCATAACAGCCCTGCAAAGTAGGTCAAATCTTCTACTGTGTTCTGCCTTTCT
The DNA here is from genome assembly GCF_004798865.1 of Varanus komodoensis. Taxonomy (NCBI): domain Eukaryota; kingdom Metazoa; phylum Chordata; class Lepidosauria; order Squamata; family Varanidae; genus Varanus; species Varanus komodoensis. The sequence goes on along the minus strand of NW_025335268.1, from coordinate 27,202,984 downwards.
GTGTAGGATTAATGACATGTGACATGCAAACATATGTAGCGAACTCTTGGATTTGTTTAAGTTCTGATGAAGGAGAATCATTTTAAGGAGAGGGGAATACAGAGCTGAGAAGTAACAGGAGAGTAGGGGTACTTTACCTTTTTCCCACCATTAATTCTTTTCTTCAAATGGGCAAATGATACTGGGCCTGTTTGCCTATTGCAATAAGATACTGTGGGTTCATTCAACCACATGGTTCTGTGATGCATGCCAGTGGCCATTTTGTGTATGCAAACTCTAACAGCGTATTGTGACTTGTCATGTTGTGTGGGTCCTGGTGAGGCTGGGTTGCTGTGGGTTGTGAGTGTTTTGTTAACCACACCAGCAGTCCACCTTCTCTGGGTTTGCACAACATAAGCAATGGAGTTCCTCTGTTGTGCCTTGCATATGCAAAATAGCTGACAGTATTTATTTATTTAAAACGTTTATACGCCATCCCTTATGCATGGCATCTCGGGACAGCTCACAATCTGTGACATGAAGCTCCCACAGGGGAAGTAATCTACTTGCCATGTCCTGTGGACCTGGTCGTCACGTGTGTTTTCTTACTCTATAGCTAGTTGCGAAAGGACAGCCAAAGTACAGGATTTAAGAATATTGGAACTCAGTGTTGAACTATATTCTGTACTCTTGCAAATCTCTGAAAGCACCCACTCATGGAATCCTTTGGGGTTTGACTAGTTTCTAATTAGCATCTATTTGCTGTTATATGCTGTCAAATCATTTCTGACTTATGGCAAATCTGTGAATAAATGCTGTCCACACTGTCCTGCCCCTCCCAGCTCATTTCAGCTCTTGTACACTGTGGCTTCCTTTGTGGAATCGAGCCACCTCATAGTTGGTTTTTCCCTTCTTCTTCTGCCTTCGACTTTGCCTAGCATGGTTGTCTTGCCTTCTCATGCTGTGCTCAACGTATGGCAGCTTGGTTATACTGATAAAGTACTTACTTGTTTGTCTTTTTGTTGGTCCAGGGTATTCACAAAGCTCTCCACCAACATTATGTTTTGAATGCACCTTTCTTCCTATCAGCTTTCTTTTCTGCCCAGCGAAATTAGCATCTTTTAGCAAGGGCATAATCCAGCTAGTTGAGAAGTTCAGAGAGGATAAATGTTCTTTCCTTGTCTGCTACCCTTCCCAATGCATAGTTATGGGTGAAGATGGGATCGATCAATCTGTTTATCTATCTATCTATCTATCTATCTATCTATCTATCTATCTACCTATCTTAATCTCCTCCCTTTTCTCCTTTTCAAGGATTCCAGGGCAGCTTACATAATTCTCCTCTTGATCTTATCCTCACAACAACAACCCTTTGACCGCCTGAGTCCTAGTGCCGCCCTCTTAACTCCTACACTGCACTGGCTCTCTAGTTCTGATCTAATCTACAGCTCCCATCCATTGATATTATTGCACTGTTGTGCTTTGGCATGAGCAGCTATTTCATTCATGCTGGGTTAAGTCATCCAACATTTATAAAACCCCAGAACTGTTTCCATGGTCATTGCTTATTAGACCATCTCATTCTGAGATTATGCATATTTTAGAGTCCTACCTGTGGCTACGGATTCATGAATATACAGTGCTGGCTCTTATATCTATTACATGTGTCAGTTCTAGGTGGCACTTTATGCAGTTTTCAGAACTAAGCTTGGAGCTTTGATTTACCTGTGTCTTCAGCATTGACAAATGTCTTATTGTTCTGATTTTATATTTACATGTATCATTTATCAAAATGTGGGTAAGAAGGTCGATGTAACATTGAAGAAGGTAGCATTATTTAGTCCTTTCTAACTTTTTACTGCTTGACCTACTTTGTTCTCTCTCTTCCCTTCTGATGCTATTCTCAGGCAACTTTGGGGGGACTGCTTTTTTATTATTTTGTGTCATATGAGCAGACTTCTCAGGATCTTTTGTGAAATCCACACTGTTATCTCAGGGGAAAGCTTAAGATCTTGAAATCTGAGAAAAGCAAGAAGAATTAAAACCTTGACCTCCCTTTCCTTTGCTGTCATATCAGTTTCAAGTCCCTTTGCAGTGGCCACTTTGTAGTTTGGTGGAAATAGCAAAATCACACTTGGTCAAAAGTTAGGTTTTTAAACTAAGTAAAGTAGGGAAGGACAATCTTTTCTGCAAAACAGCTGTGAAAATTAGCTGTGAAAATATTTTTGTGAGGGGAAGGATTGGGGAGCATGCGGGCCCCATTGGTTCCACATTTCAGAGGTTTTATAAAGGGACTTTAAAAATGAGATAAAATAGGGTACATTATACATTAATGAACATTATAAAATAGGGATTGATTTAGAACATCCTCTTTTCTCCTTACCAATGTCCTATACAGAATACCTCTCAAGGGAATGGCTGTATGATGTGGTTTCTTACCTGGTTTTTTGGTTCAGGCAAGCATGTGGTTTCCATGGTTCCCACCTTCTTCCATCATTCCTTTTCCAGTGGTGGCAAGTATCCCATCAACCCTCATGGCTGAAATTCAATCTCAGGATGGACTGCTCTTGCCTCAATTGCCCACCTCTCTCTCATTGGTCTACACACTTCCCTGGGAGTTTCCTAAGTCAACTGGTCTTACTTTTTCTATGCTCAGTTGAGGGAACCACTTATTCACTAGACTGGCATTGTTGATGTAGAGTAGCGTCCTCTGTACTGCTACACTCTCTGCCAATGTACACCCTGTGCCACTCACACCCCATCTCCTCCCTGCCTCTCCCTCGCTGCAGATGTGGCCACCCTCCCCTGTGCATTGGACTTGCACACACTGGAAGAGGCTGCCTCCTTGCAGCCAGGCACACAGAGGACATTCGCATGGGCAGGCTGGGCCCTCTTCCAGCTCCTCCTGTGCAACAGCCACAACCCAGCCCCATTGGGTGCCCTGCACCCCACCCTCAGAAGCCCCCTCTGCCTTTGCTGCAATGTCGTGTGGAAGCAGCTTGCTCTGGTCCCCCTGCCCATCTGGTGCCATCCCTCACCCAACCCCAAGCTGGCCCTTTCCACTAGAACCACACTCCATTTCAGAACATGGTTTTGTTTCTTTGGTACCATGGGGACTTGGGTTCAGGGAAAGGGTGACTGTGCCAGAAAGAAAAGCATGCCGGATGTTAATGACTCTAGCGGTCTGTTGTGCTGGCATGTGAGCTCTGCAACCCTACAGCCGCACCCATGCATTGTCCCCCACTCCCCGCAGCACCTTGTCTCATGCTAGCAGGCATCAGGCACTGGACACAGGTCCGTCCTTCTGCTGTTCTCCACACCTGGCACTGCCTGCTCTCTCGCTGCACAGACATATGCCTACAAGTCTACATTCATAGTTAGCTTGCACCAGTGCACTAGGGGCACGGAGAACTAGGAAGCATTTAGGCCATGGCCCCATCCACCACCCCCACATTTCTCTGTGGGGTGGACAGGAAGTCCTCAGGGGCACTGTAACATGGCTACTGCCAATCCATGCTGGGCTGGAGGCTCTACCAGTGGAATTTCCATGGTTGTTCTCCCAGATCCATTGGGAAGTCATGGTACAAATCTCTTGTGCCTCATGCCTGGCAGTGGTGGGTGGTGGGAGGGTCCATGGAGCAGCAGAGAGGCGAGAGCAGGGCTTGTTGACAGTTCTGAGAAAAGCCAGGGAAAACACAGGAGCAAGGGAAAGGCTGGGAGCCAGAGCGGGGACACAGGCTTTTTGCAATACTTGCACAGCCCATGTTCTCCTCTCATGTAGTGGCAACTTTGCTGAGAAAGGAGTGATGCTTCTCCCAGAAAAACCAAGGCAGAGCAGTTCATGAGTAGAGTTTGTACGCACTGCAGTGAACAGGCAAGAGTTCCAAGCATGGCTGTCTCCGAGGTTGCTGTTCACAGTGTTTGTCACCCATCCAGATTTCCACCAGGCCACAGACCCTGCTTAGCTTCCAAGATTCGGTTGGATTAGGTACTTCAATAGCTAACAAATCACCCATAATCCGACAGCCCATGAGTTGGGGGTGGTTTGTTATCTACAGTATCATACCGCTCTTGACAGTTTTGTATGACATGATAAGCTGCTTCAGCTGCATGCTGGGGCTTGAATATTCACAATAGGTGGGTTTGTACAATACAAGCTGCCACCAGGGCTTATTTTCCTGCCCTATGTGTGCTGGTTTTATGCCGTGCAGTTTTCATAATTAGCCATGCCATGCAAAGTTTGTCATATTGGACAAACCTAGTGAAGTTACCGGTACTTTACAAACCAGCCTGCAATCCTGGAACAAGCCATGTATACAGTGGTGGTTTGTAAGCCCACTGCCTCTGACTGTCACCCTCAAGGGAAGTGCGTTGGGTAAGAACCAGGAGGCGAGCAGCCCTCCAACTGTGGAGGAAGCTCCCTACTGAGGCCCACCTGGTGCCGGCTCTACTATATTGCTGTTGCCAGGTTAAGCCTGTTTTCTTAGATAAAGCATATAAAAGCTCTGCATAGTCTATTGGGCTATTATGTCAGCTGTTTAATAGGCCTTGTTGTTTTAACCTGTGTTAGCTGTTGTAGTAGTTAAATTTGGTATTAAAAATCTAAAGTGAAATTTTATAATGTTTTCATTGCTACCTATATTTCATATTTTATTGTATTATATGTGTTGCTGTAAACTTGCCAGAGAGCTTAGATGCCATGTAATAAAACATAATGTTTTGTTTGTTAATGAAGTTATATTATTAGATTTTACAGCGTTATCCTTTGCATGTCTACTCAGAAGTATGTCCCACTGAGTTTAACAGAACTTGCTTCCAGGTAAGAGTGTATGATTAATTATGGGAACTATTTCAATACTTGATTAGAGAAGAAGAAGAATGTAAAAAGTAAGGCTACATTTATTAGTAGAACCTTTTATAATACACTGAATCAGGAAAATTAATTGCATTAGGTATAATTTTTACTGAAACAGTGTGATAAATCTGATTTTGTATAAAATAATTCTGCCTTTTGAACATGATTTTTTAAAATAAACAATTAACTGAGAATCTCCTCTTAATTACAGGGCCACATTCACCGCACATTTTCTTGATCCTGTATTTAATGGCTGATTAACACAAGAGTTGATTTATTAGTATTCATAGTGCCTTAATTTAAGCTGCATTTATTTTTAGTGATACCATTGAGTCTAATTCTTGCCTGGAAATAGGTATTTATTCCCTATAAGCAAAGTCCATCTGGAAATCTCTCAGGGTAATATGTTATTTTCATTATCTCCTCTCAGTTCCCCAGATAATCCTGTCATATTGAATATTGAACCTTTCTGTATATGGATAACTCCCTAATCCAGAGCATATATTCATTGTCTCCCAAAAGGTATAAAGTTAAGTATTTTGATATGGTTTACTTGAGTAAAGAAGAGGGCTGAATTCAAATTAAACAATTGAGGTTGTTTTCATCTAGAGACCCTTTCTTTGTTCCCAGCCTGTTAGAGATCTTTGTATTTGTATTTGAAACGACTGGTTAATTATTAACCTTTTTGGAAGAGGTTTTTACAGGATAATAGATTTGGGAACTAGTTGATACCAGTGGCTTAGAGATTCTCTGCTTCTAAGCAACAAAGGAGTAATACATTGTGATGGATTTGTGCCATATTTCTAATTAGCAAGCAGGGTTCTCCTTGGTGTTCTATGTCTTGATAAATATTGCTCTGGATAGTAAAGGTATGTTTTATTACTTTCATTCCCTCTGAGTAAAGCTCTGTTCATTCTGGGGTTTATGATGCTGTGCACACATAGGAATTCTCCTGTAACAGAAGGCAATGGAATTAGTTTGCATTTTCTCCCCCTTCTCCCATCATTGTCCCTACTTCATTTGGTGAATTAATGGAGATTTTTCTTTACTATTAATGATTTATTGATAATAAGATCCCGTGGTAATTAATGTTTAATTAATTGAAGCTGATGCAAATTGAAGTTCCCCAGGAAATGTTGATGGAATGATGATAGCTCCATGTGACAATATGAGTCTGATTTGTTTGGGCCACATCAGTTGCCTGGAATGAGTTGGTAGGTAGCAATAGTTCTGTGAGCCATGAAGGTTTTTTCCTATTCTACTCGAACCTGTAGTCTTGAGTGAATTTGTATTTTTTAAATGAATACTAACTTATCTCTTATTTGATGGAAAAACTTTGCTAAGGACGATTATTCAGCGAAAAAATAGGGTATGGGCTATGTTAGGTCTTTGAGCTACTGTGGTATTTTTATTCATAGTTTTTATGAAATGGAGATGGTGAGGTCATAGAAGGAAATACAAACCTGATTCATGGGTTGTTACAAGTGTAGTAAGAATGAATATGCATTTAGGTTCCCACATGCTTGTCTGCTTCTGCTACAATAAACAACTGAGGGACACCTTGTTCCTGGATTGTTATGTGACATCACAACCCATTGTGCTGGGTTAGGACTTTATATAAATAATCCAGGAATGGACATTCCTCGATTGTTTATTGCAATGGAAGCAAGTATGCATTTGGCACCCAGCATGCATGCTAACTTCCACCTCATTTTCAGCAGCCTGTGGTTGTTCAACACGTGTTGAGCCAGGTCCTAGGAACCTTGCAGTAGTTTAAAGGCAGCCTATTATTTTGTTTAAAGTAATAAATTGGAACAGTTAATTTAGGATATAATCCATGACCTTACAAGTGTTGCTGAATGATGGATTACATCCCTAGTAAACCATCACAAGTTAATTGGATTTTATAGGAAATGTACATTAGCAGGAGCTTCACAAGAGTGATAATTCTTGCTTCATACTTGTTCCTTTAAGCACAGTCCTTTCTTAGAACTTTAGTCGTGTCTAGTACACCCTGTGCAATATGACTTAAATACTCATTAAATGAACTGCCTACTGTTGATGGATGAATAATACATCCACCAGGGTGTCAGTCATCATATCCATAACTATTTTGCTTAATGTCACAAATTACCATACTTCTAATCTATCGCCATTGCTTTTTAAGTGGGGAAATACCTGTTCTTCATTCTCCTGATACTATTATATTTCTGGTTGATTGAACTGACACAAATGCTATGAACATTTTTAATAGGGAAGAGAGGCTTATATAGTCATCTAATTTGAATTATTTTATACTTAGTTTAACTGTATTGGCAAAGGTAATCCTCTAACTGATATAGTTTAAATATATATATATATATATATATATATATATATATATATATGTTCTTACTTTCAATAAACCCAGAGTCCATGTGGTCACTATTTTTGTCTTTGCAAGCCTATCTGAAATGAATGGGAATTGCACATGATTCTGTTGGATGATGCCTGAGAACTCATTATCTCTAATACATATGACATGGTCAAATTATTTTCCTTCTTTGGAATGTTGATATATGTTTTCATAGGCAGATTCCACCTACCCACTCCTGCAAAGTATATGCGGTTGAGGGCATATTACGAGAAGTGGATTTTTTCTGCTTCTTGCTTGAATTTATAATATAACATGTTTTAAGTGTTAGGATTTATTACACATTATGTGATTCACAGTCTGTGTGATGATATGTAATGAAATGTTTCATTTGTCTTTGTATTTACTTGCATTCTCCTCTTGATGGCCACATTACCATACATTTTCCTAGCAGGTAGAATGCTTTAGGGAAGTGAAAACAACACTTTGCCTTGCATAGCAAGAGAATTTTTTCTGTTGTCCAAGGATGTTGGAGTGTTGTCACGGCTCATTATTCATGACAGAACTTGACAGCTCCAAGGTTAAATTGATTGCTGAGATTTTCTTTTCTTTCTTTAAGTAGGATATCTGTGGGAGGCAGATGGAAGGGATAGCTTGTATTTATGTAGCAACTTGGGTGTTTGTAAATGACTTTTGGTGGGTAAAAACATTTTAAGTTTATTTTATTTGTATTAGGGGCTCTAGTGGTACATGGATATAGAAGGGCTATAATCTAGGGGCTGTGGTGTGAATTAATGATACATCAAGCTGGCTTCTAGATGCTGGGATCATGGCCCTTCATTTAGCATTTGCAAAACAAAGCAATACTATGAAGCAGGAGCAAAATGGAGAAAACGGTGCTCATGAACTAGTAGAACAAAGAAGCTTTCCAAACTAACCATCAAATACAAACCAAATTATGGTGGGGTTTTTTTGGTTTTGTTCTGGTACATCCTAATATTTTGCTCTATTTTGTCTTGTTCTTGTGCTTTGTGCTCTCAGGTCATCTCTGACTTACAGTGGGCCTATGAATAAATCTCCTCTAAACCGCCCTGTTCTTCACAGCCCTGCTCAGCTCTTGAAAAATGAAGACTTTGGCTTCCTTTATGCAATTGATCAATTTCATATTTGGTCTTCACCTCCTCTTCCTGCCTTTGACTTTCCCTAGCACTATTGTCTTCTCCAGTGAATCTGTCTGTCTCATGAGTGCCTGAAGTACAACATTTTCAGTTTCATAACTTTTGCTTCAGGACAGGTTCTGGCTTGACTTGATTTAGGACCCACTTGTTCATCCTTTTGTTGGTCCAGGGTATTTGCAAAGTTCTCTACCAGCCCTTTGTTTCAAATGTATCAATTTGCTTCCTGGTAGCTTTCTTCAGTGTCCAGCTTTTACACCCATACACAGTGATTGGGAATACAGTAGTGTGGATGATCTTCACCTTGGTCTCCAGTAAAACATCCTCACAATTGATTATCTTTTCTAGTTCATTCATTGCTGCCCTCCCAAATTTTTGACATCCCCACATTTCTTGGTTGCAATCTCCCTTTGAATTGATGATTGAGCCAAGGAATGCAATATATTTCACAATTTTAATTTCTTTATTGTTGCCAGTAAAGTTTTGTAATTTTTCTGTAGTTATGATTTTCTTAATGTTCAGCTGCACTCCTGATTTGCACTTTCTTCTTTCACTTTCATCAGGACTTGTTTCAGTTCAGTGCTGCTTCCTACCAGTAATATGGTATCATCTGCAAATCTTGAATTATTGATGTATCTTCTGCCAATTTTTATTCCTGCTTTCTCTGATCCTAATCCAGCTTTTCCTATGATATGTTCTACATACTGATTGAACAGATAGGGAGATAAAAAGTACCCTTGTACAACACTTTTCCCTGTAGGAAACTGTTGTGTTTCTTATCCTTTACATACAGAAGCTTCTTGTGCGTGATGCAAGTTACACACCAGAATGATCATTCAAGTGCTGAGCCACACTATTTTCTTTCAGGACCATCCATAGCTTCTCATGATCCTCACAGTCAAAGGTTTTGCTGTAGTCTATGAAGTATAGCCTGTTCTTCTGAAATTGTTGGGCTCACTCCTGTAGTCAGCATGTATTTGGAACATGATCTTGAGTGCCTCTTTCTTTTTGAAATCAGCTTTATTATTAAGCATTTCTCTCTCCACATTGTGGGGGTGCAGATTCTGAAAAGCATCTGGCAGATGAATTATAAATTATGCCATCCCTCTGTATCTTTTGCTCATAATCAACCTACTTTGGTTGGTTTTCATTTTTTTAAGTTGGGGTGAATTTCATGCATTTGTATGTAACATGTAGATGCATAATTTGAGTAAGAGGCCATAGGGGCAGGGAGAAAGCTTTCTGAATGGCCCATTGCTTTCTTAAAACCTATTTTGGTACATCTTCTAGGGTTTATTAGATTACATCAGGTCAAAGCTGCGATTCCATGTTGGGTGGTGTATGGAGGAGTACTTGTGTATTTATATATAGAAGGGTCTCTTCAGCTTCCTTGACTTCCTGTAGAATGTGCTTGTACTGTACTGTGTGCCTGAGGCCACAACATTTGTTTAGCCAGCTATTTCCTTGTGCCACTCAGCTAAGTAAGTGCAAGAAGCTTGGTGGAACCTCAGTCCTTGGGGCCCTTCTGTTCTGTGGGCTATTCAGAGAGAGGTAAGCTCACAGGTTAACCCATGTAAATTACCTGGATCCAGTGCATAAGAGTTGTATCACGTCCATATTGCAATGAGATTCAGAGAATCTGACTCTGTGAAGTTTGTAGTACCTTCCAGTACAAAGAACGGCTTTCATTACACAAGAAGTAATAGATGCTAGATACTCAACAGGGAGCTTCAGCAAAGTTGCAGTATATGCTTGGCCCAATTTCTGCCAGCACACATGTGCGCGCGTGTGCGCGCGCGCGCACACACACACACACACAGAGAGAGAGAGAGAGAGAGAGAGAGAGAGAGAGAGATGATTCTGCTGAATATATATTGTTAGGGATGAGTGGAAGAAATTTCTGTTAAGTGCTTAGGGAAAGCTGTGGTTTAAATTAAGAAAGAAGGCATGAGAGACTCATTCTAATTGGATTCCTAATGGAAGCTTGTAGAAACATTACTGCATTTTGTGTCTGGGCTGGTGCAAGTTCTGGTAACACTGAATGCCTTATGTGATCGCTGATAATGAGAACAGATAATGAGAGAGAAGATGAAAGAGGGTGAAAGAGATCTTCAGTTCCAGTGTAAAGGGTTATGCTATATGTATATTACCATATCTACAAGAGCAGCCACTTTATGGAGTAAAATTGGGTTCTTTGTTTTAACCTCTAGGATGTTTCTTTCTCAGCTTTTCTGTATTTTCCATTACACAGCCACTAAGCGGCATTGTGATACAGCGGTAATGAGCAAATACTGGAAGATTTCATGTCACCATTCAGATTCTCCTTGTTAGGGAAAAAAACCTCCTCCTATAATGGTTGCCTAGTTGGCAATGGTTAGATAGTGGCACTGATGCAATGAACATGAATTTGGGTGAGCTCCAGAAAACAGTGGAAGACAGGAAGACCTGGCTTGCTCTGGTCCGTGAGGTTGCAAAGAGTCAGGCAGGGCTGTGCAACTGAACAATAACAATAGTGGTTGCAAAGCATGAGAGAAGCCCTGGAAGATGAAGTGACATGTAAAGCAGGAGCAAACCATTGCGGGTGAGGAATTTATGAGCTCACAATAAATGCCTCATGTAGAAATGCTCATAGTTAAATAGCCGAACAATATGTAAACATTTAATGTTATGTATGTACTCTTTAGAACATTAGTTTATTTCTGATCTTCCTGTTCACTGATTTTATTATGTGCTTCTCATATAGCTCTCAATGTCAGTGCAGTCCTGTGAAATCATAGTCAGAAATACAGATAGTGGAGAAACTATTTGAATGCTTGAGATATCTTCCAGGCCATCTACATAAATGCTGTGATGGTACTGTAGTTAAAATATAAATGTGTTTCTCCTGTATTAAAGTTTACAAATTGCTTGTTGATTTTTGAAGATTGCTGACTTATATCACAGGATGCTGAAAAAATGGATTTCTCAGAACAGATGCTTCTCAGAAGATGCTTTGATAGCACAAAACAATTCCCTTGTTGAAAGCAAGATGGGAAAGAGCTCGGTCACTTACAGTTTCTCTTTCATTGCAAAATGTTTGTGTGAGTTGCATAAAAAGTGCTTTGGCTATTTAACTGTGGAAAAGGATTCACAGATGGGCATGGCTGGTGGGAGCAACTTGTCATGGGAGCTCCACTCACACAGTTCCTAGCATTGGAGGGGGGAATGTGATTTGCACTGATTCTCCGTTCCCCTTGCAGCTTCTTGTGCCGCTGCAAATTTACTGGATGATTGGTCTGCCATGGCTGGATATAGTTAGTCATTCCATCCTGCAGCTAAACACATGCAAATAGTAGTCAGTTAAAAAGCTTTTTTTTGACCAAGCAAAAAGTATTCAATTGGTTCTTTAGCACTTCTTGGCAAATGCGTTAAAATGCTCATTTTTGGAGCAAGGAAGGCTCCAAAAGGTACAGCTTGCAGAAGGGAACTCTATCAGTTTGCCTTATTCCAGAAACTAGCTGTTTTGCTTTTTTCAGGGCTTACCCTTGCGAGTGCTAAGGCTGCCCTCCACAAGTGGTGGGTGCCACTTGCAGAGGGTAATCGGTGGGAGTGGCCACTTGCGGAACAGAAGCGACAGAGGGCCCGGCTCATGTTCGAGCAGCACTGGATATTCACCTTATATAAGATTGCACTGTGTAGGTGAGGATCAGCTGTATCTCAGTAACTAACTGCTGACTGTGAACAAGGAAACTTGCAAGGCTCAGCTTTGTGCAAGAAAAAATCTGCTGGAAAGACTGTAATGTTGTGGCCTTGGAGACAGTGCCAATGCCTTTCCAGGTAATAGCAGCATCTGAAGATGATTTATTGTTTTAGTTATGTTTTGGACCATATTACCACAGGAAGTTAATTGCTTTGGCTTACATGTGTTCACTCCCCTCCCCTGCTGTTGCAGATTGCTTGAGTTCTTTGATCAGCTTTACGACTTGATATTTACAGCTCATAATTTAGGATGTCAACTCAGAGCCTAGAGGGTTTTAGAATTAAATTCCCACCATTCGGATATAGCATATCACACAAATAGGGCAATTTAATAGCTGGCATTGTTTCTTTGCTTTTCTTTTGAAATATGAACATTCAGAACTTACTACTGCTTTAGGCAAGATACTGAACTAGAGTGACCTATAATCTGATTTGGAATGACACCTCTTGTCTTTTTAAGACTTGGGTATTTTGGTTTTGCCCTTGTGTCAATACTTACATCCTGGCATATTTTTATGCATTGATGAAATAAACTAGACTTGGAGACTGAAAAGGTGGTCACTTTTGAAATTCTCATAGGCAACATATATTTGCAGTCATTAAGTATTTTGGAATGGAATATTACTTAAACATCACTGAGTTGAATACTTAGTTCTTACAAATTTCTTGATATGTGGTATTCTTTAAAAAGTATGTGAAAAATATGCCTTTATCAGTGTTTAGATTCCTGAATCTTAGCTGGGCACCTGATCTACCTCTTGCATTCCCCAGAAATCTGGTAGATTCAGCAACTATAAAATATTAGAAAGAAATGCCTGGTTGAGTATTATAGTATGTATCCACCCTCATGCATCTAAATTTGAAAATGTTTATATTCCCAACTAAGTTTTGATTATGTACCCAGAATAAGAAATTGTGGTTTTCTGTAGAGGCAATACTGCTGTTATAACTTGCTCTCCTTCTGCTACCATATCTCTGGGGAAATTTTGCAAATGCAATTATAAGAGAGCCTAAAAATTTAAGAGTTCCACATGAAAATTCCATTCCTGGGCTGCCTTGCTAAATTAGAGGATGAAAGAAGAAAGGATCTTTATCTTGTGGATGTTGGACCTGCATGTTTTCCTGCCTAATCTGTTGAACTAGCCACAAGACTGTCAGAGAGGATGGGAAATGGCAGCTTCTTTATAACACTTCCTAGCTTGACAGCACATCGGTGTTGCTATGAATGAGAATCTTTGAACACTTAATTAACTGGACCTAATGATGAGCAGATGTCATGGGGCCAAGCTTCCTGCAGTCATGAATGTCTAACAGCTATGCTTAGTCTGCCTTATGGGAATATTCGATATTTATTTCATAGTATTTGCTTTAGATATATGATTCTTGTTTTCCTGATAAAAGTCCATGAAAAATGTGATTGGGTTCTATAGTTTCATCCAACATCCATATTGAGAAACCTGGAAATATGAGCAGGACATTGTGCTAATAAAGGTTCAGTTCTTTGTATACCATGTGAAGAAATACTGTATCTAAAAAACTTACAGAGCAGTTTTAAAACTTGGAAGATGAATGAAGGTATGGATGATTCACCTCTTCCAAACCTCTGATAGCTTGCACAAGTCAAGGCAGGAAAGGGAATGGGTTTTTCCTGAGAACATACCTGAAAAATCTCTGGTATTTTGATTCTCCCCCTATGGAAACCAATAGGATATTAATTATGCTGGCTCTAGGGTGGCTTTGTTGGCAGAATCATTCCTGGGACCTCTCAGGTGACTAAGGGTCTTTGGACCTGGCAAATTCAGAGTCACCTTGGGAATAGTCCTGGAATGGCCCATGTGGGACTTCCTGTCTGATGCCCTGACCAAGAGCCATCAGCGCATATCTGTCGTCCTGTCTGCAGAGCTCCTCTTCGCCTCTCCTTAATCCATTGCTATTCCCTCACTTTAACTGGCCTTCAACAGGGAGTTAAGGCTGGGCTTTTAGTAAAGAGATTCCCACCAGAATGATACAGTTTTAGGCATTTATTAACCTTTTGCTTGCAAACTATATAAACACAAAAGGAAAATTAAGTGGGGTACCGTGAGATTGAAGTGTATGGTTTCTCTGAGAAATAAAATACAGTGGTGCCTTGGCTCACGAATGCCTTGGTTCACAACCAAATCGGGTCATGAACAAAAACTTCATGAAAATTTTGACTTGGGTCGCAAACTTCGCATTGGGTGGCAACCAAGATCGTGGCCATCTCCCCCCCCCCACCCCAAGTGGGGAGATGGCCATGTCACAGTTGCGTTCATGCAGGGAAGACGCGCGTGATCACGGGCACGCTCCTGCAGGAAAGACGGGTGCAATCTCGGCCATCTCCCTCCCAACCAGCACGATCGCGGCTGTCTCCCTACCCCCCCCCACCCCAAGTGGGGAGACGGCCACGATCACAGTTGCGTTCGTGCAGGGAAGACATGGAGCTGACAACAGAAGAACTTGCTGAACTCCAGCGTGAGCAGCAGAAGGCACTTGCTGAGGAGGATTCCACTGAGGAAGAGGAAGACAGGGAGGAGGTTAGCAGCGATGCGATTCCATCCATTATACAAAAATGGAATGAGTGCCAGGATTTCTTTGAGAAGCACCACCCCAACATAAGTGTAAAGAAACGGAGTGTTGAATCTGATGAACAATAACATGGTCTTTCATTTCCGGAGGGTTATGCAGCACAGGAAAAAACAAGTGACTATAGACAGATTTTTCACCAAAATTGACCCTGCAGCTAAGAGACAAAGAAGAGAGGAAACCCCTGAAAAAGATCTCTCCAATGTCCTTATGGAGGGGGAATCTCCCTCAAAACAATAACCTCCCCGCCACCTAGGTTAGTGTTCTCCAATGTACTGCATAGTACTTTGTTACTTTGCTGTTCTTTGTCACTTTGTTTCCAATTTTTCTGATTAAAAAATAATAATTACAGAACAGATGAACCTTATTTACATTGAAACTTATGGGGAAATTTGACTTGGCTCGCAACCAGAAATTGGCTTGCAACCACATTTGGAAGGGCTAGAACGGATTAACCTTATTTACACTGAATCTAATGGGGAAATTTGACTTGGGTCACAACCAGAGTTGTGGAACAGATTAAATTCGTGAGCCAAGGTACCACTGTATATGCATTCTAAGCAAAACAAACTTGATACCTGTTTTGGCACTTTAAGAATCAGTAACACCTCACGCTTGGAATTCTTTTGCATTCAGTGCATCAGTTAAAATGGAGTTAATGGTGAGAATATGTAATGGCTAGAAATACTGAGTATCTGCTACTCTGTATTCCTGCTGTATTCCAGTCTGAGGTGAGAAATAATGGTGGAATGGTCCTGAGTACAATGTACCAACAGCAGCAGCATCGCTGCTGTTTTTCAAATTAGGAGTGGGGTTTGGAAACTCAGCCCTGGCTCCAGGAAGAATTCTGGAAGGCTCCATGGGTTGAAGGACCAGAGATTCTGCACACCTATTTTAAATAATGCTAAATATGATGTTAATCATGAGTGTGAAGATCTAGTGGTTGTTGCCTGCACTTTGTCTTCTCATTAGCAGCTGTTTATGCAGATGCAGAGAGTCCCATACTGGTGATTCCCCATCACCACCTTTTACACCTGGAGCACTGAGTACATGCCCACAACTGTCATGTGAAAGGGAGGAACTGAATTTTCTTCCTAGTGTCTAGCTATACCTCTTTTTAAATATCTGCAATCATTACATCAAGGAAAACTCTGATGTCCTACTAAAATCTACTGATTGAAATATTTCATACATTATACACAATCAGTTCCACACAGACTTAGTTGTATAAAAACTGTGGGGAAAAATGGGAATGTTGGCTTGATCCAGACAAATATTTGGGTGAGACAAAAGGGACAGGATAGTTTCCTCACCATGTAGAGTTTTGTTTTCTGTAGCAGAAGCTATTGGGTGGGATGACCTTTACCAGCCAAGGATGATGATCTAGTAGAACGGACATTTTTCCACTTGACCTTTCCACAATGTGTCATCTTGTCCTGTAGCACAAAAAACAAGATGCAATTGACAGATTTGATGGAATGCTAACCTGACAGAAGCTTATTGTTTGGAAGGATATGTGTGTTGAAATGTGGACCCCATAGCTATAGCATGGCAAGCTTTCCATGTAGCAGTCATTACAAGAGGACTGATGGCACAGAATTGGCTGTTACATGTACTATTACGAGACATTTCATCATTTAATGAACTTGCGTGCTCTCTCTCATTCTCTTTCTCTCTGTTTTAATTGGACCTCAGTAATTGTTCGCTAGAACATGTTTAACAGTGGCCTTTCTATTCAGGGAGTTAATAGGAATGGGCTACTCAGACAAAATGACTCTGGTTCTATAGCAAATTCACTGGCTCCCGAGTGTATGGGCTCAAGTTCAAGGTGCCTGTCTTGACTATTAGAAGACAAAAAACTCTGTGACCAAGATTCTTTTTAATACCAGCACTTTGACATTTTCTTTTATGCACTTTACTGCATACTAAAATAATCTTCAACGGCCTGCTTTGTTCACCTCATGTTACCATCGGAGGAATGATAAGTGGCTATACAACAGTGGGCATGGAAATTGTGAAAGCCTTGGGTTCAGCAACCTTTTTTCTGAGATCTCCTGAGGTCCAGAGATTAAGAAGCAGCTCAACAGGGCAATCGTATGCCTGTTTTATTTGGAAGTAAAGCCCACATTTAAGTAAAGCCTGGATTTACTTTGGGAAATGTCAACTCTTCCAAAACAGAGGAACAAGATTAAAAACACAGGAACATAGTGAGTCAGAAAGGGCCTACTGGGCCATCTAGTCTGACCCCCAGTTCCAGCTGGCTCCACTCAGGACATGCCTATCATGTGCATGTCCAGCCTATCCTTGAACACCTTCACTTATGGGGCTTCAACCACCTCCCAAGGAATTGTTAACAGGGACCGCTTAATAGGATAGGATCATATTATGTTCATGTCTTGTGATTGCACTGGCTTCCAGTTCATTTATGGGCCAAATCAAAATGCTAGTATTAAACCCCTAAACAAGGGACAGATAACTTCTTTCACCCCAAGGACCAAATCCCATGTAAAATTGCTTTTGGAGCTACATACTACAGAGGGGTCTAGAAATTCAAACAAAAAAACAAACCAGGTTACTGTAGTTAGAAGCTCTTACTGATAATAATTAAGTCTTTGAAGAGGCATTTCAAGCTTTTAGAATGAGGAAACCCTCCCCAAACCACCAAATTTGTGGTGATTAGGGAACTGGAACCCCAGAGGGACTGAGATCGCAGGACAGCCAAATTTAAGAACATCAGAAAAGCCATGCTGGATCAGACCAAAGGTCCATCTCGTCCTCGGCACTCTATAATTATGGTGGCAAACCCATTGTCCATTGGCTCCCTCAAGCAGGATGAGGGTAAGACCTTAGTAACCAAGCTTAATGAGCCCAAGCTCCTTAGAAACTGGTGTATGCAAGCGTGCCACCTCTGGTGAAGGAGGTAGCACATAGCCATCAAGGCAAGTAGCCACTGATAACCTCCTCCCTCATGAATATGTCTAAAAAATGTAAAACCATCCCCTTTAAAACCATCCAATTGGTTGCCATCACCACTTCCTGTTGCAGCAATTTCCATAGTTTAACTATATGCTGCATGAAGAAGTACTTCCTTTTATCCGTCCTAAACTTCCCACCAATCAGCTTCATATGATGATCTTGGGTTTTTCAGTTTCTCCACACCATGCATTATTTTAAACAACTCTATCATGTCTCCCCTTACTCACTATTTTTCTAAACAAGAGTCCCAGTTGTTGGAGTCACTCCTCAAAGGGGAGTTGCTCCAGTCTCCTGATCATTTTTGTTGCCTTTCTCCATACTTCTTCCAACTCAATAATGTCATTTTTCAGGTAAGGTGACCAGAAAGTGAACACAATATTTTAAGTGCAGTCATGCCAAAGATTTGTATAAGGGGAGTAAGATTTTGTTGGTTCTATTATCTATGTGTTTTTCACAGCAGCTGCACCCTGGGCTGTCATTGAGCGGTCCACTACTGCCCCATGATCCCTTTCTTGCTTCATCACTTTTAGCTTAGATCCCATCAATGCATACTTGAAGTTGGGATTTTTTGCCAGAACATGCATTACGTTACAAATGCTTACCTTGAACTGCATTTTCCATTTTGATGTCCACACTTCCAGCTTGGAGAGAGACCTTTGGAGCTCCTCACAATCCCTTTACATTTTAACCATCCTAAATAGTTTAGTGTAAACAGTAAACTTCACCATTTCACTGCTTTCTCAAAATTCCAGATAATTTAAAAGTATAGAACCCTGTGGAACTCCACTGGGTACCTCTTTCCACTGGGAGAAATTGCCATTTATTCCCTCTCTGTCTTCTCTTCTTTAACCTATGGAATTCACTCCCCAAAGAGGTCTGCCTGGCACCGTCATTACTGGTTTTTCGGCGCCAGTTAAAGACCTTTTTATTTAAACATCATTTTAATTGTTAAAATATATGATCTGGCCAGGGCAACTTCTTCTTCCTTCTCTTTTCTCCTCCTATATTCTTTATTTACTTATTTTATACTGTTAATTTTAATTTTATATTATTATGTTTGTATCTCAGTGTATTTTTTTGTATTTAGTGGTAATTTATTATGTTCTATTGTATTCCAATGTATTTTATTGTGTTGTAAGCTGCCCCGAGGCTTCGGCAAGGGGCGGCATAGAAATGTTATAATAATAATAATAATAATAATAATAATAATAATAATAATAATAACAACAACAACCAGTTAGTGATCCATAAGAGGATGCCCCCCTTTTTCTTCCATGACTGCTCAGGAGCCTTTGGTGAAGAACTTTGCCAAAAGCCCTTGGGAAGTCCGAGTAAGGAATGTCTGCTGGCTCGCCCCTTTCTATGTGCTTATTGACACTCTCAAAGGACTCCAATATGTTAGTGAGACAAGACTTCCTCCTGCAGAAGCCATGCTAATTTTTTTTCAACAGGGCTTATCCCAATATGTGCTTACTGATTCTATTTTAAATAATGCTTTCAAGGAGTTTTCCTAGAATAGATGTTAAACTAACTGGTCTGTAATTTCCCCTGGATACTTGTTTAAAAATCGGTTACACTGGCCATTCTCTAATCCTCTGGTACAAGGGCTGATTTTAGGGAAATATTAAATATTTTGGTAAGAAGGTCAGCAATTTCATGTTTGAGTTGTTTGAGAACTCTAGGATGCATACTACCTGGGCTTGGTGATTTAGTGACTTTCAGTTTGTCAATAAGGTTGAAAATTTCATATTTTGTCACTACTATGTGCCTTAATTCCTCAGACTCCTTTCTGGAATACATAAGCTCAGAACAAGTATCCACTGTGCATACTGTGCTGTGAAGACTGATGAAAAAAAATCATTCAAATTATCTGCAATCACATCACTTCTCCCCGCAGTGCTCCTTTAATTTCATTATTGTCCAATGGTCCAACTGCTTCTTAAGTGGCTTTCTTTCTTCTGATATATTTATATTTAAGAATTATTTATTGTTGACCTTGATATTGTTAGCAGTGCGCTCCCAAAGTGTTTCCTTGCTTCTTTGATTGTATGCTCACATCTCCCTTGTGCAAGCTTGTGGTCCCTTCCGGTTTTTTTCAGCAGGGCAAGACTTCCATTTTTCGAAGGAACCTTTCTTTTCTCCATAATAGCTTCCTTGACTCTATGTGTTAACCTTGCTGGTGATTTCCTGGACTTTGTGCAACCTTTCCTCAATTGTGATATGCATATTATCTGTGCCTCTATTATAATTTGCTGATTAATGTCTAAGTGCTTCATGGTGGTTTTCCTGAATTCTCTCTTCAGCTTCTTCTTTATCAGTTCCTTCATTTTTAGAAGTTTCCTCTTTTGAAGTCATATGCAACTGTGTTCAACCTCTTTAGCAAGTCTTCTACCTAAATTAAATCTGATACCACCACTGTTTCCTATTGGCTCAACAAAATTTATATCCTGTGCTGTGCCCTGGCCAACCCCACTTAGGACTAAATCCAAGGTAGTCTCCCCTCTGGTTGGTTCCATGACCAACTGCTCTAGGGCACAGTCATTTGGGACATTGAGACATTTAACCTGTCAGAACTTGTCATGCAGTAAGTTATTCAGTCAGTGTGTGGGTAGTTGATGCCCCTCCCATTGGTACAGTACTGCCTTTGTTGGAGGCCTCCCTGATATTATTTCCCATCATCCTGAGCATTCTGGTCTGGAGGACCATAGCATAATCTCATGACTAAGTTAGTTTTGGAGTTTTTGGAGTCAGCAATTTTCACCCACCGTGCTTCTGTGCAGAAATCTTCACACTGTAGATCATCATGTCTGCTGGACTCTATGTCTTCTTTAAGATAGAGGGCAACAGCTCCTCCAGCATGCCCTTCCCTGTCTTTCCTATATAGTTGATATCCAGAGATGACCATCTCCCATTGGTTTTCTCTGCTCCATCAGGATTCTGCAATGCCCACTATATTTATCTTCTCCTTTATCACCAGTTACTCCAGCTTTCCCATTTTGGCCCTAAAGCCACTAGCATTTGCAGAGAAACACCAGTGCACCTGAGCTCCAGCCGCATGCAACTTTTTGTTCTGGCCTTAGTCCTCTCCAACTGGTTATCATGGCTTACCATAACTTTGTTGCCTATTTCCTCCCGTCCTCTGCTTGGACAGTCTGAAACTTCTTCCCCTTCATCCACTGGGGATGATTCAATTCTAGTGGATGAAGCTCCCAGCTCCTGCTGGCTTTCCCCCTGGGTTCAGTTTGAAAGTTGCCCTACCACCTTCTTTATGTTATGGGCCAGCAGTCTGGTTCTGTTCTGGTGCAGCTGGAGCCCATTCCTCCTGTTCCCCAGTGCCTAAACAAATCTGAACTCCTTCTCTCTAGAGCCCTGTCTCATCCACTCACTGAGACTCTTCAGTTACGTCTATCTAGCTGGCCCTGCATGTGGAACCAGTAGGATTTCAGAGAAAGCCACTGTGGCGGTCCTGGATTTGATCACTTTGGCCTGACGTTCCTCACCCCTGCCCTCACCGGTCTGAGCCTAGGTTCTTTGAGGGGTTGTCTCCACCCAGATTCTCCTGCAAGTGCCCTGCTCAAATAGTTTGGGGTTTGTGGCTATTAAGGGGAGGGCAGTTTCACTGGTGGCGCAATCCTTGTGAAGAGACTTGCCTGGCATTTGCATTGTGATCTTTCCAGAGCTAGGTGAAGACCTTTTCCTTTTACCCAGAACTATTCGTTCTTCAGTTGCATTTTTCAAATAAACAATTGTGTTTTATTAAATTTAATTGGTATATTTATATCCTGACTCTTCTTCCCATATGGAACTCAAGGAAACTACATGGGGTTGCCACATGGCCTCATTGCGTAGACCCAGTTCAGAAATTTGCAGTTGCATCATACACTTTCAGATCATATCTTGCATGAACTATGTTTATATCTTTATACTACTGCAGCCTTCTCTCTCTCTCAATCTCTCCCCACCGCTTTGTTTTTAATATGTGTTAGATCTTCAAAGTTGTTATATTTTATTATGTTGTGTTTAATTTTTGGGAACTGCCTATACAGCAATGCAAATAAAAAGCAATGCAAATAAATACAATAAAATGCAATAATGCTTGCTATGGTTCAAATAACATAAATACAAGATAAATAATAAAATTGCGTTCAAGGAGGTTTGCTCATAGATGACTGTACATAGAATTGCAGAGGCAGTGACTGAAAGTCGCCTTCCCCAACCCGATGTGTTTCTGATGTTTTGGGTTGCAACTCCCATCATACCCAGTCAGCACTCCTGATCATACTTCCCCCATATATTTTGCATGATGGGATCAGCATTCCGAATCCCACCATTCCTCCAATTTCATTTGTGTGTCCCACAGTGGCATTTCAGTTAAAAAAAAAGGGGGGGGTCATTTCATCTAATCAGATTAGACCTCTGATTCTAGGTGAACAGTTTTGCACCCTTTTGCACTGCTGTTCTCAGAACTGGGGAATACTTCTTGCCTCAGATGAAAACGCTCATGAAACTTCGGATCAATCCTAGTTCAAATGGCTTTTCATTTCCCCAGGTTCTCCTCTTGAGAATGTCACATTAGTTTTGAGTTTAGCTGCATTGCTAATCTGATCAGCATATTATCAAAATGAAAAGGAGTGATCCTGGTTGCAAGGTTGGAGGTCTTTTGTTGCTCAGAGGGGAAAAAAGACACCAGTGTTACCTTTGCATGAAAAGAGTATATTAAAATGCACTCAGTGAAATTTGAAAGCCTTTATAAAAGAACAATCAGGACACAAACTTTTTGAAGTATCTAAAGTATCCATTGCTAGAGGAAAATATGCACTTTATATAATGGGACATAACCATTGCTTTCAGATATGCCTTTGATCTGAAGTTTTACCATAGTTAATTGAATGTCTAAATAATAAGTATTCAAGCAGAAAATTTAGAGTTGACTTACCCTGAGTAAGTTAAGGTAGTTAGAAGAGGGTCAGGGCTGTGAACAAATCACAGTGGGAATATAACAAAAGATGACAAATTGGGGGAATAGTTCAGTTCATTTACACAAATTACAATTCTATTAAAACTTCACATAAGACCTGTTACTGCATCAATAAGCATAGATTGTTAGGCTACAACATCCTTTAGCAACCTGGTGCCCCCCCCCAGATGCTTTGGAGATCAATTCTCATCAGTCCCAGACAACAAAGCCAACATGGTCAGGAATGTGGATGGTTGGAGAGCACAACCTCTAGAACGTAACATGTTGGAAAAAGCCGGTCCACAGGCCAAAACTACCAAAATAAGCACTGCTATGCAGGGATGGCATGTGTCGTGTGTGTTCTAACGGGAATATAGACCCATGTTACTAGTGCTGGTTCCTGGCTTTGGAGAACCCTTGAGCAAGGAAGGCTGTGCGCAGTCTCTTTAATTTGGAAGAGGCAGGGCATGAAATCTAAGATTTCTCTCACCACTTCTGACCTTCACAGGAGTGAAGAATTGCAGTGCTTGAACTGTGGGCCTTTTACCAGAGTTGTGGCTCCACATCAGAACGTAGAATCATAGAATAATTTCCCCAGTGCTTGTCTTTGTTGCCCTCTGGAGCCAGCTGTGCACGCTATGTTCTAGGGTGAGACTCTCTTAGGTCCAGGGGCAGCATTCCTTCCTGGAAGAACTGTAGACATCTGGATCTAGGCTTGGATCTGCTTTCCATATCCTGATCCTTTACCCTATAGCTGCTATTTAATAAAGTTCAAAACAAGCACATACAAGTTAAGCAGGCAATTAACATCCGATGTAATTTTTTCCCTATGTGTTTGCATTTTGAAGTGTGTGAAACCATGTTTCTAATAAACATTCCCATTTTCAACAAACCAGTAATTTTAAAGGAGAGTTGCCAATTGATGTTATTAGTGCATAGAGGATAAAGCGGCTTAGCTGCCATGTGTTTCAGCTGTACTTTTAATCATGTCACCATCCATTAAAATGTTCTGTCAAGGGAACAGTTTTTATTTATAATATAGCTCTTTGTTTATTAGTGCACCAAATTTTCTTTCAAAGAACAGGTGCTTCCAGATTCTAGTACTAACCCTATGCAGCTCTTCCATCATTTTTCCTTATTTTTTCAGGTAAGAAAAAGTCAGAAGAAGCAATGGAAAAATATGGGAGGACTACAGACTAGTACATATTGCTAGGACTTCCTATAAAAATCCATGAATGTCATTGCACAATAAAACCCTTGACTGGAAGTACCTTTGCATCATTTGATAATGTGCTCTTCCCCTTATTTTCTAGCTGACAAATTTAGAAGAAAACTTGAAGAGCTAGAGAAAGAGAAAAGTTCATTAACATTTCAGCTTCCTTCACGACATCCATCAATCAGCTGCTTTTTGGACAGATTCAGAGTGCAAGTTCAGGTTACATTGTATGGAGATGTTTATAGGTAAGTTCAATTCCTGATGGCTTTCTAAAGAACAAACAAACAAGAATTTGTGAACATGGGATGAATTCCAGTACTTGAAAGTACCCTCGGTACCTTCCTGACTTGTACTGTTACACAAAAACAGACAAAACGCCAACCGAGGGTACTCATGAAATACACTGCGGAACTAGAGCTCTGATCCAGGTAGCCCATTGTTCAACTCCTTTCTCTGCCATGAACTTGATAGATGGCCTTAAGGCAAGCAAGCCTCAGCTCCCTCATTTGCAGTTTGGGAAATATACCAATTTATGATGGGTAGATGTTGTATGTGAAATGTTTTGAATACTCTAAAAATGCACAAATTCTATATGCTTCAGCTGATTGTGCCATGGTATTCAGTGATGTACAATCAGTTAAAGTATTTTTGCAATTCTTGATAGTATACCTTTCCAGATATGAACTTATCCATGCACTATGATCTTCATTTGAGAGTTCTTTTCAAATGCCTCATCCAAGGGAGGTTTGAAGAGGGTCTTCTTGGTGATTGCCCTTCAAATTATGACATAATCTACCCAATGAATGCTTCCTGTTGCCCATGTTACCTTTATGATGCTACTCGTAGGTTAAACTCTTCCTCTAACTTTGGGGAAGTTGACACCATATGGTGAGATTTTTTTAAGGGTTCTGGAATTTTATTGCGGATTATGCAACAATCTTTCATATATTAGTATGCAAATAGTTTTATATTATGAATTGGTTTGCTTGTAACAAGGACCCAGAATATGGGTCAAATATGGGTATTCACTAAATCACTGGATGTTTAATCGTGTGTTGTACGCAAGCCCTGCGCTGTGGTTAAATTTGGGTTGCCTACTGCAATCAACCCAGACTTCCCAACCCAATAACTAACCACAAGTTCTTCTGGGTTGTTTTGGTAAGCAAGCCATAATTAAACCATAATGGAGGGTTCAGTCATAACTCAGCCAATATTCATGGTGCTCCTTACATGTGAACCAGGTTTTTCAGTTTCCTGCCTTCCAGCTCTGTAAGACTGCTACAAATTTTCTACATCCATTTAGCAAGATCCATAGCTTCAAGGGGAAACTAAGCAACAGTAATCTCTTTCTATTTTATCCACAACCCTGCATGATTTCCAGTTTTGAAATCTCAAACTCTCTCAACATGTCAAATGCTCTACTCCAGAAACTGTTGATAAAACGTTGGCTGCAAACTAATCATGTTCCATGTGATGTATATAACTGAACTTGGAAGGAATTCTACCTGTCTTTTTAGGATAACACTCAAAATAATACGTATTTAAGATTATATGGGTAAACATGTATTCAGTCTTCTTTTTATTTTTCACATGCTTATACTACGACCTTCCTAAACCCTACAAAGACAAGGGTTTTTTAAATCTAGGAACTTTTTTGCAATAAATAATGGTTTCATAATTTAATAATAAGCAAAATGTTCAGCTTTAAACCTGTTTTCCCAGGTTTTTTTGTCAAGAGGAAACTGTGTTACTGTGTGGTTACTGCATAGAAATAGGATATATGTTCTCACTAAGCAGTCTCACTGACTGAAATTCTGTGCATGTCTGCTGAGAAGTTAAGTCCCATTGCATTCCGTGGGAATTATGCCCTGATGTATGTATAGGATTGCAGACTATTTCACTCTTCTAAGAATGGTTTAATCTTCAAAAATCCAGTGCATAGAATTGCTCTGGAAAAGCATAGGTCCTCCTTGGCTGGTGGCGAGATATTATTCACTATTGCTTTATGTTAGGAGTACACAGGATTGGCTCTTGTGAAGAAGCAGCACACAGGAGGACCAAGATGGGTGGAGAACAGATGAGATGGGTCAGGAGTTGCAGTGTTGGGCACGTGAAGGGCCCTCAAGAGGCAACCCACACTGTGGCTTGAGCCTCACTGGGGGACTTATTGTGCAGCTATTCTGCCTTTCTCTCGTCAACAAATTACCTGTGGTAAGAAAGAGACAGAAGAAATGATAGGAAAGGCATCAGTGCGTGAACCTCATCTCATTTTTATAAATGAGGAAGGGTGATTACAAAAGAAAAGTTTTACCTGGAAGCATAGTGAATTGTAATTGGTAGATTCAAGAAAGCTGGGATTCAGCCTGAAAACAAGTGTACCGGTAATCTGTTTATTCACTTTCCTTAGATGTGCTCTTCTTGTCCTGTGCTTTATTGGTCATTGAGAGAAAACTTGGGATTTGCTGCTGAGTGTGTGCCCAAATGTTTTTGGATGTGTTAAATGAATTACCAAGCCTTTACTCATGAACGGATATGGAGATTATATTATAATTAAATATGGCTGATCTATATCTTTAGGATTTTTTTTTGCAGCAGGAGGGGGAGGGTATAGATAGTGGACTGGATTAGATTATCTCCTCTCTAGCTGTGATGGGTGAATGAGGCTGTGAATTCCTGCCCTGCTTACCTGGTCTCTGCACAATGAAGTGTCCACAAAGTGCTTGAATCATGGAATTCCCTCCTGGAATTGTATCTGAGATATTGATCCTTCTGTACAGACGTACGTCGCTTGGAGTTTAAAAGAGTATGCCATATTCAAATATTGTGCTCATATGTGGATATCCAGTGGGACATGTGCCCAGTCCTCTGTGCAGGTTGTTTTTAAATTAGAACCATGTTCTTGCTGGAGTGAAGTATTTGCTGCCACGATGGACTTCCATCAATAAGAAAGGCAAACACATCTCAGTGTGCAGCTCTGGCATCAGTCACATAATATCATCAACTTTATTTAAGCTTGCGTATAAGCCAGTAGGTACAACTTTGTAACCTTATTTTCATAAGTATTGTGGGATGGGCCATCCTCATGACATGGCATGCTGTTGCAATGTAGGCAGATAGACAGATCAGTAGAAACACTGGGGATTGGTGTGCTTTAGGAAATGACTGCTAATTTGTTAATGTAAGCAAAAGTTAATGTTTGTAATTATTGTCATTTTTAATGATTTAACAGAGGAAGCAGGCAGCAGAAAAGTGAAGAGAAGATTTTAAGCCTTCCTTGCCAAGAAAAGATAAAAGTTTCAGCCACAAAACGAGAACAGCTGGTTAAAGAAAAAGAGTGGATACAGGTAAGAGTGGAAGATACCAGTTTGTGAGGGAAAATGTCAAGTAGAGTCCAGGGAATTTGCTGCTGTGTAATACTTGGAGCCATGACTTAGAGTCATCTTGAGATGGAAAATGAATTCAGGGAGGCCTGAAAATGAAGAACTGCTGTAGTAATAGGTGGCTTCAATTACTTGCATTCCATAAGTGACTGGATAAATGCATGTTCCAGTCATTACAAAGAGTTTAAATTTCTTGATGTCCTAAATGACTGTGCCCTAGAACCGTTGGTCATGGAACTGACCAGAGGGGAGGCAATCCTGGATTTTTCTCTAGGCGGGGTTGCCAGTAAATGTTGTTGAACCAGTTGGAAGCTGTGACCATCATGCCACCAGATTTAGTATTATTTAAGTGGGAACTTGCTAAAGAGATCCAATATAGTCATAATTAAAACAGGAACTGATAAAAAGGATATGGAAAGAGGGAGTCAAGAGGCATTTATCCTGCTTGGAGATTACTCAAAGCAATAATAACAGATGCTCAGATAGAATGTATACCATAGCTTAAGAAACATAGTACTAAGTTCACGTAGTCACCTCTATGGTTAATGAATAGTGTTAAGGAAGCTATATGGAATTGGAAGCCTTCCTTCAGAAAATGTAAGTCTTGCTCAAATGAGGAAAACAAAACAAATCTGCAAAAAGGAGATTCAAGCAGGTAATAAGAAGTGCAAAAAGCGTTTTGAGGACTGGATTATTAACAACATCAAGGCCAACAAAACGGAATTCTTTCAATGTATCGGAGGCAGAAAACTAAAAGAGGATAAGGAAACTCTAGGAAGATGGTTAAATGCTTTTCATCTGTCTTCACTGCAGAGGAGACAGGAGAAATATCTGATATTTTCAGGAATGGACTCTGAGGAACTGAGGCAAATATTGCCGACAAATTACTGACAAATGAAAGTTCATAAATCACTGTGCCCAGGTAGCGTCCATCCCAGAGTCCATCTTTAAGAACTCAGATATGAAATTGATGGTCTTCTAACAAAAATACACTTCCCTAAGATCATCCTCCGTACCAGAGGACTGGAGAATTATCAGTACAACACCAACTTTTAAAAGGGGTTGAGTTTTAAGCAGGCTGGTTAGTTTAGTATTTGTTCCCATTAAATTGGCTGCACACATTCTTAAAGATAAAATTAGTAAGCATATAGAAGGACAAGGCCTGATGAGAAAGAATTGGCATAGGTTTACCGAAGGTAAGTCCAAGCTTTCTTATTTTAAAGTTGAGAGTGTCAACAAACATGTGGACAGGGTTGATCCAATAGACACTGTTCACTTGGACTTCCAAAAGGCTTTGAACAAAGTCCTCCACCAGAGACTCCTGAGCAAACTTAGCACTGATGGAAGAAGAGCAGAGGTCCTCAGAGTAACTGGCTAAAAAGGAGAAAGCATCTTCCAAAGGAGGGATATTAACAGTGAGGTGCCACAGGGGACCTGTACTGGGACCAGTGCTTTTCAATTGATGCGTAAATGACATGATAAGGGTGTATAAAATTAGAGAAATTGCATAGGGAGACCTCTCTCTCTCTCTCTCTTTCATATGTGATGAAAGTGTGCAAGTGGTGAAACTTTAGCCTCTCTGAAGGGTGCACCAGCATAATGGGAGTTGTAGTGCATTTTTCCTGTCTAGACTGGCATAGAATTGTGTATTAAATTAGCCTTAAACACTTGACATATGTTCAGAAACATGCTTCTACAAAGTAACTGTTATTTCTTTGATGTCTCAAGGCATTAGCCTGTATTTATTTAATTATATTGCCCCCAATCCTAGGAAACCAGTTCCTATGTAAGGCATCTTAAAATCAGTGGGAGTTGCTTCAGCATAATCCACTTCACTGCATTCAACCAGATAAGAGGCAAGCTTGTTCTTTTCTGGCCATGTATTGAGCCAGTTTTCCATGGTGCTATCCCATGTTGCTGTGATGCGGTTGTGGATATTGCAACCATGTGAGTGGGACTGATCTCACAGAAAATAACTGATGTGATTGCTTTGTATTCCTAAATGAATTGTTTTTACATGGCATAGTAGATGGTGAAATGGCTCTCATTTGACCCAGGGGTGTATGAGAGAGAGAGAGAGAAGAGAGAAGAGAGAAGAGAGAAGAGAGAATTTCTTTGGATCTTGGCTATTTTGTATCATTCATTGCACATTTTTGACAAATAAGGCTATATAATACATTCCATCTTCATTGCATGCAGAAAGAAATTGAAGTTCTTAGAGCAAGGCTAGCTCTTCTTGAAGCGAAGGATCGACAACTGCAGATAGAAATACAAGAGCAAGAGCAGCTCATTCAGGCAGAGGATTGTGAGTTGTCGTCTTTGCTCAGCTGGGTGTCCCATCAAGAACTGCAAGCAATAGGCAAAGCTTTGGCTGATGCTTCAGATGCATCACATAAAATTCCACACAGTTTGGACTTTCCAGAATCCATAAAAAGGTATTTATTATTGGGTGACACTTTGAAATCCTTTTATAAACTCTGATGTACTGCTTTGTCTGTATTATATCTTTCCTTAAATATTTACAAGGTATCTATCCTCATAAAAATTCCTTTACAAGAAAAATACAGATTTTTGTTAAAGTCCTGTTTCTCTAAACAAAAAACTTCCTGGAGTGATACAGGTACAGCATCATGCTACTAGAAATTGAAGTTCTATAGTTAAAATAGAGGATGCAGGTGGTTCAGTGGTTTAAACTGCTGTGCTGCTGGGCTGGTTGATCGAAAGGTCGCTGGTGCAGATCTGCACAATGGGGTGATTTCCTGTTGCTCCCTTTCAGCTCCTGCCAACCTTGCAGTTTGAAAGCATACAAATGCAATTAGATAAAAAGGTACCACTTCCATGGGAAGGTGACATCGTTCCCTGCACTTCGGTGTTTAGTCATGCCAGCCACATGACCACGGAGACTGTCTGCGGACAAATGCTGGCTCCCTCGGCTAGGAAATGGAGATGAGCACCGCCCCGTAGAGTCAGACACGACTGGACTTAATGTTAAGGGGAAACCTTTACCTTTACAGTTAAAACTATACACCCATGAGTCATTAATTAATTAGATACAGTTTTGATAAGATGGTGAAAATTACTAGTTTTGGAGCAAGCAACGTTCCACATGCAGTAGTCTTCATGTGGTTGTGTTTTCAAGAGGTTCTCATATAAATTCAGATAAAAATATTTCCTTATTTAGTTCAGGGGTAGTCAGTGGGCAGTTCTTTTGTCTGCTTACCTCTCCTTGTCTTAGGTTACAAACAGCACATCTGTCTTTTGTTTCCTTTCCATCCCTTCTGGTGCCTTCCCTATGTGCCAAGTCATGGCCGCCTTTTAGAGATAAATACACCAACAACATATTCCAGTGCAGGCCCCTCATCTTGATGTGGTAATATGTTTTTCTAGATTTCCTGTCAGTCAGTAGAGGAGGAGAATTTCTTTTTCAAAAAAACCCAGCAACTTCAAATTCAGCTAAATCATGGCATATTATATTGATTTTATTTTTCAAAATTGAGGTATGTTTAATCAATTTTAATAAGAAAAAACAATAAGGATGGTGACATATACTAGCTTCAAGTACTGAACTGTGTTTCAATTTTAGGTGGACGAATATTAATTAAATAGCACAGCAGCAGATGTCAGCCTTGCACTGTTAGCCATAGTCTGTTAGTTCAGAAGGTCACTTTTCTTGCTGCTTTTCTCACATACAGAAGCACAGTGACTGAAAGATCGAAAGACTGGGCAATGACATTTTCAGTCTATTAAATAGAAAGCAAACAGGCTTCACAATATTGCAGCTGGACTTTGCTTATTTTATATTTCACTGACTGAGCAACCTGTTCTATATTGCCCATGGGTAAGAATATTTATTTACCTGCTTGGCTTAAAACAGTTGTATGCTGCCCTGTGACAGAGTTCTTTGGGCTCTTACAGCAGAATAGAACATAAAGCGGTACCATCAAAAGCAACATAAAATGCAAGAAAACAGAACTTGTAGCACCCCAAAATTAAACACACAGATTTTAAAACTGAGAAAACCAGACTACAGGAGTTAATTAAAAGGCCTGGGTCAGAAAGGTCTTCATCTGGAAAAGGCCAAAGGGATGGTGCTGTCTGGGAAAGTTGTTCCATAACTGGGATGCCTCTTCAGAAAAACCTCTCTCCTTGTGAGTTGCTCACCTTTCGGCAGGGGCACACCAGGCAGGGTCTTCTGAAGAAGATCTTAAGAGTTAGGTAGCTACATATGGGAGAAAGTGGCCTTTCAGGCTATTTGGTCTCAAGCCATTTCAAGGTTTAAAGATCAAAACAGTCTAAGTTGGGCCCAGAAATGGATTGGGCCTCAGTGTATTTAACAAAGCACAGGTGTAATATGATCAGATGGCTTGGCTCCAGTTAGAAATCTGCTGCCTGCGCTTCTGTGGACCCACTGCAGTTGCCAAGCTGATTTTAAACACAGCCCCACATACAACACATTTCATTAGTCCAAATGGTACTTTAGGTGGTCTAAAGACTACTAGTTTTGGGACAGCCAAGAAATTTCCATGAGGTTTTATAAAGCTCCAGAACATTTTAAGCAGTGAGTAAAAAACATAGTCTACTAAAAATATTTACTCCAAATGCTGTATTTCTTTTATTTCAGACCAAAACAATTAAATGAACATTGTGTTAATGTGGATTTGATGATATTTATGGTGTCAGTGATATCATGAATCCACAACATCAGAAGATATTTAGTAACTGCCCTACAACCAACATTTGCATGTAGGGACGTAATAAAAATGTATGACCTTGTCATTTTTTCACCATCAACAAAAAATAAAATAAATAGTGAAGTTGTACAGTAAAGCTGCTACTGTTTTTGTTTACTTAAAGAGAATTTTGCCATCCTAAAAAATTCAAGAACAAAAGCACCTATAATCAGAATTAAACTTAACAATAAATATGAAAGTCAGTGAAAGAATTTTAAAAAGCAGCTTTTCCATAGAGGATGTTCTTCTCTGAGCAGCTAACTGGGCATCTGTCATATCCAGAGAATTC
This sequence comes from Varanus komodoensis, assembly GCF_004798865.1. Taxonomy (NCBI): domain Eukaryota; kingdom Metazoa; phylum Chordata; class Lepidosauria; order Squamata; family Varanidae; genus Varanus; species Varanus komodoensis. The sequence continues at coordinate 27,170,732 of NW_025335268.1, read as the reverse complement.
CCCAGTTAAAAAGATTCTAAGAATAATTACTGTGTTTTTTAAAAATTATTTTCATCCCGTTTCTTCTAATTATCACCTTGTGATTAAGGAAAGCTATAGTTCACCCTTGGAAATGCCACCAGCAAAACCTATGTAAATTACTTGCAAGAACGGAATTGGAAACTACAGTATATCACAGAAGTGAGTACACCCCTCACATTTTGTAAATATTTTATTATATCTTTTCTTATGACAACCTTGAAGAAATGACACTTTGCTACAGTGTAAAGTAGTGAGTATACAGCTTGTATAACAATGTAAATTTGCTGTCCCCTCAAAATAACTCAACAGACAGCCATTAATGTCTAAACCGCTGGCAACAAAAGTGACTACACCCCTAAGTGAAACTATCCAAATTGGGCATTATTAGCCATTTTCCCTCCCCAGTGTCATGTGACTCGTTAGTGTTACAAGGTCTCAGGTGTGTTAAATTTGGTGTTATTGCTCTCACTCATACTGGTCACTGGAAATTCAACATGGCACCTCATGGCAAAGAACTCTCTGAGGATCTGAAAAAAAGAATTGTTGCTCTACATAAAGATGACCAAGGCTATAAGAAGATTGCCAAGACCCTGAAACTGAGTTGCAGCACGGTGGCCAAGACCATACAGCAGTTTAACAGGACAGGTTCTGCTCAGAACAGGCCTCGCCATGGTCGACCAAAGAAGTTGAGTGCACCTGCTCAGCATCATATCCAGAGGTTGGCTTTGGGAAATAGACGTATGAGTGCTGCCAGCATTGCTGCAGAGGTTGAAGGTGTGGTGGGTCAGCCTGTGTGGCATCAAATTGGTCTGCAGGGCTGTCGTCCCAGAAGGAAGCCTCTTCTAAAGATGATACACAAGAAAGCCCACAAACAGTTTGCTGAAGACAAGCAGACTAAGGACATGGATTAATGGAACCATATCCTGTGGTCTGATGAGACCAAGATAAACTTATTTGGTTCAGATGGTGTCAAGCGTGTGTGGTGACAACCAAGTGAGGAGTACAAAGACAAGTGTGTCTTGCCTACAGTCAGGCATGATGGTGGGAGTGTCATGGTCTGGGGCTGCATGAGTGCTGCCGGCACTGGGCAGCTACAGTTCATTGAGGGAACCATGAATGCCAACATGTACTGTGACATACTGAAGCAGAGCATGATCCCCTCACTTCAGAGACCGGACTGTAGGGCAGTATTCCAACATGATAATGATCCCAAGCACACCTCCAAGATGAGCACTGCCCTGCTAAGGAAGCTGAGGGTAAAGGTGATGGACTGGCCAAGCATGTCTCCAGACCTAAACCCTATCAAGCATCTGTGGGGCATCCTGAAATGGAAGGTGGAAGAGCACAAGGTCTCTAACATCCACCAGCTCCGTGATGTCATCATGGAGGAGTGGAAGAGGACTCCAGTGGCAGCCTGTGAAGCTCTGGTGAACTCCATGCCCAAGAGGGTTAAGGCAGTGCTGGAAAATAATGGTGGCCAAACAAAATATTGACATTTTGGGCCCAATTTGGACAGTTTCACTTAGGGGCGTACTCACTTTTGTTGCCAGCGGTTTAGACATTGATGGCTGTGTGTTGAGTTATTTTGAGGGGACAGCAAATTTACACTGTTATACAAGCTGTATACTCACTACTTTACATTGTAGCAAAGTGTCATTTCTTCAGGGTTGTCACATGAAAAGAGATAATAAAATATTTACAAAATGTGAGGGGTGTACTCACTTCTGTGATATACGGTACTTATTATCAGTCCTGGATGGCAAAATTGTGAATCCAGTGATCTATCACTTTTATTTATATTTTGGACATGGTTAACTTCAAGAGCAGAATAATAGGCAAGACCTATTATATTAAGTAGCTGTAAATCCATCATGGTTTGCTTATATATGTTATTCTGTGTTGACTGCTGTGGGAAAACAATTATAGGTTTTTGTTCTAGCAGTGCCAGACATTTCAATTAGATAACCACACATTTTCAAATTGGGATATATTTCCCAGAAAAAAGGCATCACATTTTGTAGTGAAAACTGGGGTATATAGTCAAACACCCTTAACATCCCATGACTTTAATTTGGAGAATAATTAACCAATTATTACCTGCACTTTTCTAAGCCTTTTGTTGCCATGTTACCTTTCTGAGCAGTCTTTCCAGTTTTGTATTTTCAAGAACCTTTCCATTGGCTTTCGGTACCATTTCAAAGATCTCATAGCTTTATAGTAACGTCAAAGTGTTGAAACAGAAGCACATAATTTTATCCTGATTTCTGCTTCATCAATCATTTACTTAATAACAAGTTGATTGACTGAATCCTGCTAGTATTTCAAAGGCCACATGCTTTTGTATGTGCCGTTTTTCACTTCATGTATGTTTAGCATCACAAATATAGGACACTGTTAGTTTCAAAGAGCAACTTTTTCAAAGATGAAATGGTTAGAAGAGTTAGTGAAAGTGCCTGCACAGCAAATGTTTTTATTTCATGCTTAATGCTTTTATATGTTCAAAAAGCTTTCTTTCTGGTATAACCTATTATAAACAAAAGTACACCAAATGATGTGCCTGTAAAACAGAACTTGAACTGTAATAAGCAGTTATTCATTTGCTTGTTAAAGGGGAGCCTGATAGCACATGGAGAGATTAACAGATAGGAACCGTGGCAGTGTCAAGGAATTATTGATTCTCCCATAGATTCATATTGTGCAGGCTTTGCTGAAAGGCAATAAAATCATTCTGTTTCAAACTTTTAATAGAATTTTGCCATATACTTTCCACTGATGTAAGCTCCAGCAGATAGAATCCTCTGGAGTACTACATTTGTTTTCTTTCAAAGGACTTGGATTAGATCTATGTTGAAGGTCATGGCTTTCAAAATGCCATTTGCAGAACTATTGTAAATGTCTTTGGTCAACCCTGTGCAGGTTCCTATTTTGGAGTCTCCTTGAGCAAAAAAAAAAAAAAAATATCAATCGCTGCTTCAGTCATCTACATCTGGCCTCCTTCTGTTCACCAGCTGTTCCTCGTTCCCTGCCAGGAAGGGTGGAAAAGATTGCTGTCATTGACCACCCTTGTTTCTTGTCTCCTTCCTTGTATTCTCCTTCTCTTCAGTTTTATGTGGAAGTGAAATGCAGTTTCTGTTTCCCCTGTGCTTTAAATAGACCTGAGTAAGGAAGGTGGTGGTTGAATTGCTCTATTACCTGGAGAAGAAATGAAATATCTCCTTTCTATATTTGTCCTACTCCGATGAATGTTCATGGGTTTCCTCCTGTTGTGACTAAAGTGGTATTCTACTCTTCGCTGGAAGAGCTCCCAGCAATACAGAGAGGCTACCAGGCCTAGAACATCTTAGATTTAACAAGGAACTCTACCAGTAACTGAGGTCCTAAGGCAACTAACAGTGAACTCGTCACTACACTGAAATAAATTCTACTGAAATTGGCGGAACTTCCTTCGGAATAGATGTGTATAGGATGAAATTCTTAAGATTCCAAATGTTGCATCTGCATGTGGAGGCCATCTCAAAGCACTTTCATCTGGAGGCATCCCAGTGCCCGTCAGTTTAACATCTGTTTTCATGAATCCTTAAAATGGATTTATTTATATTTCTACTTGTTAATGCTAGCTTGGCTAAGCAATATGCAGCCACTGGTGTTCCTAAATGAGTTTGACTGGAAATTATTATTTTGGAGGGATGATAACAGTTCAAGCCAGAGTTCCAGGTTCAGCAGTCCCAGTAAGCAGTACAGGGATGGTGTGTCCTTGATTTGCTTAGCTTCTCTCACTGGCAGGAGGAATCAGGCAGGATCAGGCTGCACAAACCAGCATGCTGACTGGTTCATAGGAATTCAGAGTTAAAACAAAAACAGGTCACTGCTGCATGCAATCCAGGGCTTTGTGGACACAAGCATGGCAATCTAAATGACTGTTAACTTTAAAGGAGAAATGCATTAATCACAAGCTTATCTTCCCCATATAAGTCATTATGCTTTATATAGCTCCTTTTAGGGCTAAACAGGAACATTTTGTACATGTTGCAGGTGGTTTGATTGTGTCACACATATTGAAGCAAATTAATGGGCAATCTAGTGTAACAACTGAAGCAGATTTATTTCATGTGTTTGGGACCTTGAGGACCACTTTAGTGGTTAGAGTGCTAAACTGGGACTCAGGAGATCTGGGTTCTAGTCCCTGCTTGGCCAGACAGTAGACTTTTAGCCTAACCTACATCACTGGATTGGAGGGGGGACCTTGATTATCAAAGCATGCTATGATTTAATATTAATATTAATTTAATCTTTCTAGGCTTCAAGAAAAAGAACAGTCACTCAGTATGGCTATTAAAGATACTGCTGGCAAAGTAAGTGCACTCTAACTGCTATACTATTTGCTGTATATTGAAGGCACCAATAAGGCAATTAGTTATATTAGTGTAAGGAAAGAGACTGTGAATGGTTTTCCAAGAATCTTGCTTTTAAAATATTATTTAGTTATCATGGATGCTTTGGCATTATGCTGATCTGGTCAGTGCATTAAAAGTAAAAAGTATCAACTGGAATGAGGGTAGAATGGTGCTTTAAATA